>NC_062969.1:24699791-24780107 GCF_023119035.1 Salvia hispanica
TTTTTGGGTATTTGTATATTTATTTTAATTTTAATCTTTTAAATTATTTTTGGACCCCATCATTAAAATCATGCGTCCGCCACTAAATCAGTGCTTGCTATACTGCCTAAAGATGGAGCAAATTATTGGCGTTCGATAATGCTAAATACACCACAACTTTCTAAAGTTGGACTATTTGATCGTTTAACGTGCTTCCGATTCTTATAAAATCATTTCAAAATAGCAACCACTTTAAAGAAATAAAGTGGATTACTGTCGACTTGTCGTCCACTCATAACTTAGTGGATACGATAAAGGTATTATTAGCATATAATACTCCCAAAATTCTTTCAACAAAACTTAATGTGGGAGCTTCCCTTGGGTTAATAATGATAGTAATATCTTTGTTTAGCCCATCTTACTATTATGCATTGGTAAGTGGTAACTTGTATCCTTCCATAAACTCCAAATCATTCCATAATTTTACATCATCATTCCTCTCTTAGTCACTAACCTCATAAACTAAATTACTCCGTATATTGTAAGTCTCTGAAGTACTACTTCAAATAGAGATTTTATGGTGGACCATCAATTTGATTATATTTCTGTATATATTGAATAAAGTTTTAAAGTTAAATGGGTTATTAGTAGTAGTATTAAGAGTATGTTATACGAGTGTAAGTGAATAAACTATACACTTAATTATTTTGACTATCACTCCCACTTATTGTTTGAGCCCATAAATGTGATGTCCCTGGTTGTGTTTGATAATTATGTGTTGCCAGACAAACTCACATTTAATCACATGCATGTCACCTTTTAATTTTTATTTACACCAACTCATCTCTCTCATGTACATGTACACAGAAGGTGCGTGCAATAATCAACTCATATTCTTCTTCACATTTAATTTTTTATTTTATGATAGTGCGATTAGATCTATATAGATGCATATCTTGTAGAATTATTTTCCAGCAAGTTCCATCAGATGCCTAGTTAATTTTATATTGGATTATCTCAGGACATATAACTACAGTTGATGTCGTATTTTATAAGTATCTTGGACAGATATATTATGGGCTCCATACATTATTTTAAACATAAATTGACAGAACATATATTGTTAGAAACTTCAGTAACATCATATTTTATGGATCACATTCTTATCTATTTGGTTCAACTTATGGGAATAACGTGACAAACCTAGCTAGCTAT
Source organism: Salvia hispanica (assembly GCF_023119035.1). NCBI lineage: Eukaryota > Viridiplantae > Streptophyta > Magnoliopsida > Lamiales > Lamiaceae > Salvia > Salvia hispanica. The sequence goes on from NC_062969.1 coordinate 24,700,986, forward strand.
TATAGGATACCTAGGGTAAGTCTACAATATTCTAGATATGTGGATATCATAAAACTCCCAAAGTATATGTAAAGTGATTTTACTAAAAAAAATGTACATTAATATTGGTTCAAGGGTTCAAGGCCAGATCACATACAAATTAGGTCATTCATTTCAAGGATATTGACTCAAAATACCAACTAAATTAATTATCAGTTTATGTTTTGACTGTCACCTAAATCATATCTCTATTATTGCCAAATTAATAATGCTTCTTTTTGTTTTATAGAAATATGATGGTTCTCATTCATTCAACCCATATTCAAACATGGCGGCTAGGTCTTCACATATGTTGAAAATATGCAGATATTAATTATAATAACATTTTTTAAGTCGACTCAAAATAATTTTTACATTTATAAACTCTTATGATGTGTTGATTTTCTTGCCAAGACTATATTAGTGAAGACAAGAATGATAACAAAAATTACTGTGAGGGTTGACACAGATTTAGTCATTCGATCATAAAAGTTTATGATGGATGCAATATCAAAGGCTTTGACATGATGTATGATCAAAATATCCACAAAATCAATATGCCTACTAAAATCAGTATCCACAAAATTCACACAGTTTTTTGGGGAATCTTACTTCTTGTTATTCTTTCTATAATAATTTCGTAGTACTAGTATTCTTTTTCTTCCCCAACTAGAAGTAATGAGAAATTGCTTAGTGTTGAATAAAATCACAAATTTTTGAGATTATTTTATAGAATTTTATTTGCTAAGTAAATTTATATGAAAATTGAGATTTTTCATGAAAGAAAACATAATTCATTACTACTCCTTATTTTAACGATGACGATATTTCTTTTTGGTTTGAGTTGGGAGCCAAAGACATTAGTGAAAAGAAAAAAAAAAACGCTTGTTAAGTGCAAGCCCTAATGACAACAAATAGACAACATTATTAGTTTCGTTAGTATCTATTACTGGTTCGTATTATGGAGATGACAAATTTTGGAGACAATTTCACTATCAATACAATTACTAATGCGTATATTTCAACCAATCGTAAAGACATACTCTTTTCGTCTCATTCAAAATGATACTCCATCCGTCCCAAGGTGATTGGAGCATTTCTTTTGGATACAAAATTTAAAAATTAGAATATTCATAGTCTAATTAAGACGTTCGCTAGAATAGAAATATCACCATCTCTATATTATTCCCATTTCTACTTTATTCTCGGTCACCTAGCATATAGCACTAGTAGTCCATTTGAATGGGCGGGCACAAATGTTGAAATCAAGAATGTAGATCAGAAATTAAATCGGCCGTTGCACCCGCGCAAGGGACATACAAAGGCCAATATCTACTTTTTACCATAATCTCAGATTTGTTACGTCCAATCAATAAGTTAAATTTAAAATTCCAATAACTTAAAAGGCCACTATCCATTAAAATGAATAAATTCTGCTATAGTTTATAGCAGTATAGTAAAGTTAATCTGTGTTGATTCGATTCAATTTTTTTAATCGGCTCGTGTCGACAGAGGCACGATCATCTGCAAGATTGAAATCCCAAACCTCAGCTGCAACTCCACGACACCATTGCGAGTTTCAATACATTTTTAGTATTTTATAATCCCAACCCAACTAGCTTAAATTAGAATCACTCTCCAATGTGAGATCCAAGTAAATTTGTTGGGAGTACTACAAAATAGTTGGGAAAAATGGGGACTATTTCACGGAATGAGTTCCAATTAAGCTACGCCGAAGAGGCGGCGGCGCATCATAGCAGCGGCGGCGAAGGTTCTGTGCCGGGCGATTACTTCGGCAACGTCTTCGACTACATAAAGCGGATGCTGATGGAGGAAGACGACTTGGACCACCGCCCCTGCATGTTCCAGGACTGCTCCGCTCTCCAAGCCGCCGAGAAATACTTCCACGACGCCCTCAGCGACCGTGCCTCCGCGCCGCCGCTCGATTTCACCGGATCCGCTAATTTCCCTCCCTCCTCCGATCCTTCCACCATCTCCTGCGATCTCGATTGGCTCACCGACAGCCGCGCCGTCGTCGTCGATTCCAATCCGCCTCATCACGATTCTGCAAACTTGCACCAATTTCTACAAAATTCTCCCGATCACGCCGCCGCGGGAGTCAGGAGAACCCGCGGCGACGACAATGAAGATCAGGAGCGGTGCAGCAAGCAATCAGCAGCAGGATATGCTGAGGAATCGGTGCAATTGGATAAGTACGACAAAAGCTTGCTCTGCCCAAAGCTGAATCCCCATTTCTACGACGACTCTCCCCCTTGCCTCGACGACGAGACCTCCGACGACAGCGACGAAGAGAGCAAAAAGCAGTACAGAAAATCCAAAGAGGTGAAACGCGGCAGACCAAAAGGCAGCAAGAAAAACCGCAAAGTAAGCCAAGTGGTGGACCTCCGCACCCTCCTCACCCGCTGCGCCGAAGCCGTCTCCACCTACAACACGGCCGCCGCGCAGAATCTCCTGAACCAAATCCGACAACACTCCTCCCCCTACGGCGATCCCAACGAGAGACTCGCGCACTGCTTCGCCAACGCGTTAGAAGCCCGAATGACCGGCAACGGCGCCGCGCTATACACCTCCTCCGCCGCGAAATCCATCCCGGCCGCGCAGCTCCTCAAGTCGTACCAATCCTACGTCACAGCCTGCCCTTTTAAGAGAATGTCCAACATATTCGCTAACAAATCAATAGCAAAAATCTCTCGAGAGGCAAACAAGCTCCACATCATAGATTTCGGGATCTTATACGGCTTCCAATGGCCCTGCATCATCCACGGCCTATCTCTAAAGCCGGGAGGGCCCCCGTTGCTGAAGATCACCGGGATCGACTACCCTCAGCCAGGGTTCAAGCCCGGGGAGAGAGTGGAGCAGACAGGGCGGCGCCTGGTGCAATGCTGCAAGAGATTCAACGTCCCCTTCGAGTACAAGGCCATCGCCAAGCGATGGGACGAGGTGGAGTTGGAGGAGTTGGATATCCATAGCGACGAAATGGTGGTGGTCAACTGCTTATACAGGCTGAGGCACACCTCGGACGAGGAGTCGTCCGCGGGGGTGGGGAGCCAGCGGGATGCGGTGCTGAGCCTGATAAAGAGGATAAATCCGGTGCTTTTCGTGCATGGGGTGGCGAACGGGAGCTACAGCGCGTCGTTCTTCACGACGAGGTTTAAGGAGGCGCTGTTCCACTACTCGTCGGTGTTTGACATGATGGAGGCGACGCTGCCGAGGGAGGATCCGGATAGGCTGATGTATGAGAGGGAGGTGTATGGAAGGGATGTGATGAATGTGATAGCGTGCGAGGGGGCGGAGAGGGTGGAGAGGCCGGATACTTACAAGCAGTGGCAGATGAGGAATCAGAGGGCCGGGTTCGGGGTGGTGGCGTTGAATAGGGAGATTGTGGAGGAGGTGAGGGCGAAGGTGAGGTGGGGTTACCATACTGATTTTCTGTTGGAGGAGGATGGAGGGTGGCTGCTGCAAGGATGGAAGGGGAGAGTTATGTATGCGCTTTCTTGTTGGAAGCCTTTGCCTCCTTTCCCCAAACCCAAATCAATGTGAAAAATCTCTCTGCATTTCAATTCTTCTTCCCTACAAATATAAGCTGCAAATTAGACAGGTGGATCCGAATTCTGTCGGACCCAATTTTGTGATGGTATTATTAGTATTGCATACATCTTGGATGGTTTCGGATAAAAAAACATCTGGGTTAATATATGTCTCCTTTTTTTAGGCCAAAATATTCGGCCTCTAAAAATAAAGAAAACTATACTCCATTTTCACATCTGAGTTTAATGCTTCTACAAAATAGTTGGCATTCAGGGGGAATTAACTACTGGGGGCTGGGGCAGTTGTTAAATGTCGGACGATCAAGTGTCTCGGTAATTCTGTTCACTCTTTATTCTATTTGGTATTCCTATAATGCAAATTCAATATTGATTATAATGTTGATATAATAAGGCAATAAACGCTAAATGATTGAGGCGTCATTATGTATTTATATTAATGAAAAGTCCAACTAATACGCAGGGATTCATATTAAACTCAAACATACAAGCTTATCATTCAAATGTTTTAGTTGAGTTGTCCATGCTTTAATTCAAAGCGCATCAATGAACAAATTTCTCCAAGAAATCACAATATAATACAATAATACTCATATGTAATCTACAAGCCAATGGGATGATAATGAGAAACAGTAAAGAGAAAATAGAAGTAGCAACATCAAGTTTTGATCTTTTTAATATGATGAGATAAAACCACAAAAGATCCACCGGTATACCAAATCTACTATCAACAAGGAAATAATACAACCAAGAAGTTTACAATGATATAAATTCAGTTTACTTCGGTCAGAATGATCCACCGGTATAACAACACAACGAATGCACCATATAATGAACACGACATCTGAAACAAACATCACGTTCAAAAATTAATAACTTGAAATTTAACTATATAAATTCAATTTACTTCGGTCAGAATGAAGCTTAACGACTCTTCTACCTCCAATTTAAATTTTAAGACGATCGGACAAAGTTTGGACCTCACATTATGTCTTTTGACCTATTTAAGTGGTTAAATGAACTGATTCCATGTCTGTTTATATAATAACCCTTTAAAATTAAAACTTTTATTCCCTATTCAGTTTTTTATTCCTCATTTAATATTTTTTTAGTTGGGAGGGGGTCGCAAACGATTAGATAATGCTTCTATTATACTTCATCCGTCCCCGATTAAGAGTCACATTTTTTCATTTCAATCCGTCCCCAATTAAGAGTCACACTTCATTTTTACCATAAATAGTAAGTAGGTCTCACATTCCACTAACTCAATTCACTCACATTTTATTATAAAACCAATATAAAAAAATGGATCTCACATTCCACTAACTTTTTCAACAAACTTTTCTTACATTTCTTAAAACTCGTGCCCGATCAAAGTGTGACTCTTAATCGGGCACGGAGAGAGTAATTTAAAGTTTTAGTTTAGTTTTTAGTATTTATTTTAATTGCGTTTATTGGAGCTGCTAAGAGCATCCACAATGGTAAATAGGCTAGTCTGTTTCTCCTCATGCCACATCATCCAGCACTAAAATTCCTCCTGATTGGCGAGCGCTCGCCGATATTCTCGCCGAATCGGCGCTCGCCGATTGCAATAGTTCGGCGAGCGGACCGGCTAGCGCCGGATATCGGCTAGCCGGTCGCTCGCCTATTACCGTGGATGCTCTAAAGGATTTGTAACTAGCCCCCTTTTGGGTCGGGCAAGGATAATGGGCTTCAGTCACATGAGCCCAATGTTACATGATGAACACCATTTTTTATCATCACCGTATTTATCGTGACCAAAAACTTATCGGCGATTTTACTTGTAATACCGGCTTCGTAAATTGAAAGTCGAAACTGCTCTTATTGCCAAATTATTAATGTATTTTCAGAAATCTAACATTCTAATAAGATTAGGCTATATTAGAAATGTTTTATGTATATATAATTCCAAACATCTCGAGGGTAGTATAATAGGAAGTTCTATCATTTAAGTATCAATCTATAGAATTAAGAAAAAATTATTAAACTTTAGGAAAGATAAATAATCATGAAGAAAGTTGAAGTGTGGGCAGTGAACATAAGTCATAATTACGATTATTTCATATCAAAAGTAAAGAATTTATTTTATTTTCATATTTCAATCCTTTTGTGTTTCGAATATATGTAGATATATTGGTACGTAGTGAGGTCATGTTAAAATGCATATAGTATGTAATCCACAACTAAAACAAGTCCTACGTTATTAGATCTTAAAATGAGTGGATGAGATTAAAGCTCACAGATTTTAGTAAATAGTAGATAAAATATCAACAAAAGGGTAAAATAGTCAATCCATTATAACATAGTCCATAATTTTCACGGTTTTTTATATCAAATAGTGTAATACAAATATTAACATAGTGACATGAGAATTTCAACACAAGTATTTGAAATATCAACATAGTTTTATTGATATTGTACGTGCATTATATTGAGATTTTTTGATGCATGTATTGATATAAAATATGTTTATCAACATGTACGAAAATTGAAATAAAATTATAAAATTTCATCATCCGGTTATCGTCGGAACATATGCAATTGATATCTTGCTAGAACCCTTATGAAATTACCTTTAAGTTGATATAATTTTTTACGAAAAAATAATTTAAATCGAGAGAGTTATGTAAATGTCAAGTTTTGAGATGATTTTAAAGAGAGAAAGTGGTTAGTTTTAACTATCATATATAATAATTTACCTATATACCCTTTAAATTTATTTAATAATTTTTTAAATTTTAAATATAATCCACGTGTCATTATTTCAACCACTATTGGGATATATTTTATATTATACAATTATGTATATTATAATGTCTTTTTTATATCCTTCATTTAAATACATTTTTTATAATATATATGTATTTGCTATAGAACCATAAACCAACAATTCTCTCTAATTCCTTGATTTCATTCATCTAGCATTCCCTTACTCTCTGTATTATATCATACAAACTCTCTGAAGTTAAATTAGTTGTCACTCTCTAAATAGAATTGGATAATACTAGGAGTCTACAATTCATTTTTCTCCTTGACAAGTTTTGGGCTGGCAATGATATTTGCAATGTGAAACCTAGTGAAGATACAATCACTTCAACAAAAGCATTCTATCGATACTTTTTCTTACTTTCACATTTCCTTTTAGTTTTATAGTTAAATGCAATAAAGATAGAATAATGATAAAATTATAGTAAGTGAAAGGAAATATGGAATGATAAAAGTGAAGGCGGCATTTACTGTTGTCCCATATTGGGCCCGACCCAGTTCCAATGATGTTTTCTTTTCGGACTCGTCCAAAAATTCAGGGCCCGCACCCAATGTGGCGGGTCCAGTTTGGTTGACCGGTCAAGGCTTCTAGAAACTCGGGCTTGCTTTTTGCCACCTAATTGCAATACTAAATTAATATCGGTCAACCTTTCACCGGCGGCTCCCGGTCATCCAATCATTCATTATTCATTTCATTAGTAATTTGTCATCTCAAAGTCATCGTGCTATCATTTCGTTTCTAAAAATTTATCAATTATTTTTATTTACGTCTCTTATTAAAATTTGTCATTTTTAAGTTTTATCTTTTTTAGTAGTAAACCTTACATTCCACTAACTTATTCACACTCATATTTTATTATAAAACTAATATAATCTACTTTATATTATTTTTTAAAAATTCGTGCGGGATCATATTAGGACAAATTATTAAGAACGGAGGAAGTAACATAAATTATTAGTACTATTTGTTTAGATAATAATAATAATAATACAAGTGATGCATACAAAAATTGCAAGCTAAGCAAGTTTATAATAATATTTATTTTTTCTAACGAATTAGAATAAGTAGATGAAAAAGTTTTTAATCAATATTAATTGGTTTGATATTTTTTTCTCTTAACAATTAAGGTTTTATTTCTAGTTTATTTTCTTTAATTTTTTTATTTTATAAGTTTATGATTTTCTTTGCCTATATAAAGGTCTAATTGTTGGACTATAAAGACGCATCTTTGAAAATTAAGGATATAATTATGAGTTTTATTACTCTTAAGTTCTCTCTTGAATTTTTTAATTTATTGAGACTTTTATCCGATTTATTAAACAACATTTCACAATCGTTTGTGGCATCATTCACTCACTTCATAACTTATCAACGATTTATTCATATCCGTTGTGTCATCATTCATCAACAGTTACAAGTCTTCCGCCGCATTTCAAAATAATCTATCATCAAACGTCAAATTAAGAAAAAAATAATCACATCAACAAGTACTCATAAAATAAATAAATAAATAAATAAATAATAATAATAATAATAATAATAATAATAATAATATTATAGCAATTACCTGTTAGTGGCAGTTTGATAAAAAATAATAAATAAAATATAATAAGAATACATAGTTTTAACAATTTTTTTATTATAAAATTTTAAAATAAATAAGTTATCTATCCTATGAGTATTAATTATAGTAATAATGTTGTTTGATTTATCTTTCATCTCTCTCTTCTCTAGGTTTCTCACTCTTTATTTAATAGGTGACAATATGATCTTAATTTATCATTTATTAAATACTCTGATTAATTAATTAATTCAACTACTATATGTATTTTTATATTTTTGTCTCCCTCTTTTTTTTAATTTTTTATCTTGTTTTCTATTATATCTTAGAACTATTTACAATGAGAAATTTACTCTATCTATTTTCACGTCAATTTTAAAAAAAAAAAAAGAAAAGAAAATAAATGGGAAACGAAGAAGATGAATAAAGTAAAATATGGAGTATGATAACTTTAGCTCCTAAGAAAGAAAAAGTTAAAAGAAGTACTCTGTCTATATAAGATAATTAAGTTGAGTTATAAGGAGTATTATTTTACGGAATGTCCTAATAAAGTTGAAACATTTACTTTTATTAAAAATTAAAATAATTAATTACTTTTATTTTACTCAATGTTCTATTTTATTCTCATTTATTTTTTCTACTTTATTTTTTCTTATATTTAATTTTATTTATTTAATTGGGAGAATAGAGTACACGAACAAAAATAAGCCTTTTTTATTCAAAAGTCTTTGTTTGTATATATTATTATTCCCTTATTCTTATAATAGATGTTAACACTTTCTTTTTTAGTTTGTTCCACATAAAATATTATATTTTCTTTTAAAAAAAAAATTATCTCACATTAATATAAATATTTATATTTATTATTATCTTTTTCTACCTAATACATAAAATAATATTTTCTAAAACAATATCTCATTTTCTAACTTTAACATCTATTTTTTAATGGAAAGAATCATATGAGTATAAGATATCCCCAGCCAAATCATAAGAAAAGATACTGATACCCGACTAAATATAAACAATGAAGCGGTGGAGCATAGCATCATTGTAAGTTGTGCCCCTCAACCGGTGGCAATAATTTAGTCTTGGAACTTTGACTGTCTACTCTAATTGTAATTTTAAATTTATAATATCCCATCCACTTATTTATTTTTATATGCGTTTAGAATTGTTAATTATTTTTACTTGGTTTGGATTAGGTAATGAACCTGGCCAGAATGTGTTGATTTCTTCATCTTTGGAAGGTTACGCCGAAATGGGGTCCGACTCCGGACTTTGAAAAGCTAAATCAATATATATCCATACTCTCTCCGTTTTATAGCAGCGAAGGCGTTTTTTTTTTACGAAGATTAAATGAAAGATCTACCCTAAAGTAGGATCACTCTACTATTAGTCTATTATTGACTCTACTGCTATAGAACGGAAAAAATATTTAATTTTAATAATATCGGTTATAGCAGCAAAAGCGTTTTTCTTACGAAGATTAAATGAAAGATCTACCCTAAAATAGGATCACTCTATTATTAGTCTATTATTGACTCTACTACTATAGAACGGAAAAAATATTTAATTTTAATAATTATCGATTACACAGATGCTGCAAGTTACATACTTTCGTTAATAAAAGTGATTAAATAGCAACGACAAGATTGAGACGCACCTTATATTCATGATACTATAAGATCTTTTAATATAGTGAACTACAAATTTAGTCCATATATAATTAAGTTTCTTTCCAGTACTTAGAATAATTTTATTAGTACCATTAATCCATTGATATATTGTATAATCATATTAGAGGGACTTTTATAATATTCTTTGATATTTATTGCTACCTCTATAAGATAGCAATAAATAACTAAATAATTACCTTCTCATTCACTAATAATATAAATTAAAAAAATAATTTCTAAAAAATACATGAATTTACCTTTCATAAAATACTTTTAACCCATTATATTTTTTAGATGAAAATTATACATGAATTTTTTGAACTTTTTATGGAATTCAACATTTTTTGGGACAAATTTATTTTTTGGAATTCGACGTAAGTCCTATTGTAGGCAAAAAGTTACTACTTGTACGTATTTGGAATTTGAAAAGCAATCCAAAAGTATGGTTGCAAGTAGAGACGTCAGTGTGGCCCGTAATTTATGGACTGGTTTGAATAGCCCGCAAAATTTATAGGGTAGGGCTAAAAATTTCTAGCCCGATAAAATTACAATCCGATTAGTCCGCACCTGATTAACCCGGCCAGACTTGAAAACCCGATAAAATTTCTATCGTTCTATTTGTTTGACTCTAATTCGATGGTTATTTTATAATACAGATTACTAAAAAAATAACTTTCAATTTTATATATTAAATTTATATTAATAGAGTAATAGATAAATAAATTAGAAACTTCAAATTCACTAATAAAATATATTTAAATTTCTAAAACATGCTTTAAAATTTCTTGATGTTTATATTTTATTTTGCATAAATCTTAAATATTAGTATTTGATCATGTTTATGTTTGAGTTTAAGCATATATCTCAAATTTATCATAATTAAATATTTTACATTTTATAAATATAACTAATTTTCACTATTATTTATTGGATTGATCGCATGTTAATTTTATAGGTAGCAACCTGATTAACCTGTTGAGCTAGCTCGAAATCCGAGCTTTTAGGGTTATGGTTGAACTTTTATAACTCGGAAAAATCACAACCCGATTAGTCCGCATCCGATTGATCCGCAATCCGAATAGGGCTGGCCCGAGTGACATACCTAGTTGTAAGTATTTCAAAGTATAGTTGTATGTCTTTCAAGATTCAACTATAGCTTTCTAATGGACTAATAAAGTATACTCCCCCACCACGAGCGGGAGGGAACACACCCTCGATTCCCATCCAGGAGGGGAAATTTTGGGGATGAATCCCGAGGGTGGGGGGGATGGGCGATATTGACGATGACTCCAAGTTCTACAATATGTACACTTGATGAGTCAAAGGGTCGATGATGCCGGGGCAAGGTATTGGGGAAAAAGTTGGGATGATGGACTCGGGATGGGGCAGATGCCGCCCAAAAATGGCGGGGATGGGGTGACTATGCCGGGGCAGGGATGGGGGTAGCCGCCAAATATGCGGGGGGGGGAGGGATGGTGCCCAAGGGGGGATGGCGGGACGCCGCCAAATATGCTCAGGAGTGGGTCGACGCAGGAGCCCGAGGACGTGGAACTGCTTCATCGCCATATATAGATTTGTTGGCCATGACTCCTCTTCCTCTCGAGACCTCAGACGCGGGATCGAGACTTTCTTTGAGGGTCCTGGGGCTCGCGATCCGTGAACTCCCGAGGGGGCGGGCCTAGGCAGGAGGAAAAGCAGGCCACGGGGGCAGGTAGCAGGGCAAAGTCCCGAGCTCTTCCTCCACACGGGAGGAGGGGAGGAGGGGGGATGAGACGGCGGGGGACGACCGACCCGTGGGAAAATGTCGCGCTCTAAATGGCGGGTGTGGGGGATCCTACACTGAGCAACCGATGCACCGAATGTGGCATCGCATCGGCGCCATCGCGCCAACAAACCGTCCCGGGGGGAAGCCGATCCCCGAGCAATGCCGAAACAGGGTCTGGCTGAGGCCTAAGTCGCTGCTTTGCCGCAACTCTAAAACAACATGCGCATGGTGGCGGAGTTGAGGATGATGTGCGGAGACAATCCACCCAGATCCCCAGAAAGATTTGGGGATCAAAGAGTTTCCCGGGGGGTTTTCCGTGGTCAGTTTCGAAAATTTTGTGGGGGGGACCCCGGAAAACAAGATCAACTCTTCCGCAGGGCCCCCCGGCGGGGGGCCCGTACCCGGGACCTGGCGTCCCCCCATGGGGCAACGCCCGGCGCATGGCGGGGGGAAGCGGCGGCAGCGGGTCCTCGGGTCGGAGGTCCGGAGGAAAAGAGAAAACCCCGCCCGCGCCGGGGAAACGAAGACCCGACGGATAAAGGGGTGGTATAACACCACATCCGGCCTTGAAAGGCCCGAAAGGGGAGATGGTCGCCGATGTCGGCGTTTTGGGGATGCCCCCCATTGATGATGATGGCCCAGATTGGGGCGGGACGCCGGGGGCGGACGGCGAGGGGGAAGACAGGAAAAAAGATGGGAGGGATTATGTAATTTTATTTTTAAACTATGTTTTTTTTTAAATTATGAATTTTTTTTAATTATGTAATTTTGTTTTTTTAAAGTAATTTTAGTTTTCGTTATATTGTGAATTTTTTTTAATTTAAATTTTAATTGTTGATGAAATTTTGTTTCATACTCAAATTCTATAAAAAAAGGTTATGTTTTTTGACAAAAAAATAGAACTGATAAAAAATTAAAATTGAGTAGAGTTAATGTATTTATAGGCATTTAGTTCATTAATAAAGTAGGAGTAATTAATTAACTTGAGTACACGATTTGACTTTAGTCAAAAGTTAGTGAGTCGCCCCCACCTCAACTTCCTGCCATCTTCCTATCCTTTAAAAACCTCATCTTCTTCTTTCTCTATATAAACCCCTCCATTCACATTTCTTATAAAATTCAACCAGATTTTTCGACCTCCATCTTTATACATTTGTCGGATTCTCGAAATCACTATTTCATCTGCTTTTTTATTCTTTCAGGTACAGCAAATCAATTTTCTATTTCCTTCAATTTGTTCGGCGAATCCGAATTTGATTTATTTTATCAGATGTTAATATTTCTGTTTTTGATGCTGTTACAGTTCTGTTTGCCTCACTCGTAGAGAAGAAGATTTTCTGGAAATCGAGAAGAAGATCTGAAGATGAATAGTACTTTAGTCCAAGGATATTTGGCTCCGGCAAACGATTTCCAGCACCAGATATCAGCCGCGGTGATGCTCAGAGGCTACCAGACATACATCAGGGCTTGCCCTTTCAAGAAAATGTCCAATCTCTTAGCCAACAAAACCATCAGGAAACTCGCTGATTCCGCCACAACCCTTCATATAATCGACTTCGGCATCCTCTACGGATTCCAGTGGCCCTGCCTCATTCAGGCGCTCTCCGAGAGGCGTGGTGGCCCCCCCAAGCTCCGCATCACTGGGATAGACTTCCCTCAGCCGGGCTTCCGCCCAGCTGAGCGGGTGGCTGACACGGGCGACCGTCTCGCCAGGTACTGCGAGCGATTCGGGGTACCATTTGAGTACACGGCGATAGCGCAGAAATGGGAGAGCATCAAAGTGGAGGAGCTCAAGATCGAGAGGGATGAGCTGCTGGTGGTGAACTGCCTTTACCGGCTGCAGAACGTGCCGGACGAGACGGTGGTGGCCAACAGCCCGAGGGATCAAGTGCTGACGCTGATCAAGAGGATCAACCCTGACATGTTTATCCAAGGAGCTGTCACCGGAACCTACAACACACCCTTCTTCGTGACGCGATTCAGGGAGGCGCTGTTCCAGTACTCGTCCATGTTCGACATGTACGAGGCGACAGTGCCCCGGGAGGATCCAAACAGGCTGCTGTTCGAGGAGGAGGTGTTCGGGAAGGACATCACCAACATTATAGCGTGCGAGGGGACGGAGAGGCTCAACTGGCCGGAGACGTACAAGCAGTGGCAGGCAAGGACTGTGAGGGCCGGTTTCAGGCAGCTTGCGCTGGATCAGCAGATCGTGGGATACGTCAGGAGCAAGGTGAAGGCAGACTATCACAAGGACTTCTCGGTTGATGAAGATGGCAAATGGATGTTGCAGGGATGGAAAGGCCGAGTTCTTCACGCTTTTTCTTGCTGGAAACCTACCAACAACTGATTCTTCCCACTTTTTAATTTAAGTATTACAAGTAGTAGCTCAGAGATTCTCTTTTGACCCAAGATTTCTTACTATATTATGAATCCAATATTTCATTTCTTACTTCTTTTGTTTAGAGCGATATCTTCTTGTAATAATGTAGAGAGTACTTTGTATCCGTAAAATGTCATATATAAAAAATTGATAAAGAAACATAGGCCGTAGCACGTGTATTAGCAAATTAAGAGAGAGATACATTTATCCTATCTCAACTCTAGGACAAAACTTTGGATACAACAACGAACAATGCGATACAACAGAGTCAACTGCGGAAGGCAACTTAGGTGCCAAAAAAAATACTCAGAAATCTATTGCAAACACTTACCTCTTCTTGCTTTGATACTTGGGAGGCCGAAGAACACTCCAATCCAGCTTTTCACGCTTATTTTGTTTGTGAGAACCACGGCTTCTAGCTGAGTTTGGATCTTGGCTATCTTGATCGCCCTTCCTTGACTTGTTTGGAGTCTCTGCTTCTGCACCAGCATCGTGTTGCCTCCTCTTATGGTTGCTATTCCAATCATTGCTTGAAGATTCTAATCCCAAGTCTTCTGACCTATCCTGAGGGGACCCATTTTCTCTGCAAATAAGAGGAACTTCAGTCTTCAGCCTTGTAAAGAACGTTACTCCCTCCGTCCCGGAGTATTAGACTCACTTCTTTTGGGCACATGATTTAAGGAATTGATATTTAAATAGTTAAAGTGGAGAGAGTAAAGTATGAGAGAGGGAAAAAGTAGGGGAGAGAAGAGAGAAAAAAGTAGGTGGAGAATAAAATAAGATAGATGCTTTTTGCTAAAAAAGGAAATGAGTCTAATATGTTGGGACATCCCAAAAGAGAAAGTTGGTCTAATACCTTGGGACGGAGGGAGTATATTACAATACCTATCAGATCATGAGTTAATAGTAATAGATTCACTTTTCGCCCATCCCTTGCAATTACTTCAACTTAACTATCAATAGAATGAACGAGCATTAAATTATTGGTTGCTTTATGCTGAACAAGAGATGCTTTGGTGAATTCTACTGACAGAGGTTGATGATTTACAAGGCCCTCTGATAATATTTTGTTTATATTTATTTGCATAATGTGTTGGAAAAAAGGCCACATCAACAACAAGCATCTTTCGGGAGTTTTTTAAACCAAGAATATGACTATACACCTTTTACACTTTAAAACAAAATTTTCCCCCATTTCTAAACAAAACTCTATAATACTATGAATCATCATAAATGAACATATTAAATCCGTAAGAGAATTTCAAAGGTATGAAGGCACTGACCTGATCAATTCATTTTGCCCACCGGAACTTGTAGCAGCTGATTCAGTTTCACTAGGGGGAGACACTTCCTCATTGAGTTTCTACCGAAACAAAGCCCTTTTAAGATTAGGAAAAATAAAAAATAAAAACCATAGAAACTTAAAAGGGCAGCCCACAACTCACATCAATAGATGGATTAAAACTTAGAAACGACATGCGACCTCTTGTTGCCCCTGGATGTGGATCACCTTCAACTATAACGACGCTGTACATGAATGGAAGAAATCATAAATAAAGAATCTCCATCACATTGAGAGAAATCCATAATAATGTTCACATATCTTTTCTTGAGAAATGTTCAATCAGATATTTCATTACCCATCTAGGATTGATGTCCAAACAGTACAGTTTCAGACATAATGACAATCATGACATAGAAAGCAACCTGGACATTCTACTAAATATAAAAGTTAACTATTTCAGTTTCCATGCCCGCTTAAGATTGATGAATACAATGGTTTCAAATCCATAATAAAAATCGATGAATGTTTATTTGTTTGCATAACTTCATATTACAACAAATCTTGGGACATAATTTGAGGCTTTGAGCATTGTAAGATATGTGAAAAGGCTAATGATGTATAGACACTGAGATTCTTAGACCAAACATGCGTTAACAATACAGCTATCGACCAAACTACACCCCTTAAGAGGTTAGCTCCAATATTTCCCACTAATCCACATACACTTTATGCATATACCAAAAGTATAATATACTGCTAGTCCAACAATAAATGTCACTAGCATTCAACAAATATCCTTTTAACTGTATTTGCACAATTTGAAGGAAATAATCATCGAATGCATAGAGAATCTGATCCATATACCCCAGAATTATGCTAAATCAAACATATACCGAGTTAAAGTAGCAATAATATCAAACAATGCAAAGTCAATACTCGCGCTGATCATTTTGCAATCAGTTTTGTCGGCGTTAAGCGTTCAACATCAGCTCATAAGTCATAACTAAGGGGAGCAAACAAACAGTGAAGCAGATTAAGCAAAGAAGCATCACTTAAAAAACTATTGAAAAGGCTTCTTAATTTTCCACACCTTACAAGAAAACTAGTACTAGCATATTAACTAAATTGATACTGATAAGCCCTTCTTTTTGTCCCTAATTCCACCAATGCGAAACAAGCAAGTAATATACAATAAGAAAACATAAGAACTAATGAAAACGATTGTTTTAAAGAAAGTAGTGAACAATGATACCATCTTTTAACAGGGGTGCAGGCAGGGAAATCAGATGCAGGCACGGGCTCTTCTTCTTTCTTGATTTTCTCATCTTTCTGGGACGCCCTTTGCATGAACTGAACAGACCAACAATAATCAGAAGATCTAAACAGAAGAAAGATGGATTAAGATTAAAGAGAAAATATAAGGTTTGATATGAAAATGCAATTAGGTTGTACCTTTAAGTTCTTGAGAGTAGAGGATAGCTCTCGCTTCGCCATGGTAGTGTCTCCGATTAACCTCTCTCTATCTCTCTCCGGCCTCCGTCAGCGACTTCAGAGAGGCGGCTTCGATTCGCAAGGGTTTGTCAAAATAACAAAACAAAGAATGACCAAATTAACCCTCAAAATTATGAGAAATCGGCTGCGTAGATTCTCAATAATATCAACGTATATTCTACAAAATCCATTGGTTCCTCAGATTTAATACTCGTGCTATAAATTAGATTTAGAATTTTTATACTATTTTTTATTTATGAATTCAGTTTTTTAATTAGACTTTTTTAGAAATTGTAAAACAAAAGATAGAATTTCAAATTTTTTTTATTTTTTTTCTTTATTCTCGAATAAAAAGAATAAAGTACAATATTACTAGAAAATATGAAAAATGACTCAAAAGAAAATAAAGGAGCAATAAACTATTTACTTGTTTTATGAAAAGAGGGTTTATTTGCTCCTTATGTTTATCTATTCTATTTTCAAAAACTCCTACACACAAAACACAAATCTTAGTCATTTGTTGGAGCTTCGACAGCATCTAGGTCTAGAGGGAATTTATGAGCATTACATTCATGCATAACTTCCAGCGGTAAAATAGCTCTTATTCTTCTTACTTGTCCAACTTTCAAGTTTTTGTTGTTGTACTTTTGTTTTATTTTCTTTGTATAGTTATATTCTATATAGAGTTATTAATATTTCTATTTGTTTTGCCGTATTTTGTTTGTATAGATTTTCAAGTATTTATTTATAATTATTACTCTCCAATCCATCCCATAAAAATATATGCAATTGAAATGACACGAGAATAAAGATACAATTAGCAAAATAAGAGAGATGGGGAAGGATAGAAAGTTTAATGAGTTATAATGGTTGGTCAGTATAACTGTATAAGTTGTAAAATAATTTGACGTGTATGGGTAATGAGTTGAAATAACTTTCCATACATAGAATGTCCATTTATTTATGAGATAGATGAAAATGGAAAGTGACATATTTTTACGGGGCAAAGGGATATTCTTTTTATTTGAAAAATAACATAAACTTCTTTGAATAATTTATATTCATTATTACATTTTTGCTTATAAGATCTGCAAATATTTTATCAATTGTTTTATTATTGTATATTCTTTTTGCTTGCAATAATTGCAACTTTGTTCCAGTAATGTATGTTTAAAAGATTCACTTTCAGGACATTTAGTATTACTACCTCCGTCCCCCAACACAGTAAACCATTTCGGTTCGTCTCTGAAAGTTTGACACATTTCACTTTTTACCATTTTTTATAGTGGACCTCATATTCCACTAACTCATTACTACTCACATTTTATTATAAAACTAATACTTTAAAAGTAGGACCCACATCCCACCAAATTTTTCAACACACTTTCCATTACATTTCTTAAAACCCGTGTCGGGTCAAATCGTGTCAAAATTTGGGATACGGAAGCAGTACTATATAGTAATAGTACTAATTACTTATATTTATATTATATAAAATATTAATAATTAACAAAATTATCAAAATAAGATATTCTCGACTATCAAAACAAAAGAAAAATGATCAATCGAATTTTAAAGCTTCAAATCAATGTAAACATCGTACCTCCGAATTAAAAATTCTGGATACGTCACTGGATGGCAGCTGCTTCTATTCGAAAGGATTTGTCAAAATAAGAAAAGGAAAGGGAATAACCAATTTAAGTCCACATATTTCGACAAACCCGCCGCGATTTATATCAAATTTCAACGTAGGGAGAGTGATCAATTGCTAACTAATTAACAATCTCAAACTAAGACTAAATCTTAGTCATTAGATTAGAAGATCTAATGGTTGAAATAATGTCACATGAATTATATTAAGAAACTTATGATTGAAGATAAGCACCGAAAGTCAGAGAAGTGAGGCGTTCGGAACCTATTCTAGTAGAGGAAACGTGGCAGCATGACAAGCACACGATTTTCAGATCCAATGGCCTAAAATGGTGATATGGTGTTACAATAAAGAGGGTTGTTATCTTAGTACATCCCTTACATAATATTCTTAAATTTTTAAATTTAAGTAAATTTAATTAAAAATTAATTTTATTATTTGTTGTATTATTATATAGTAGTAACAAGAAAGAAGTAATACAGAAATATTATGTCAAATTGAAACATGATTTTGAACTTGATTCGAATTAATTATACAATATTTAGTAAAAAAAAATATTTTTTGCATAAATATACATAAGTTTAAGTTAAAATTTTAATTTTTTTTAAAGTGTTAGCAAAATGATTAGTATTAAATATATTTATAAATCGATTTTCAACATAAATGTTAAAAAAAAGTTCCATTGTGTATGTAGAATTATGTACGTTTAATTTTTTATCTAACAATAAGTTTCTTAGTATTTCCCAACTTCTCCTTTTTCCGAAAGATTCTTACATAATTAAATATTTTATATTGTTAAATATTTTATTGTAATAATGATGATAATGGTCGTAATTAAATAACTAAAATTGTTATAACTAATACTGTGAGAATAAGAACCATAATAGTTGCTATTATTATAACAATTGATAATTTTAAGTAAATTTCAAATAATGAATTATAACATTTATATATTTTGCATAAATTTAAATTAAAAAGAAAAATTATTTTAGATTTCTGTTTTGGAAACAGAAGTTAAATAGTTAACATTTCCTTATCATTATTCATTATCTTATGCTGATTTATGCACACTTAAGCCATGTTTGGTAGGGGTGATAACTCATTTAGGATGAAATTTTATGAACAAAACAGTCATTTTTGTTCATAAATTTCCTTCCTAGATGAGTTATCACCCCTACCTAACATGCATTTTGTGAGTGTGAGGACTGCCAGTTTGGAAAGAGGACGACCATATGTGATGCTGCAGCCTCACGCAAAAAAGGACTTCTTAGATATCCAAGAGCAGTGCTAGTTTCTTGCCTCTTCTTTTGTTCCTTTTTTTTGCTGTTTCTTCTTTTGACTCAGCACATTGTGACTTGCAGTTTGGAGAATACATTGAGAAGCTACTCATTCTTGACCATCGCCATCTACCACAACAACTTCTCTATCGATGCTATACTAACCAAGCCCTCACAGCAGTTTGCATCATAGAAACTGACTTTGCCCCTCTTTGTAGAACCAGAGAAACCTCTAAAGTCCGTGAACTACACCGTAAAATAAGGTTCTTTCCACATTCTCAAACAACAAGGAACAACAGCAACTCTTCAACAAACTCATCTGCTCTTGTTTTTCGTTTGACTGGAAAGCCAAAGGTACCATTCTGATACACACCTCAAAGTTTTGAGTTCTTACATAGTTGGCAATTGGCATATGACAGAGCCCTTCAATAGAGAGGCTCAAGATCCAATGCACAAGGGAAAAAAAGAAGTTCAATGCACCTGTAAGAATAAAAATACTAGCAGTAGAAGAAAGAAATCTGAATTTACTAAAGATGAAAAACTTTATAGCATATCTCACTAACTTTGAGAGAGAGTAGTTACATTAGATCCAATGATATCTAAGCAATGTTAATAGATCCTTTTCAGGTTCAACAAAGTAAGAAACCAAGCAGAGACAAGAAAAGCCAAAATAAAAAATAACGAAGATAATATGTGAGTTAGGTGTCATTGCATTAAGAATCCTTGGTCACATTAGCTAGCTCAGACAACCGCTTCAATGGCAGCCTTTTCAGGATAGGGAGCATCAGCCTTGTCGACAGCACCTTCCCACAGCTCGGGAAATGCCTCCTTCATATTGTGAATGCTCTCCAACGAATAATCCACACCATCTGTTTTATGAGAGGACCCAACCTATACATAAAAACCTTACTTAGTAAGTTTTGCTCTAATCCCTTTCGATATGGTTAGGTTATTTGGAAACAACATACCCAAACAGTATGCAGGCCAACGCTTTTTGCAGTCTGCAGATTGCGAATGGAGTCATCAAAGAACAGCTGCAGCAACAAACAAAGTTGATCTCAGATGAAATATTGGTTGGCCACGGGAAATATAAGACCGTAAACAAAACTGAAATGAATGCTTTCTTACCGTTTTCTGAGGGTTAATACCAGCAATCTTGAAAGCTTGTACAAATGAATTTTCAAGCGGCTTGCAGAGAATTGGAGTTTTAGGGAGTTCTGTTGCTGCAGAGAGCATGGAAAGCAGTCACATATTTGAATCGATATATAAAATAACATTGCAAATATACAATGTCTGAGCTTACCATCAGTGTCTTCAGGCTGTTCAGAGGTTTTAGAAGGATTCAACGTCTCGAAACAAATGATACTTTCGAAGCAATCCTGTACACCAAGCCTGCTAAGAACCTCAGCAACATGGGCGTCATTTCCATTCGAGAATATCTGTTACATAACCAATACATAGATATGTTCCAATACATTGTCAAAACCAAATTTCCCAATAATGCAATAAATGTATACAGTTAGCAACTTACAACTTTGCGAATGGGGACGGTCTGCAGAAGGTTTTTTAGAGTGTGATCGGTCTTCAACCAGTCGTAAGGTAGTCTACCATGTACGAAGCTACACAGAAGAAGATCATGTTTTAGGGACTTTGCAAATGAAACAATTAGGATAGCAAGTAGAGAAACACAAATGATTAAATGAACATAGTTAGTTACCTATGGTAATCATCATAGTCGAAATCATAACCGACAGCCTGAAAAGAGAAATCGCCATCAATCTATTTCAACATGTTTTTTCGAAGCCATATAAACACACACACACACACACACACGAACAGTGTAACAGCACTAGAAAACCATACCCGAAGACCGGCCATTGTTGTGCCATAGTCCTTGTATAACTCGGCACACATTTCAGGCACCTTCTCCTCCTCGATGCCGAGCTTGCTGATCATGTATTCTAAACCAACATAGTTAATAAAACTAAGTTTACAAATTTTGATGATAAGAAAAGGCATAAACTTTTCACACATTTGGGCATGGATTTTACCTCTGATGTTCTTGGTGCATTCCGTTGATATACCGGAACTCAGGGGATAAAGGGTATCATCCACATCTGAAAATCAAAGATAAACCCTCAACATACAAAATTGTTTTACCTAATTTCTCAAAGATTGCCAAATATGAAGGGTGAGAACCAAAACTCACCAAAGAGGAGACAATCATATTTTGTCTCTGTAACACTCTGATAGCAGTCGTCTTGCTCCATTTCGATTTAATAACAATCTAACAAATCATAATGGAAATACGCATAAGTAATAAGAAGAGAAACAATTCAATTCAACTATGGCACAGGCATATATGCATATGCAGGATTAGGAAAAAAACAGGGGATTTCAAAAGACAAAATGAGAATCCACCAAGAACAATCAATGAGATGAAAGATAAGATGAATCGAAACGAATGCGTATAGAAAATGAACAAATCAAGCAGAAAACTTAAAATCAAAGGCAAAACATATGGAAACTTTGGAGAGAAGAACATTTGGTTTTCAGACATACCGTATTATGGCGAGATCGAAAAATGTGGGATTTGAAAAAAATATTGAATAGAGAGAGTGGAAAAGGGGGAGAAGGGGCGGGGTGGTTAAATAGAGCATTGATAACCGCCATCAGAAGCAGTTATAGGGTTGCCATAAAGATGGGAATGCCGAAAGCGACAGGAAACACAGTCCCTCTTACCATTTTACATGTCCAAATCTTCATTTTTATTTTCTAAATTTTTCCCATGACTCAATTTTATTAATACTACTACTACTAATTTACCCAATAACAAAATTTAGACAAAAATAATCTAATTCAATTATGAAATAAAAATCCAAAATTGCACACAGATTTATGAAAATCCAAAATTGCAATATTGAAAATTCGAAAATACCAAAATCCAAAAATCTAGTAACATATTCACACAAAGTATTTATATTCGATAGATTTATAATTAAAATGTTATATGTTTGAATATTTGGGTATTTTCAAAATTTTAGATCCGAGCATATGATTTTTTTAGAAAAACTGAAAATACGAAAATTCGAACTGAAACTTTAATTTCAACTTAATTCGGATGAAGATATCAAATTTCGGATATTTTGTTAATCCACAAAAGTTGCTTCAAAAACACTTTTCGTAAATGGCTACCTTTGAAAAAGAAGTTTCAAAAGGAAGAAAAGGATTAGATGTGATTTTAGTGGATCACGTCCAAACACATCAGATCTTACCCCTAATATAATACTCCACTTATGAATAGTAAAGTTTATAATTGGTGCGAATAGCCGCGTAAGCGTAAGAAATGAATGAGAATAAAATCATAAATCGATTTTAATATTGACGAATGGCGTCGCCAGCCTAACTTCTTCCCTCTCTCTTGGGAATTTTCACATGCTCTTACTACTATTTTATATTATTTCTACAAATTCAAACTTCAGTTCTGAAATTTAGACCAATTTACTTGGATTCTCTACACGCGTTCATCCACGAATACATGCTGCTTCTGGGTAAAGCAGACACGGTTCGAGGCCACAACCTTCAAATTCAGTTTCGGTTATAGAGAATCAAAATATAATGTCTTAAATATGATAAATCTTAGCTTAATTAATTGGAGTTTGAGTCATCACTGTGATAAATGAGAAATAGTATACGATCATATTCAAATAGAAAAAAAAAACATTACTGTATAAAATAACTTTAACTGAGCTCTTTAGTAGGTTGGTTTGATGTTGTTGAACCAAAATTAAAGCTACTGGTAAAGTTAGGACATAGAACTAGAATGTCAAAAATGGTCCACTCTGACGGTTTACAATAAAAATCAGCCATAATTTCAATTCGAACATATATAGAGTTAGTTGTTTTGTAGTATATCCTTGTACGAATTATTTCTCAAAAGATAACCAAATTAGTACTCCTACTATTTACATCAAAAAGAAACTAAACAAAATTTTCTACTCCGTTAAAATAAATATTAAGCTTTTATTTTTTTCAAATAGAATATTAATCTTTTTATTACCCTGATATACGTCTTCGAGATACTTCTTCTTCCACAGTTTAATTACTAATTGTGTCAAAATAAATACTAGTAATACAAAATAATTTTTGTCAACTATATACGGCCAGCAAATCAAATTTAGAGATTCTAACAAATACTCATATAGAATATTTTTAAGAATTATATTCTAAATATTCATTTTTTTACATTTATAATTTCGTCAATCAAAACTTGCTCTTGTATACAATCATAATTTTTCCTTTTCACTTTTAAAATTCCAGTCAAATTGGCAACACTAAACTGATATGAGGCTTCTAATTTGTAATGATAATGATAGGTTTATTAAATCCGGTTCAACATTATTAAGGTTAAAAGCAAGTGTTTGATTTGATTTAGAGGATTAATGGTGCGTAGGAGAAGGTGTGATATTAAGGGGGAAATAATTAACTTTATTAATTAGAGAACAGAAGAAAAACAATTCAAAGACTTTTATAAGGGTGAAAAAGATACAGTGCCCAATTTGGAAAATTAAAATAAAATCTAATATTCAATTTAATTCAAAATTTAGTACTACTATCCTTATAATACAAATACTATTATTTTTTGGAAACTTTTAAAGAAATTAACCTCATTTTCATCTCTCTTACACTACACTTTCTATAATTGTAAGTCAATGCATTAACATCAATTGAATCCACATGATACCAATGAAATTGAACGACACGTATGTGACAACGAAGATAACAAAAACATGATGTGATCTTAATGAAGGAATACACGCGGGATACATTTTGTTCCCACTTTTTTCCCTCTGAATTACTACTATTTTTAATTTATTGGGTGATTGATGAGATGCTGGTAGAGATATTTTCCCGTCTCCGACTCCGATGCGTGACGTGAATAAGCAGTCCTCCTTTAGGCACTGGAAAAGGCCCATACTGTATTGCATCCTCTTCCCCAATCACTCTCCATCTGACACAAATTAATTTAAAATTTGTTAGCTCCAATGAGAAATCAGCTATAAATAAAATCAGTTGAAAAAAAAAAAAAGAGTAAAACATTATATTTCAGGAGTGTGAAAGGGGCTTTTTAATAGTATATGAATTAATACAACCATTGAATCGATTTCTACGACAAACGCACGAAAAGATCAGTAAATATTCCTGCTCCTTTTGTTCGTTTCTCATTCTTTTACTTTACTTTTAATTTAATATAATGTTATTCTGTTTATATATCCCGGCCCAACTCCTTTGTAGAATGATGAGATGATTTACTTTAACCCTACGCATAATTAAACACTTATTACACATGTATATAAGTGAAGCAATGTGCATTATATATAGGCCAATACTATAAATTGAGTTGGCTTGACACATCAGCTATCAAAGAATAAAAACTAGTAATTTAGAGGAGATCTAATCGTCTACTACTAATTAGGTCGACAGGTCGATTAAAAATCTAGTGGTCCAGGACATGACGTGTCAAACCAATTATTCATAATTGCATAAACCACTTCTTTCCTTTTTTTTTTTTCTCACTTTCTAGAATTGAAATTGGTTGGATGCACCATGTGGCAATATGTCGGGACCATTGAATTTTTACTCCGATCCAGGAAGTGAGGTGTGTCTAGATGTGTAAAATGAAAGAAAGATGTAAGTGAGTACCTGTAAGTAGTAATGAGGTGGTGGAGGAGGACTAGCATCTCAAGCTTAGCAAACTCACTGCCGGGACATGAATGTACCCCATTTCCGAAGGGCATGTATGTGTATGGCCTAGGAGATACCTGCACCAATTATATTCATAATTGTAGTACTCTTAAGTATAATATTGGATCCCATTCCCATGCCTTAGAATCTTTAAAGATATGCATATATTGATATTAAATTAATTTGCTCACGTGGCTTGATTTACATGAAAATTATAGTCATCAAAATGCCGTAGAAACATTGTGGACAAATGAATAGTAGATACCTCAAATCTAGAAGGGTCGAATTTATGTGGGTGGGGAAAGAAATCTGAAGTGTGGTGGATGCTTCTGAAGAGAGGAAGCACTTTCCATCCTTTGGGGATCACATACCCTTCCAACTCCACATCTTCAACCGCCTCTCTGAATGTGAATGAAACTATACTTGCACTTCTAAGCGTTTCTTGTATCACCTACGCGTACGTCATATATCGTCATTTTTACCGGAAAGATAAATAAACAAAACATGATAATAACACACATTTCGCGTACCCTGGTAGTGAGCGACATGTCTCGGGTGTCATCCCACGTAAGCCCCCGGTCTCCCTCTAGTTGTAGTTTGCGTGCAATACCCTCTTGCTCCGCCGCAACAGCTTGGAGGAGATTGGGATTGTCGTGCAAATACTTGAGGAGCCACGTCAGCACAGTGGCTGTGGTATCATGAGCTGCGAAAATGACTCCGATTATGTTATCAGCTATTTGAGAATCAGCCAATTCACCCAACTCCACTCTCAGCATATTCCCCAGCAATCCACCTCCCCCTCCATTTCCTCTTCTCCTCTCAATTATCTTCATCAACCTCTCATTCAACGCTTTCCTCACCCTCATCGCCTTGTAAAACGGACTTCCCGGAATATCCACCGCCATCGAGTTGTACCCTTTCTCCAATTCCCCATACAAACACCTTATCCCTTCCGTTTCCGCCTCCGCCTCCCCTCCAAACACCGATACCATCGCCACCTCAAACGCATACTGAAAATTACACACATATGTATGTTAGGATCGTAGACTGCATATTAGTTTGATATTAATATTGTGTATTTTAGGCTAAGCCCGCCCGAATTTTTTTATGAGTTACTCTAAAAAAAGCCTCAAACTAATTCTGCGGTGTGAGGTGAGTTTGCAACCCAACAATATAACTAATTAGTAGTAATATTGAGTGTATGTATGAATTGACCTTTTTCATCTGTTGCAAGGTGCATATGGGGCTGGTGGCATGTTCCCAGCTGGAGAGAAGTTTGAGAGCAATGGTGTGAACGGAGGCGACGGAGGCTCGGATGGCGGAGGGAGAGAATGAGGCGGCGACCAATCTCTTGAGCAGAGAGTGGTAGTGGCCTTGGTGGAAGAAGAGCGCCGCCGGTCCTATCAATCTCTCTTTACTTTGTGGGTAGGTTGGCTTGAAGAGATGAGCTTTGCTCGCCAAAACCATCTTGGCCGCTTCTGGGCTTGATATCATCACACAGGGGCACCCCAATATGTGACTCTTGAATATATTACCATACCTGCCAATCCAAACAAATTAATTACTAGTATGATGGTGATGATGGCGACGACGATAACTGTTGAGTTATTTAATCAACTAACCTTTTGCGGCGAGTGGAGAAGAAGGTGTTGGGATTTTGAGTGTAGAGTTTCAGGGTTTCTCCGATGTAAGGCCACCCCATGGAACCGGGAGGTAGACGGCGGTTGCGGCCTTGCTCACACCATCGGAAGAGGAGACCCGCCGCTGCAAGAGCCAACACCACCATCAGTATCATCATTTTTTTCTTTTCAAATTGCGTGTTGAGAAATTGTTACGCACCAAGCGCCTAGAGATGTAAATGCTTAACCTTGCTCTCCCTTATTTTTATAATGCTCTTTCACTTTCTTGCTTTTTTTTTTATTAGTATTATTTTTGCGTAGTCAATTCTTGGTGATATGGAATTAGTTTGTCCAATTGTTATCGACCACCTGTATTACCATATCCTTCTATATTAGTACTTCCTGAAAATATCTAAAAGTGGACTTGACATAGAGGATATTAATTGCTTAACCATATGCAGTTAGAAAGTTGAGGTAGGATCAATGTATTAATTAATTATAAGAAATATTTATACATTAAGTTTTGGCTTTTGATACAATTACTGATTATGAAACGAAACAGTATGCTGTTTCTTGGACTAGTCTCGGGCGTGCGTGAGACCATCTCTAAAGGTACACTAAAATCTAAAATGGGATAGATATTTAGCTCTAATAGTACTCAAAAACCAATCATATTTTTGGTTTTTGAGGAAAAAATACAAATCTTTAGGTTTACACTCAACTTAAACCTAAAAGTTTTTCAATTTTTGTGAGTAAAAAATGCATAATATAGAGAATATTTTTTTAAGTTTGAGTTTAGTGTAAATGGTTGGAGTAAAATTAATATTTAGTATGAGATTTACATTAAAATGAGTTTGAGTTTAGTGGAATGGTTGGAGATGCTCTGAGTAGTTTGAATTTTTGTGTTTTAATTTGAGGCATGTATAACATTAATATTTCACGAGCCATACGTTTTCTTTGCTTTCTTTCTTTGAGAATATTGTAAGAGCATCATTAACGCAGGCGGGCCGGGCCGCAACTCGCGAATCCTGGCCCGAATTTAGCGTTGGAGCAGCTTGCGTCCCGGCCCGGGACGGTCCCGAGGACGCAGTTGCGTTCCGGGGCCGCTCCCGAGTCCCGTCCCGTCCCGGCCGGCGTTATGCGTGCCCGTGCCGCATCCCATGCGGCCCGTCCCGGCGTTAATTGCGTTCGGGCCGGGCTGCAAGTCCCCACGAAATTGTATTTTTTTTATTTTTTTTTTGTTTTTCTATTTATACACTAAATTTGCTCCATTTTTTAATACTCTTCCACACAAACTCTCACTCTCAATTCTCTAGCATTTCAACACTTTTTTAGTTCTATGGATTGGTTTAATAGCGACCAACGCCAGATGGACGATTTCGTGAACTCCCTTTGACGATTAAAATATGTTGTAGTTGTGAGTGCAAATGAATAGTTGTGGTCTGAGTTGTGGCCCGAGTTGTGGCCTGCGGTGTTAATGGAGTTGTGGTCTGGAACCCCAAATTTAGGGGAATGATGACGTGCAGATAACTTGCGACCCAAATCCTGGATGGAATTAAGGATGCTCTAAGCTGACTTAAAACCGACATTTAAGAATGAAGAGTATTATGGATGTGCGACAGTTAAAAATGAAGAGCAATTGATGGATGTGTTGTTTAAATTACTCTGATTTTTTTTTCTTAAATGTTCATGCAAGGGAAATAAAAGTAATTACTCCTTTTGTCTCACATAAGATGATACTTTTTTTTAGTTTATTTCAACTAAGATGACACATTTGCTTTTTTGGAAATTTTCTCTCTCCAATTAATAAACTCAACCATTTTTTCACACACCTTTTAAATACTCCATCCGTCCCAGATTTGTAGTAACATTTTGCCATAAAAGTCCGTCTAACTAAATGTTAGTACTACAAATGTGGGACGGAGGGAGTATTCATCTTTCTCTCTCTTTCTCTTTATTTTAATACTTCCACCTATCTTTTCTCTCTCCAATTAAACACATTAATCAATAACTCCTAAAATCCCGTGCCGGCTAAGGAACGTGTCATCTTAGCCGGAACGGAGGGAGTATATTATTGAGAATTTATGATATGCAATGTATATCCACTTAGTGCACGTGTCTAAATTTTGTGCTAAGTTTCCTATTCGTCGATGCATATTATTAACATTTTTTATAATTTAGATGGTAAATTGGTGTGGCCATTATGGCAGACTTTTGAAAATAAGAAAAGTAAACTATGTCTACAACCAACACATGTATTAATTAATTGAAGAAATATCAATGGAGCTGCAAGAAGATTTAATTTCTTTCATCTCCAAATGTACATGATTATGGAGTAATTTTCGAGAAAGTATTTTGACTTTTCTATTTACAATTTATTGTTTTCAAGAGCGATATCAGCATATAATATCACATCAAATAATGTACATGAGATTAAAATTATTAGTTACGACAATAGTAGATACCGTAAATAATTAATACTGTAGGTAGACACGCAAGACTTCTAGAACGTTGCAACTATAAAAATACTACTACTACTATTACATGTTTTAACTATAGTCTATAGCCTATAAGAGTTCGATAAAGGATTTCATTGATCTGGCAAGTACAAGTGTTGCTAATTCCGCCACATTAACGTATGATCCTTGATAATATTTCCTAATACAAAACAATGGGAAATATCTTCATTTCACCAACTACTTTGCTATAAATAACAATGACCACTAGTCTACGTATCACCTACTATTACCAAATCTTTCCCCAACTAGCAATGTTCCAAATCTTGGCACTCTCACAAATTTTTTAACTTAAAAGTGAACAATTATTCGATAAATCCCTGATAACAACAAGAAGAAAAAGTCAAAAAACTAACTCCGATCCTCAAGATATTTTATACATTATGACGCTATTAAGATATAATGTGATTTAGATAGTAGTACTCCGTATATCATAATCTCGATTTAGATAAAAACCAATCTAGCTAGCTTATTAAGTTATAATTTTAGTCAAATCATCATCTTTATCTAAAATAAGTTGAAATTAGTATAATGTAAATTAAGGAGAACTAGTATTATTTTTAAAAATATACTACAAAAATACTCTTTTATAATGAATCAAAAATGAAATCTTACAATTTGTAACAAAAGATGGCACGACACTTGTGCGATTAGATTCACATTCATGATACATTTGTTAAATTTATTGATTGTCGAATAATAGAAGATGGGGATAGTGAAGAGTGAACATGTGAAGAAGCGGCGCCGGCCAGCACCACCGCACAGTTGTGCCCGACAGCGTGAAACCAAAGTAGGTAAAAACCCACGTTTTATTAATATCTCCACACCAATTCCATCACGTCATACTACTATTTCCGAGATACGCCTCCCAATGATGAGTCTCGACACGAGTCCTCCTCTCATTGGCACACCTACCCCTTCTCTGCAACTGCACCATGTTGCGGCTGCTTCTCGATTTCCTCCCATGACATTATCGTCAATAAAATTTATTTTATTTCTCTTTCTTGACAGCTTCATCCTCTTGATATTTTCATCCTCTAATTTTGGCTTTATGAAAGTGCGTAGACACGCGTTTGCTTATGTTTAGCGAGAGTGAGTGACGATCGATGAGCTACCTATACTACTCGGTCAGTCCCGACTAAGATAACAAATTTCTTAGTCGGCAGACTCAGCACATAATTTTAGAAGTGGTTGGTAAATGTATTTAATTAGAGAGAGAAAAAATAGTTGTAAGTATTAAATAGAAAAAGAGAGTTGAATATCTAATTAAGGAGAGAAAAAATAGTTGAGTGAATTAATTACATAGAGAAAGTTCCGAAAAATAGAAATATGTCATTTTATTTTAGACAAATTACAAAAAAAAATTAAGTGTGTCATCCTAAGTGTAAGTGGGAGGGAGTAGGGTCATATTCTAATGCTTATAACACCCTAATCCAAAATTAAGACCAAATCTCCACCCTTAGATTTTAAAATGACCGGATGAGATTAAATATTAGGAATTGCAATAAATAGTAGACAAAATATCAACAAAAGGGTAATATTGTCATTATGTTATCATATGATAATTTTCGTAAATGTTTTTTATATCAATATAGTGTACTACAAATATCAACAATATGACATAAGAATATCAACACTATTAGTACAAGAAAATATCGAGTACATGGTTTTATTGAGATTTTTTTATGTATTTGTTGATAAAAATCTGGTTATCAACATTTACGAAAACTAAAATAAAAAATATCAAATTTCATCATTCGAACATCGTCGGAACATATGCAATTGAAATCTCGTTGGAATCCTTATAAAATTATCTTTAATTTGATATATTTTTTGCAAAAAAATAATTTAAATCGAGAGAGTTACGTAAATTTAAAGTTTTAAGATGATTTTAATGAGAGAGTATTGACATTAATACCCTCTAATTTTATTTATTAATTTTCTTAATTAAAAATATAATCTATATGACATTATTTTAACCACTAGATCTTTTAATCTAGTGGCTAAGATTTAGTCTTAATTTGAAATTGATAATTAGTTAGTAATTGATCACTCCCCAAAAGGAATATATATACTAAGGATGGGACTTATTCTAATGCTTATAGCACCCTAATCCAAAATCAAGACTAAATCTCCACCCTTGGATTTTAAAATGAGTGGATGAGATTAAAGCTCACAAATCTCAATAAATAGTAGACAAAATATCAACAAAAGGGTAGTATTGTCATTATGTTATCATATGATAATTTTCGTGAGTGTTTTTTTATATCAACATTGTGCATTACAAATATCAACAATATGATATAAGAATATCAACATTAGTACAAGAAAATATCAACACATATTTATTGAGATTTTTACATTGTTTTATTGAGATTTTTTGATGTATTTGTTGATAAAAATCTGGGTATCAACATTTACGAAAACTAAAATAAAAAATATCAAATTTCATCATCCGAACGTCGTCGGAACATATGCAATTGAGATCTCGTTGGAATCCTTATTAAATTATCTTTAATTTGATATATTTTTTGCGAAAAATAATTTAAATTGAGAGAGTTACATAAATTTAAAGATTTGAGATGATTTTGAGAGAGAGAAAGTAGTTAGTTATAATTACTACATATAGGATTTGACATTAATACCCTTTTAATTTAATTAATAATTATTTAAATTTAAAATATATTACACTTAGCATTATATTAACCACAAGATCTTCTAATCTAATGGTTAAAAATTGATCTCAATTTGGGATTAGTAATTAGTTAGCAATACATCCATACTAAGGATTATATACTATATACTACTACTCCCTATAATTAGCCTGATAAAAATCCCATCAAACAGGACCAAATTCAGTTCTTATATTAATTCTATTAATGAATTCGCCGTTTTGTACTACTCCTAGTAGTTTCTTAATTCATGAAGCACTGCTATATTTTATAAATGATTTTTGCATATTCTTTTCCATAAATATATGAGAGAGAGCATGTTTAATATCAACTGAGTACGTGGCACCCCTACATTAATTACGCCGCGTTTGGCTCCGTCAACATTGGAAACTAAAATTTGTTCCTTAGAGGAATGGATGAAAAATCTTGCATTTCAGTGATCTGATCTTTAATTCAATAGATATACTCCCAGTTTCAGTTTAGGTGACCTATGGCATTTGCACACCATTGAATTCATGTATCCTTCATGATTTGCACTTGCAGCCTGGAGATTGTCCACAAACGTTTTTTTATTTTAATTTTATAAAACAATAGTATAAAATTGAACAAAAGAAAATTTATTTAAAATTTACAATTAAATATAATTTAAACCTTAATTAGAATGATTAATTATATATTCTAGTCAAAAGGACTTTTGTATAAGAATTTCAATCAGGTTGCAGGCCATCAAGTTTAGGTCATTCCTAATTAGGTTGCGAGCTGATTTAATTGAGTTAAAATTAGCAATCCTGACCACAAACATTTGGATTTCAGGCTAGCATCTAATTATTAAATTTGACTTTAGTATATTTTGTTCTTAGTGATCCTATATACTATATAACAATAAGGAATATTATTAAATTTGACTTCAGTATATTTTGTTCTTAATGATCCTATATAATATATAGAGAGAATTCGGAATATTGACATCTAATATCATGAAACTTTCAAAAAGTTTTCTCCTACGAACTTTAAAATTGGCAAATAATATCACAAATTTTACCCCGGGTTTATTTTTTTTCTACGAATGAAAAAATTCATGTTATTTTAATAGATTGAAGAACAATTTTAGGAATTACGAAAAAAATTCGTATCATAATATTATTTGTGGGAATATTTTTCATTCGTGGGAAAAAACTAACTCGGGGTAAAATTCGTGATATTATTTGCCAATTTTATAATTCGTGGAAAAAAATCCAACTTTTTGAAAATTTTATATTATATGCCAATATCCCTACTAATAAACATATATAAAATGAAAAATGTAAATCATTTCATATGATAAAGTACAACATATAGTTAAACATTCCAAAAAAGTCAAAAGGGGAACCTATAATCTTTCCAATGTACTATAATATAAAACATTATTCATATTTGTAGACTGTAGAATATTATTGATCAATTTTGAAATATAGTTAGACTCAACCACGATTAAAAACTAATAATTTAAAATTTTGTAAGCCATGACTCTGGATAAGAATAACGTTTATAAATCTTGAATTGTTGACATATTTGAATAAGTTAGGATTGATATTGACATGTTAAAAAAAATAAACATTTTAAAATTTGTAAGATTAAATTTTTAAAATTTCAGAATATTTCTTGTAGTAAACTTTATATTTACAATTCTTACAATGAATTTGACATATCATCCCAATAGTGCAATTATGATGGATTCAATTCTTTTGCAAATATATAGCGTCTTGTGTTGCAGACATATCATCCTTAGAGCATCCACAATGGCGGCGAGCGGGCCGGCTAGCCGATTCCCGACGCTGGCCGGTCCGCTCGCCGAACCATTGTAGGCGGCAAGCGCCAAATCGGCGAGAAAATAGGCGAGCGCTGGCCGATTGGCTCGCCGCCATTGTAGGCTGGCGATCGGCCAGCGGCTTTTTTATTTATTTTTTTATTATTTAACTTCCGAAACACTATATATACGCGATTTGAACGTCATTTTCATTTGCACCGCTTGTTTTAACGAGTATTCTCTCTCTCTGAATTTCTGTACAAGAGCAATAAGCGAAATGAGTAACGCGGGTGGTAGTGGTGGGGATGCTGAGGAGGAGTTCGAATGGCAAGTGTTGGAAGAGTTAGAGGCCTATACGATTCGCGAGGCAGAGCGGCTGTTAGAAAGGGCCGGCTAGCCGATTTCCGGCGCTGGCCGGTCCGCTCGCCGAACCATTGTAAGCGGCAAGCGCCAAATCGGCGAGAAAATAGGCGAGCGCTGGCCGATTGGCTCGCCGCCATTGTAGGCTGGCGATCGGCTAGCGGCTTTTTTATTTATTTTTTTATTATTTAACTTCCGAAACACTATATATACGCGATTTGAACGTCATTTTCATTTGCACCGCTTGTTTTAACGAGTATTCTCTCTCTCTGAATTTCTGTACAAGAGCAATAAGCGAAATGAGTAACGCGGGTGGTAGTGGTGGGGATGCTGAGGAGGAGTTCGAATGGCAAGTGTTGGAAGAGTTAGAGGCCTATACGATTCGCGAGGCAGAGCGGCTGTTAGAAAGGGCCTTGCAGCCACCGCCGCCGATACCTCGACCCGTTGTCCACCGTCGAGCAGTGATTGATCGGGATCACGTAGTTGCACATCAGCGGCTATATGACGACTACTTCGCAGAGCAGCCGCGGTTTGGGGACAACCTGTTCAGGCGGCGTTTTAGTATGCACGGGGAGGTGTTTATGCGTATCGTTGACGCTTTGGGGCGTCGATATCTGTGTTTCCCCTTCAGGCACGATGCGGTTGGCAGACCCGGCCATTCAGCTATTCAAAAGTGCACTGCGGCAATCAGGCAGTTGGCCTGCGGAGGCGCGGAAGACATGTGGGACGAGTACCTCCATATCGGTGAGACGACTACCCTGCAGTGTCTGAAGTATTTCTGTCAGTGCATCGTTGAAATATTCGGTGAGCAGTATCTTCAAAACCCTATCCCCGAAGACTGCCAGGATTTGTTGCAGATGTACGGGGAGAAGCATGGGTTCCCGGGGATGTTAGGCAACATAGGTTGTATGCATTGAGAGTGGAAGAACTGTCCCGCTGCCTAAGGGGTTCTACACCACCGGCTACAAGGGAAAGAATCTTACGATGATCCTCGAGGCCGTCGTTGGCTGTGGATTTGGCATGCGTATTTTGGGGTAGCCGGGTCGAACAACGACCTCAACGTCCTCAACTCGTCGCCCTTTTTCAACGAGCAGTGCTAGGGTGTCGGTCTGGCCATCAGTTTTTGCTGCCAACGGCAACCAGCATGATATGGGCTACTACTTGGCGGATGGGATATACCCTAGATGGCCCATCTTTGTGAAGACGATCAGATGCGCAAATGAGGACAAGAAGGCCTACTTTGCGGAACGGCAGGAGTCGGCGCGCAAGGACGTGGAACGCGCATTTGGTGTGCTCCAGGTTCGATGGGCGGCAATTAAGGGTCCAACGCGTTTGTGGCATGTCAACTGCATTGCTGATATAATGTACACATGTATTATCATGCATAGGGCTGGGTAAATATACCGAAAAAACGGTATATCGATCGTATCGTATTGAAAAATATCGAAAAATATCGAATTTTCGGTATATCGAAACTTTTGGTACGATACAATACCGTATCGAAAGTTTTCGGTATGATAACGATATGAATTTTCTTATACCGCGGTATACCGTTTTATATCGAATATACGATATATATCGATATTATCGGTATACCGAAATATATCGAAAATCAATATGTATCGAATTATCGATACATATCGTTTATACCGTTTATACCGATGATGATGATGATGATGATGATGATGATGATGATGATGATGATGATGATGATGATGATAATAATAATAATAATAATAATAATAATAATAATAATAATAATAAGAATATAATTTATTTTTTTAAGATTAAAAGTTTAAATCATAAATGTATCCATATAACTTAATCATATATTTTTTTATTATGAAGATGTGGACAATGATTATTTTATTATGTTAAAATTATACATTAATTTTGGTTTTATTTTTCGGTTTTGAATTATATTTTTTGGTATACGGGTATTCGAAATTGTATAAAATTTCGGTATATCATACGAAATATCGATATACCGTTCAGAACGGTATACCGAAGTTCGGTACGATATACCGAAATTTTGAAACGGTAACGGTATAGTTTTTTTCCCTACCGAAATTTCGGTATACCGAAATACGGTATACCAAAACTTTCGAAACAATAACGATATTTTCGGTATGATAACGAAACAAAATTTTTGATACGGTATATCGTATCGACCCAGCCCTAATCATGCACAACATGATTGTCGAAGATGAAGGTGTACAAGGAACGACGATAATGAAGCCGGTCCAAGCCACGGTGTGGCCGCCGCCAACGTACGACGGGGGGTACCTCACGATGAAACCGGCCGCCTCGAGGCACATGCCGACATGCGCCAAGTGGATGCTCATATTCAACTCCAAAAGGATTTAATTGAAGAGTTGTGGGCGCGGAAGACTGCACGACGATAGTTTTTTTGTTTTATGTATTTTTTTTAATTATGTAATTTTTTTAGGACGCACTTTTTTTTATTTTAAATGAAATTATTGCATTTTCCCGTATATGTGTCGTAAATTTAATTTCGCATTTTATGTTTAATTCCGTAAATTTATTTTTTAATTTTGATTGTTGTGGCTAGCCTATTGCTTGTCCGGATGATGTGGCAGGACGAATTTTAGTGATGATGATGTGGCAGAAGGAGTTTGTGGCTAGTTTATGACTAGCCTAAAGCCATTGTGGATGCTCTTATAGTAGTATATAAGGAAAGGTTAGATCTGATCCATTGGATCAATAAATACACCGTATATTTAGATCATTACATAAGTATATTAACTATAACAATTTTTATTAATTAATTCAGTTATGAAAAATAAAAATTAAGGATTATAATGAGGATGTGATTGTTTTCAAAAAATAAATTTTGATTCTCACCTAGTTCATATGTAACACGAGAGAAATGAGTCATTACAAAATACATATATCAGTTTATTATAAGTAAGATTGTTACAGTTTATAAATTTTATCCATTTTTAATTGGTTTGTATCAAAATTGGATGATCTGAAGTGAGTGCAGTTAAAGTAAGGTTTATGATTACTAGTAGTACATTTGATAGGCCTCTGCTAGCCCAAACGGTTACCACTTTGCAAAATTGGCAAAGTTGGAGAAGAAAGTGAGGGAGCACAGGAAGAAAAGTGTTAGTACTACTAGCTTTTATGATAAATCTCTACCTAATTTATATCTTCAGTAACTATAATTATCGGTTTAGCCTTGGTGTTTTATTTATAGTTATACTGGAAACTGGAAAGTACGAGAGAGATGGGCAAGTGGGTGACACGTAGGGTTTAGATAGAGATAGTGTGATCCTGTGGCCTAGATTCAAAGCCCGCCCAAACTTCCCGCCACGAGGACGCCTCTAGTCGCAACACCTGGACACGTAGTGGCGTCCACGTGTCTCCATCCTGCACCACACACTGGCACCGCTTTCCAGAATCGACCACATCATTATTAGATATATATATTCACCGATATACAATTAGTTCATTTTGGTTTCATAGACGTGAAGCTGATTAATTAGGGATTTAGGTAGATGGAAACAGGAAGCAGTAGTTGTTGGGTAGCGGAAGAAGGATGCTGCACTCCGAAGCGAGGTATACCGGCGAGAACAACGCCGCCTCCGCCGCCGAGGAAGAAGCCGGTGGAGAAGAAGAATTCTCCCAAGGGCGGCTACTTTGAGCCGCCTGACCTGGAGCAGCTGTTCGTGGCGCTTCGTAGGGCTGAAGCTTATT
The DNA here is from genome assembly GCF_023119035.1 of Salvia hispanica. Taxonomy (NCBI): domain Eukaryota; kingdom Viridiplantae; phylum Streptophyta; class Magnoliopsida; order Lamiales; family Lamiaceae; genus Salvia; species Salvia hispanica. The sequence goes on from NC_062969.1 coordinate 24,738,862, forward strand.
GTGTTTGACTAGGAACAATTAGGCTTAGGGTTTGGCTATGCATTATGTGTATCATCATCTCATCTTCCATGCCATATTTAATATTTTTGGGGAATGCTAACGTATGTATCAACCGTTAATTAGATGTAAATGACTTGTGAATTAACTACTTATAATTAATGTCACTTGTTTGATGTTATCTGAATGCCGTCGTTGGTTTGATTTTTATTTTGTTTTCATCTCCCCAATGGCTACTACTATATTATGTGGATTTGAACAAGGCCGACAATACAGTCTAGATTAAGGATAATGTTTAATAATGCAACAACGTTAATGTTGTTAAATATTCTACTCCTACAAAATTAGGGGCATAGTTTTTTTTCTTTTTTAACTAAATTTGGGGCTAAAGTGTCCTGGGCCCTTATTGTTGCTTTTGTAAGAGACCCATTAGCAAATGATTTGATTCCATTGGGCCAAGTCTTGATTAAGGTTTTGTTTTGCGATAGTCATAATTGTTTAATTTTACTTTAATTTATTGTGCGACTTGCACTGGTGTAAATAATTGGTGTATAAATATGAGGTGGCGCGGTTAACACTTAAAACACCATATTAGTATTTCACAGCCTTTTTCCAAATCCAACTGCTGACACCGAATTGTAGTTTGAAAATGGAAGTGGATACACATTTATTACTTCTACTACAATCTTGACAACTAAAATTTTCAATCTTTTTCGCCTAAATTTTTTCAAAGTGTCGTATGAAATGGAGCATTGAATTCACACCGATAGATAATTATGGTGCTCTAGAGACAAAAACAAAAGTGAAAGTGACGCCCTTGCACAAAATACGAATTCTTTACTAAATTTGCTCAGTTTACCAATAAATGTCACAGGTAGAAATTCAAAATTGATCAAACATAACATGGATACATACAAGTCACTGTCTGAATAGTACTACAATGTTGTCAGTATATTAAACCTGAAAGCTCAAGCTTCTTTTTATAAAACTATAAACTCAAAGCCTTAAATCGGTTGTGGTGAATAATGTTGTTTCAAACATGCAATACTGAAAAAATACTGAATTTAAAATTTCACTGGTTTTGTCAAATAAAACCAAAGTCTTTGTAGCAAGATTTGAGAAAATAATCTCCCACTTAAACATATCTGTGTAGTTAAGCGACATTCCATGATTGATGGAGTATTAATTATGCAACTACCTTAAAATGTCTTGTTCGGCGATTATATGATTAATTGTAATACCAACTATTTAGTGAGATCTAAATGTCCAATTCATGATTTGACATAATTCATAAAATTATTTTAAAACATTGGATAAATCCATAAAACAAATTTTTTATTGGCCTTTTCCATGTGTCAAACACATAAGAAGATAAAGATTAGTTAAAAGAAGTTAAAAATGGTTAATGTGAAGGTTGATATCGGCAATTTTATTTTATGTACTTCTATATACCTCCAGTCTGATACCACATTTTCACGCTTCATTATCCAAAAAATGAGCTTCTATTTTAGAAAAAAATACTGTAAATGTTTATCATTAACATATTTTTTTTTAAAATACAGGAGTATTTTTTTAATACTACAATTATTTTTTCTCTCTTCATTAATATATTAAGCTACGATTTTTCTTTTTTGACTTGATAGGATAAATAACATTTGTTAAAATTCGATAAATTTGACAAATTTTTTTTTTTTTTTTGAACAAGGCAGGGGTAACATTCGAAGACATATAAATCAACAATGAGGCCTAAAGTTAATGGGCCGGGAAAGGAAATATTGTGCTTTATTTTAGAATACATAATCCCTCGTGAAATTTATCAAAAACTAGTCAAATATTTGCAAGTAAGCCATACGTACATGATACATAATATTCTTAAATTTTCAGTATTTTATGTAATTTAGTGTGAAAAATTTATTATCATTTCAACGATATATAAAAATTATTCTCTCAAAATTCTAAGTTTGAATTTTAAAATATATAGTCCATACCAAAATAAATCCATGACACAGTATAGTTGATGAAACCGTAGTCAAGAGAAAAGTGTTGACCGTGATATTTAATTCAAAGTGAGTAGTGTTTAATATGTACTATAATGAAGAATTAATTATTTGCGTAAACTATAGTATTTTGAAATGAGGTTGTAGCATGAGATAATAATAATGGAGGGAGTGGGAATGCGTGTAGGCCACATGGTTCGCATGTGGGCCTCCAAATGCTTATATTCTCAATTCACATGCATACTTTTTGAAATCTCCTAATTTCATTGCTAAATTAAAATCACTCTATTCTTACCTTGCCATGCTATCTAAATGAAATTAACCACTTGATGCCTTTTTATGTATTTAGTAAAATACTAATCTAGAACCTTAGTCATTAACTTAATATCAACACCTTTTTAGCCAATTTTAATCTATAGGAAGATACTATGCTTCACTATACAAAACTAACAAAGATTCGTTAATGAGTATCAAACCGGATCTTTATGACTTCAAATTAACTTTATAAAATATACTATTTCATTTTTGGGGTATACATAGATCGATGTGATGCCAAATATTTGATCAACAACTTTAGTAACCAAATGTGACTGTCAAATTTAGTAATTGGATTTCTTGTTATTTGGTTTATCGTGTTGGTGCTACATGCGAAGCGCTCTGCAACACTAAGTACCGAAATGGATTTTTAGCGAGGCAACTAAACGCGCAACTACAATCGCCCTTGTATATAATCTATTTATGAAGAGTACTAATTATTCATTTGTTTTAGTCATTTCATTTTCTAGTCTGAATTTTTTCAACCCTGTTCTTGAATTATAATGATGTATAGAGTATCATTTTAATTCATCTCTTTGTTTAAACACAAGAATATTAATCTATCAAATCAATCACATACTCATTCCTAGTTAATTTTTTTTTTTACCTTGGGCTTGCATATAATTTTGTAAACTACAGTGAATGTATATATTTGTATAGTGGGGTAGAGTAATAGGAATTTGTATTATCAAAATGTGAAAAAATCCTCACCACATAATGGAAGTAATGATAGAAGAGGTGATGTGAACAAAGAAACCAATATTTGAAAATGAGTGACCAATGGACAATGGTCACATGATTTTTATTTGTTGATAATATAGTACGAACAATAGCAGCAGTTTTGTTCTGTTTATGTTCATATTATAGTTTCATCTACTGTTGACTGGTCAAATTTGGAATTTTCAAATAATCTCAACAGTCAATTGATTCCTAATCAAACAACCAACTTAATTAGAATCCTATAAACATAGCCGATTCGCATTTAATATGGATGTGTCGCCGCTCTGAAAAATAATCTACTTATAAATTTAATACTATATACACATGTGGTCAAGCAACTATAAATCAAAATTTAAATTAAGCGTACAATTTTGATTACATAATATTCTAGATTCGTCCTAATTCTGCTAGATCAGTAAAAATAGGAGTAAATAACAAATAAAGCGCCGTTAAACTAGCTCGCCTTATTTTATTAAAACTACAAATGACCTGGGCCTACTAACCGAACAATACATAGTATTACTCCACTACTATATATACTTTATGGCCTTGATTTCTAAAATTGAAAAGGTTTTTTATATTATAAAATTAAAGAAATTAGTATGATTGGCCGATTGGGTGCGTTTACAAAATATATATAGCCAAGGTCTTAGCGAGATGATTATCCAAAGTTTTTCAGAACTTGAATGGGGAAACTCAATCTGCATTTGTAAAGAATTGACAAATTTTGGATGGGGCTTTGATCATTACTGAAGTTGTAGGGTGAATTATGAAGGCCGGACATGAGTTTGATGGAACTTCATCGATTAGACGATATTGATGGTAATGAGATTCGAAGAAAATGGACAAAATGAATGTGTGATGACTGAGTTGATGTCCATTCTCGTTAATGGGTCACCCACCTTTGCATTTCCGATTGCAGAAGGGTCTGAGACTAGGCGACTTGTTGTATGTTACTCTTACCGTCCTAAAAAAAAGAGTCTCGCTTATATAGACGGCACAAGTTTTAGTTAGAGATTGCTAAAATAAGAAATATGAGGAGAAAAAGTGGATAAAGTAAGAGAGATGAAAGAAAAAGTAAGTAAATATGAGAGAGAAAACTTTTATTTTTAGATATAGGACTAATTTTTGTGGATATTTAAAAATAGAAAAATGAGACTATTTTTTGTAGGAGCGAGTGAGTATTTGATTTTATTTGCTCCCGGTGGACCTCGACCATTTTCTTTGATAGAATTCTTATAAATATATTAACTCCACCACAACTTTTTAGTTGTTTTATTATTATTGTTTATGTCATAGTAATTTTGAATTATTTACTGTTTGAGTTTTGATGAAGCAGCGGAATCTTATCTCTACTATTAGGTGCAAAATTATCTGAGGGTGGTGCCGAACCCTACCATGTGCATGTGTTACTCTCAAGTCTCACCTCTTCTCTTTATTCTTGAATTTAAATACATACAAAAATAACTTTAATCAGTTGACATTTGACTACTTTTAGAAAGGTTTTGATGCTTTTAAAGTTTAAACAAAGATAATCACTTAAAGAGCAATCATAATACATCATCCCAAATTTCCCATATTAGCAACAACAGCGTACACTACTTTTTGGAAAGGAACTAACTGCCAAAAATATTAAGAACTTTACTTATAAAGCGATGGCATTTGGTTGATTATAAACAATGTTTTTTGTTGTTATTCACATATTGCCCAAGTTTGATTAAAAATAAATCTAGGAAATAATAATTGCAATATATTAAAAGCATAATGCAATTGAAAATTCATCTAACTTTGTGTTATTTGTGATAATCATCCATTTTCAAATTAACAAATGATAATAGTATAAATTTGTGGCTGAAAGATTTAGCATCAAAGAAGAAAAAGAAGAGAAATATAGAGGGAATAATAAAATGAGAGTGAGAGTACAAGAGAGTAATGAGCACCGACCTTTTGTCCAAATCAAATCGAATTTCAACAAAATATCACTCTTATTCAATTCCAAATCTCACATTTCCCCAATATGAAAATCCCCCCACCCCTCTTTCTCATGTTCATGTGCACCCTGCAATTTCCCCCTCTTTAAGAAATCACACTACTTTGCCGTCGCAGTTAAAGTCGCATCTCCATATAACAATATTATTCTAATCTCAACATATACATGCATATATTGAATAAGACACATAATTATTAGACAAAATACAAACTCACACCTCAATAATACCTCAGCATGGGGTATCTTTATTTTTGTTGAATTCGAATTTGTTTTCTTGCTATGCTAATGCTATATCATTTCCGATTGATATGACCGACTCGTTTTCAATTGGACACTGATTTGATGCCGTAGAGTTAGGAATTCCGTGACTTCTGAATTGTGAAATTGGTTTCTAGAATTTTGTAGCAATGACTGGATTATGATGCCCCAAGAAAATAAAAGTTGATTGCTTTATTCATATTGTTAACAAGAATGACATACTATGAATTTGTAATTTCACATAGAATTGTGGAAAAGGATCATAAAATGATAAGTAATAATGAAATGAGTTAGGAGAAATAATGGCAGAGAGGCAGGAGCAGAATGGGTTGGGGCCTATAATAAACGAGATCCAGCATAGAATTTGGCTGCAAATTATAAAGTAAGGCGCAAAACTGACCATTTTACTCAAGCATCCACATGTGATGCTGCTAAACAACAGTCGTCAATTCCACCCACCATTGTCTCCACACTAGTATATATTGTCCCACCACCACCTCATCTCACAACTCTCTTTTCTCTCTCTCTCTCTCCCTCCCTCTGCATGCCCTCTCTCTCTCTCTCTCTCTCTACACATCCCTCTCACTCACACACCACACAAAAAGGAACCATTACTAGGTGCCTTTCTAAGCAAGGGTGGATCCATGGAGTATTACATGGATGAGAAATGGCAGTTATCCAAAGAAGATAGGCCACATTCCTCATCCAAACCGTCTATATCAAGGAGCGTCTCGCAGCATAGCTCCTCCAAGTCATCGCTGCAGAAGAGCTTCTCGACAAAGAACCCCTTCAATCTCTCCCGTAGCACCTCTCAGAAGAGCACCTCCTCGAAATCCTCCCTCCCCAGAAGCTCATCGCAGAGGTGTTCAGGCTTCACGCGCAAGTGCACCAACTTGGCCAAAGAACAGAAGGCCAAATTCTACATTGTCAAGCGCTGCATCACCATGCTCGTCAGCTGGAAAAAGAACGGCGATTCTTGATCAGAAAACACCCTCTTGTCGTCGTTGCTGGATTGAGAAATAAAAATGTAATTCTTGTTTTGATCAACGCATCTCTCTATGCGCGAGATGGATCTTGGGCTCGTTTCTGAACCTGAAGAAGTTTTCCTGCCATCCCAGATGAGAGAAAGAGAGATAAGCGAAAAATTTCTCAGATCCTCAATGTAACTAGAGTTCCATGTTGTAAGATGTAAGATAAATTTTAAATTTCATTGCAGACACAAATATTAAACAAGTTATCATCTATTTTTTTCTTCTTCCTACATTTATGTGCATTAAATTGTTAGTACTATAATAGATCTGTATATAGAAGTATAGCCCTATTTCTTTATCCTAGCTAGTCTTCTGCTAGTACTCTAATTCTTGTTTTCTCAAAGCATCTAGTTTGATGATAGAAAGATTCCTGGCAGCAGTAGAATTCAAGTGCTATATACAATACTGCTAACTCTCAGAAATACAATGGGAATCTTCACAAGTACCAAAAACGATGTTGTATTATTATTAGAAAAAAACTGTACCTGCTTGGCTGCTTCTAAAACACAGGTTTTTCAAAAAAGTTACTGTCAAGGTATCAAATTTTTTACCTCGTGTCACTAAACATGGAGGTGAATTCCATCAAGTATTATATATTATTATCATTTCGTCTGTTTCTCCCTTGATAGACATGGATATCTTCAACAGAGAATTCTACCTAACGGCAAATGCAGAAAATCTTCCATAGATAAAACAAATTTACTTACCTTCAAGCTCTGTCTGGTTTGTTCTGATCCTCCACAAATATAAAAGACTATTTAGTATCAACTTTGAAGTTCTATCTGCATCCGTAACTGTGCAAATGATGTGAATTATCAGTCATTCGCTCTAGATTATTTACATATAATAGTATCACAATCACCTCTCTCATTGACTGCAAAAAGTTTTAGAAATAGGCGATAGCGATTAACCCTTCAACAACCGTAGTGAAATTTGGCATGCGTTAAAATATTCAGAGAGGCCATCCCTCTGGTGATACATTACCATCACTCATTTTGTTTCTGCTACCAATTTTATCTGATTGAGCACACACCATGTATTTGCAAAAATACTACTAGTAGTATTTTTTTCAATTTTTCTGTCCTCTAATTTGTTGATATCAATATTGAACCATGTGCTCTCCCTTGGAAGAAAATATAAGCTTACCAGAAAATGTTGGAATCCAATAAGTGCACGGGAGTCCCGTCTTCTCCATACTCTACCCACTTCTTTAAAGTACAATGTCATGTCACAACCACCTCTTTTATTCACTACTATATAGTTTTCAAAATTCAAATTTAAATCACTAACCAAGCTTTCAACAGTCATCAAGTTTATAACATTGCTTCTATCTTTAGGCCATCTCCAATTGTCTACATGATCCAAATTCCTCCAAAAAATTCTACACAAACAAAATACTGAGTACTAGCTACAATTGATTTTCATCTACGAAAAATGCAATTAATATTTAACTCCCCGTTACTCGTTAGTATGTCTAGTTTCTGTAGCTTTGTTCATTAAAGAATTCCGGATTAATTTTGTAACATATTATTTCATTAATAAATTTTAGTATAGTAAATTTTTTGTTTGTATTGCATAAGAAAAATGATATATATTCATTTATTTCATAGTAATTTAATCATTCAAATAGCAACAATGAAAATTATAGTTTAGGAAACTAGTAGTATATCATAATATAAAATCTATACAAAAGACTGACTGAGCAGAACATACAAAAATACTGAAAGGGGAGAAATTTGGCTCGTGCGCGGATAGTGCTTTGCAGCCATGAAAAGTGATATGTTGCTTTGAACAGTATTCCTCCAAACCACTGTAGCCCTTTGGCATTTTACTGCAGCTTTGCTGCTGTGGTGAGAGTGGAAGCTCATAGCAACTTTGCATATGTTTAAACCAAATTGGGGTAGTTTAGGATATGAACCTGAGGTCTGACTACCAATGCCACATTGCTAGCACTATGTCTTTTACTATACCTACAAATTACCCCTTGCTCTATAAACTAAAACTGCACTTTGATAATTGTTTAAGTCTCTTATTTTGCATATTAACTAACATAAATCACTTTTAGAAGAGGGCTTTTCCGATCTTTGAACATAATAGATGGAAGTTATGTAAGCTTACCAAAGATCATCGAAGTCCCAGAAGTACTCGGACTGCATCCTCTCCATTTGATGTCTCAAGTTGAAAAAATTCACTGCTGACAGCCTCTGATCAGATGATTTTAAGCTGGATTTTGAAGCACATCTCGTTTCCCATCTCCCGGGATTTTCATGTTGTAACTAGTTACATAAGGCACCACGCCCTTTTCAAACATTTGTTTTAGCAGCTTCAATGCTTTATAGAAGCAACATTGTATGCAATAGTATACTCCATTACATTATTGAGTTCGACTTCCATCTCACACAAGTGCCATTCCTTCATTGCGCCACCCTTTTTATCATAAGTATAGACATCTGCAACCAAACAAATCATCTTCATTTGAGCTAGGAGTTCAAGTGCTTTCTCCATGTTGTTAGACTGTGCAAATAAAATCAATCAAGATAGTGTATGTAATCTTCAATGGAGAAATCCCCCTCTCTTCCATCTCAACAATGAACTCCAAAACCAGAAATGAGTCCTCACTTGTTGAGCATCCTGCAGCCAGGACATTGCAGTAGGAGATAAGCTGGAAGACTTGAGCTCGTCATGTAAGTACAGAGCTTTCTCAAGCATCCCACCATTAACAAGTTGTAACTGATTACTGATTACGCTCGGCCTCAAACCACAGCTCGTCATCTCACCTAACAATCTGTCGGCATCCCTAATTCCCCTGCTTACCCCCAAAGCAAAAATATTAAATATTATTGCATGCAGCCCTCTGTGGCGCATTTCATCGAACGGTTGGAATTCCTTCCGCTTTTCACCGTCATCGCCACGGACTTGTAACTTGTACTTGTAAATCAGGCAAAAGCCCTTTCCTCTGCATCCTCTCAAAAATCTCAAACCCATCTTTCCCCAAATCTTTTTCATGAAAGCTCCATTTATCACACAGGTGTAAGTAACCAGTCAGATTTCCCTTTAGTGATCTGATTACTAGGCAAACAATTCTCTATGCTATCATAATTTGCTCGATACCATTATTGATTCATCTAATTCAGGAATCAACAATTCTTTCTATTTTATGCAATTTACCCCAAGGATTCTCCATTCTATGGAGTATTATAAATCATAGATAATGTTTTTATTGTCTATTTCCCAATAATTTATTACGCCTTTTTATACAGAAAAAAATATTCTATTAGTTATTGGAAAATTCTTGGAATGGGATAAGATCTATTTATAGTACTCTCTCCGTTCAATAGTAATAGAGTTATTTTGCCATTTTGGTACGTTCCATAGTAATAGAATTTTTTTTCTTTTTAATAAAAATCAACACATTTTTCCATATCTACTTTACTCTCTTCTACTTTTTTCTCTTTTCATATCTCCACCTTTTTCATTTTCTACTTTATTCTTCCTTTACTTAACTCACATAACACAATTTTTCTTAATTTTCGTGCCGAAAAAAATGCCCACATTATTATGGAACGGAGGGAGTACAGATAAAAAAAAAGTGTTCAATCTTTTTTAATTGATGAATAAATATAAATCTATTAGTACTATGTTTTTAGAGATTTTGTATTCCATCACTGAAATGTTGAGTCTCTATGTATTTCCCAGTAATCTACAATGTGTTTTAAAGGAAAAAAAGAAAAAGTCAGGTGGCATCGCATTTGGAAAATTGTTGGAATGGGATAAGATCTTTATATACTATAAGAAATTGTTTTACCTTTTTCATTAAATACTACTGTAGTATAAATTAAAAGGACATGGATTTGAATCCGCAACCTTTGAGCAGCAAATATTAAACCACGAAACTTAATGATGATGTCACTGTGTTTGTAATTGGGAGTTTTCCTACCCTACGTGTTCTTGTACAGTTGTACTCCTAAATTATGGAAGGCCACCCGATAAAAAGAAGAGGATGCTCAGCATTGGAGTATTGGACCATTGATAGCTTAGCACAGAGCAGAGCACTTTGGGCATATGCATAAACTATTAGAGCACTAGCAATGGGGTCTGTCACACCTCAACCCTTATTACGTATGCACTTATTGTAAATAAATTCAAATATTTAAAACAAATAACCACATTTCGAGTATATAAAGCGCACATATTATATAATTGCAAAAACTACTATATATCAAGTACATATTTCAAACATTCTAAAAAGCAGTGGGACCTTCTCACCACTCTATATATTACACATTTATCTACATGCAAAAATGATGAGGAGGAGAAGGTTGGCAAAATGCGTCAGCCGCCGACCCTTATAATAACTGTAACTCACATCAACCCACGCATCATTGATATCTTATTCCTGAAAAATATTAATGGTTTATATGAACCACAACTCAATGTATATAAACCTTACCTTTAATTCCACATCCCAGATATCAATATATTCTTTAACCAATATATATAATAATAACCAACAAATATTAGAAACAATTTCATGTACATATGCATATGCCACTCTGTTCAGTTTATTATTCTGTGACTGGTCAAGCCTGGTATCTGCCCGGGATTTCCAATATGCCCAGTATGATTTGACCCGAAGGTCCCACTATGATTTAACCCGTAGGTCCCACTGTGAATTGACCCGTAGGTCCCAATATGATTTGACCCGAAGGTCCCAATATGATTGACCCGAAGGTCCCATTATGTCCACTGTGATTTCAGATCCAAGACAAGACTATCACAGATCTTCTTTAATCAAATGATTCAGTTAATTCCAATATCATATGCAAAACATATCTATTGCATCAATTACGTATCCATATATTCCATCAATTAACTCCAATACTATAGATAAACATATTTGTTACACAAATCACATATCCACATCATATTGCACCATCAATATTAAATAACACATAACCAGTCTCACATCATATAATTTAAATCTACTCTAATTTAACACATATCAATCAATCACATAAAATATGTAAAATTAAAAGTGTGATTTATACATACCTGATTACGACAAGGTAATTTTTCTAGTCGGGCACTTGTTCATGCTTCCCGTCCACAACCCTTGATTCTAAAAGTGTGAGTATGTGCGCAAATTAATTCCATAAAAATCAGCTCACCTTTTGTTTTGGAGCATTACCCGTTAATTTTCTTTTCCTTTCTCCAAAATTTCCTATCTTAGTTTCTTCCTTTTTTTTTCATATACCTCCTCTCTCCCCAATATATACATCTATAACAATTTATATATATGTACACGATAGAAACTAAAGTCGGCTAAACCGACTAGTCACTATAATAGCACCTAAGCATCAATTACATGTATCACTTCTCCTAATTGCACGTGTACTCCTTTTCACATGCATAAAAAACCATTTTTTATTGTTTTAAAGCATTAACTATAAATAAATATACTAATAATATAAAACTTTGGTCACTAAAATATTCTATAAACTTGTGTAAAAAGCTTTACAAATATACAAATATATTGTACATACAGTGTAGACGTACATATTACAAAATATTACTCATAAATTATTATATATTACAATAAATTCTTCAGTTACATATATATAATTTTATTGCCACACATATATATACTTCATATTGGATTGAAGTATATAATTATATTTTTATGCAAAAATTATGTATTTATTAGGTTAGGGATGTTACAATCTTCCCCACTTTAAGAATTTTGTCCGCAAAATTTATTCCTCTCTATGTTAACATACTCAACGACTCATTAAAACTCCTTTGATATGCTTCACTCCATATAAAAGAAGAATTCTGTCGTACTAACTTCATTATCAATTGAATAATAATAAAGAAATATTTCCAGTTGAAAACCTGTTCAATCTTTTGTCGATCCACTTCTATTACACGACCTGATACCAAGTGTCCTAACAATACCACATGTTCTAGCAAAAACTCACCTTTACTCAACTTAGCATAGAGTTTTTCATCTCGCTGAACTTGAAATACTGATTGTAAGTGATTAACATGTCCATCTGTAATTCATGAATATACAAGCAAGTCGCCAATAAAACGAACTACTAACTGTTCCAGTAATGGTTGAGAGACTCTGTTCATCAATGGCATAAAAATTGTAGGTGCATTTGTTGATTCGAAAGGCATAAGAAAAACGCATAATGACTGTATTGAGTTCGAAATGTTGTCTCTGCAATATTTTCTTTAGCTATCTTCAACTTATGATATCTTATCGAAATCAGTACTCAAAAACAATTGTATACCTTGAAATTGATCAAATAAGTCTTCTATTCCCGGTAATAGATATTTATTCTTCACTGTCACTCGATTCGACTTCCAATAGTGTATATAATGTCGCAGTGTATCATCTTTCTTCTTCAAAAATAATATTGGTGCTCTCCAAAGTAAAACATTGAGTCATACATATCTCTGGTCTGATAACTCTTGTCACTGTTTCTTAAACTCTTGAAACTCTAATGAAGACGGTTGATAAGTAGAAATAAAAATAAATTATGTGCTCAATAGAGAAATATGTCTCCTGATAAGGTGAAAATCCAGATAAATCCGCACTGCCAATAAATCAAAAAGCCGATCTAGATAATATAAGAAAACCTGGAACAATATATTGATTACCATAAAATATCACTCGATCCCGTCTCGATGATTATATTACCATTTCTTTTACTTGACAAGCTACCTTGGTTCGATGAAGTGAAAACCAATCTATACCCATAATAATATCAAAACTTGTGTATGAACAAGAGAATCAATATCCACTGGCAGCTCAATCGAATTAACTCGCACCACGCAGTCTAGATAAACCGTGTATACTGAAATAATGCCAGCTCATAATCAACAACCATAGTTCATTGACTAAAGACAAAACCTTCTCTGCTTCTTATCACAATACACTTCTTTGCATATATTTAACATTGTTCTCTAGTAAAATCGTAGGAACTGAATACCAGAGGTTGTATCATAGCTTGTGGGACTGTTTCCCACCAAGAGTAAGTATAGCTTCAAAGAAGAGATATCCTATAGTCAAAACCTTCTTCTGACATACAACTTATCTGATTGAACACCAGTTCTATCACTTTTAACTATATCCAAGCCTCAGTCAGATTAGCCTCATAAAATCAATAACTTCTACTTTTCCGAGCTCTTTAAATTTTCTACCTCTTTACCTCATCATTGGTCCATGTACTCTTTGTTCTAAAAGTCTGGGTAATTCCCATATGATATGATGCAACATGTATATGAAATGCACTCTATAATTAATGGACAATGTAGGACGGCTGACCCTTTTCTCCTCAGTGATACATGTTTATAATAATTGAAATGCAAATGAAACTTCTAACCGAAATGCATCATATGATATTCATGAATGACATGTCCCAGCGGGATTCTATCCCCGCTCTGATACCACCTAAACTGTCACACCTCACCCCTTATTACGTATGCACTTACTATAAATAAATTCAAATATTTAAAACAAATAACCACATTTCGAGTATATAAAGCGCACATATTATATAATTGCAAAAACCACTATTTATCAAGTACATATTTCAAACATTCTAAAAAGCAGTGGGACCCTCTCACCACTCTATATACTACACATTACATGCAAAAATGATGAGGAGGAGAAAGTTGGCAAAATGCGTCAGCCGCCGACCCTTATAATAACTGTAACTCACATCAACCCACGCATCATTGATATCTTATTCCTGAAAAATATTAGTGGTTTATATGAGCCACAACTCAATGTATATAAACCTTATCTTTAATTCCACATCCCAGATATCAATATATTCTTTAACCAATATCTATACATATATAAAAGGCGAGTTTCGGCCTTCTTTTAAAATATTTATAAGTTTTGTCCTCATTATAAAATATTTAAAGTTATAAATTCAATTTGAATAATTATGTAATAACTAATTCCTTCCAATAACTATTGCATGCAAAAACGCTTTTGGTATTATCATTCAATTTTGGAGATTCTATGACCAAAATCGTTTTATTCAGCTAACGGTTCAGATGAATAATGACTTATCTTTGATTGCTATAACGTATTTCTCCATTAATTGCGGATTATCATTGGAATTTAATCCAATAAAACCCCATAATATAAGTAGGGTCAACCAGAGCCATTATTGCTCATTTAATTTATAATAAATGAAATTAGGCTCACTAAAAGTCGATAGTAAAAGAATTCCAAAAGAGAGAATTTCAAGCGCTATCAGAAATTCTATAAATACCAAATCTATTAATCAAAAGTTTCATGACCGTGGTGGTAAAAAGATTGTTGTCGGCATGATGTTCATGTAATGGCGCTGCTACCTCATGCGTGTGTTGTGTAGCATTTCATACAGCTTGGCTATCAACAATAGAGTACACTATACATCCACCTAAACTTCGGGCGGCTGACGACTATAGTTCTACTTAAAAAGTCGTACAAGGGCGACAGAGAGCGACAACTAGAGGAGGCAGAGTAAAAGTCGATGGAAAATTGAAAGGTTCCAGCGGATGAGTGTAAAAAGTCGATGGAAAAGTGAAAAGTTCCAGTGATGAAGAAAATAGAGCGACACAGAATGAGAGGGAGGCGCTCAACTCTTCGTCTCTTTTCAAGACAAGGGTTTTCGAAAATAAGAGATCAACTTTGACGCAAATAAATAGGCTCCACCATCTTTCACTTTAAATACCATTGTATCTCAATTCTCAACTGATTGCCAGAGATTATGATCAGATTTGCATGGAAAATCTGTATCATCAAATATGGAAGAGGAGCCGAAATGTGGGGTCAGATTTAGTATATTTATTAATTATTTTATATTTTTGGGCATGTGAATATTGTATATGTATGAATTAGATTTTGTATGATAGATAATTTTTTTCATTTTACAATATTATTTTGAAATAAGTATGAAAAGAATAAAATAGATTCGCATGAGTATGATCTACAACAACAAGTGATTGTAGTTGAATACGTAGAGTTCGAAGAATGTTCTTATTGTCGTGTGTGTAACTTTTAGTTGTCAAACTTATATAATGATAATGAATTTTTATATAGTGTAGTAAATTGTTACTATTATAGACATTTACGAATTCAAAGAACTGGATATAATGATATTGTTTTTATTTTATAAAAATGTGAACTCTATTTCAAATTTGTGTAAGGAGAAAATCAATTGGGTCGTGCATCGCACGGAGGTGCCACTAGTATATAATAATAACCAACAAATATTAGAAACAATTTCATGTACATATGCATATGCCACTCTGTTCAGTTTATTATTCTGTGACTGGTCAAGCCTGGTATCTGCCCGGGATTTCCAATATGCCAGTATGATTTGACCCGAAGGTCCCACTATGATTTAACCCGTAGGTCCCACTGTGAATTGACCCGTAGGTCCCAATATGATTTGACCCGAAGGTCCCAATATGATTGACCTGAAGGTCCCATTATGTCCACTGTGATTTCAGATCCAAGACAAGACTATCACAGATCCTCTTTAATCAAATGATTCAGTTAATTCCAATACCATATGCAAAACATATCTATTGCATCAATTACGTATCCATATATTCCATCAATTAACTCCAATACTATAGATAAACATATTTGTTACACAAATCACATATCCACATCATATTGCACCATCAATATTAAATAACACATAACCAGTCTCACATCATATAATTTAAATCTACTCTAATTTAACACATATCAATCAATCACATAAAATATGTAAAATTAAAAGTGTGATTTATACACACCTGATTACGACAAGATAATTTTTCTAGTCGAGCACTTGTTCATGCTTCCCGTCCACAACCCTCGATTCTAAAAGTGTGAGTATGTGCGTAAATTAATTCCATAAAAATCAACTCACCTTTTGTTTTGGAGCATTACCCGTTAATTTTCTTTTCCTTTCTCCAAAACTTCCTATTTTAGTTTCTTCCTTTTTTTTTCATATACCTCGTCTCTCCCCAATATATACATCTATAACAATTTATATATATGTACACGATAGAAACTAAAGTCGGCTAAACCGACTAGTCACTATTAAAGCACCTAAGCATCAATTACATGTATCACTTCTCCTAATTGCACGTGTACTCCTTTTCACATGCATAAAAAACCATTTTGTATTGTTTTAAAGCATTAACTATAAATAAATATACTAATAATATAAAACTTTGGTCACTAAAATATTCTATAAACTTGTGTAAAAAGCTTTACAAATATACAAATATATTGTACATATAGTGTAGACGTATATATTACATAATATTACTCATAAATTATTATATATTACAATAAATTCTTCAGTTACATATATATAATTTTATTGCCACACATATATATACTTCATATTGGATTGAAGTATATAATTATATTTTTATGCAAAAATTATGTATTTATTAGGTTAGGCATGTTACAGGGCCGATCGCTTGAGAGACGGGAGCACTAGCAATGAGAGTCGATCGCTAAAGTGCTCTGGATAAACTATTAGAGCACGACTCCCACCGCCTCTCATTGTGTCGAGGGAGCCGATGGCCACTCCCTTCCGCCTCCAACCGAGGGCCGCTGCATCGCCACAACCGACGGGTTTATCAGCCCTCTTCGGCTCGCCGATCGGCCTCCAATTCGAGGCCGTCGGGACGATGAGGGGGCAGATCTCTATTCTTTTTGTGTGTGTTTTTTAGTTCATGTCATCTACACACTATATATACCTCATTTCTCATTTCACATTCATCCCTCTCCAATTTCAATTTATTATTCATCTTTATTTTTTTTAATGTAGGATTTTAATTTTTTTTATTAATGAAATTTATTTTTTGCCGTATATTACGTTATCTTTTATTAAACCAACAATTAAAAGTGAAATATATAAAAATAATGATGATGTGGAAATAGATGGACTCTGAGATAGGCTCTGGGATGAGCTCTCATTGCAGGGAGATGGCTCTGAGATGAGTCTGCTGATGTGGCAAAAGAAAATGAAGATAGGCCCTGAGATGGGCTCCGGAGAAGAGTCACCACGGCTAATGCCCTTACTACCTCAGTATATTAAAAATAGAAACATTTGAAACGACACGGGTTTAATGCACAATTAGTAAAGTAAGAAAGAAAAAGAAAAAATAATAATGAAATTAATGTTAGTAGATTGTGGATCCACTTTATTGTAATGGTATAAATAATAAATAAATTGATGTATTGAGCTTTAAAAATTTCTTAAAACAGTAAGTTTGAAAGTTTTAATTTTTAAAAGACGGACTAAAATAAAAATGTTTTTAAAATTAGGAGGTGGTAGAATCTAGCGCGATAAAACTTCAAGTTTTGAGGAGTATCTAAAGGCTACACATCAATGGTCATATATAACATTATGCATCCTTCAAATTTAACTTTAATACTCCCTCCGTCCCCGATTAAGAGTCACACTTTGATCGGACACGAGTTTTAAGAATATAAAGAAAAGTTGGTTGAAAAAGTTAGTGGAATATGAGATCCACTTTTTTATATTAGTTTTATAATAAAATGTGAATGAAGTAAGTTAGTGGAATGTGAGACTTACTTACTATTTATGGTAAAAATGAAGTGTGACTATTAATTGAGGACGGACCGAAATGGAAAAGTGCGACTCTTAATCAGGGACGGAAGGAGTATATAGTTAAGGTGACCATTCGATTTTGGTTTGGCTTTGTTTTGGTTTTATTTTATTAAATTAAATGAAATTAAATTAAAAAATTGAAATTTGCCAAAAAATTATATTGAACCGAACTAAAATCAAAATAAAAATTAAATTAAATTTTAAATTTTAATTTGATTCGGATGGAATATGTAGTTTCAGTATTGTTGTTTTGTTAAAAATAAATACTCCGTAAAATATTATTATTGGCCATACATAAATAAACAAGCAAATGCAACTTGGAATCAATATACAATCGAAAAATATAAAGTAAATTTGGTAATCTTTTCAATACTGCGTTGTATTCCCTCTGTATGATTGAATATTATCTGTGAGTGAGTATTAGGAATAATAAAATCGTTCACCTTGAGTAATAGTAGTAGTACTCTTTTGAAGGTAGAAATGTATTAAAACGCGATTCTTTATTTCTGATTCTTTGGAACAAAAATCCAACACAAATCCGGGCTCTCGTTCACCAGTCTCATACAAATCCAAACAACACAACCCAAAAAGAAAAACAAGAAAACAGAAAGATATAAATCCAAAATAGAAGTTAGAACGCAAAAAGAAGAAAATGAGAATCAACAGGCAGGAAGATCAGCCGGCGGCGGGGGCAGTTTCTGTCCTGGTAATTCTCCGTCCAACACAATCCACGCCATCTTCAAACCCCAGCTCAAATGCACCTCAAAATGACAGTGCATGAACCAAACACCTGCATATTAAAATTAAACTCATCATCACACTTTCAAAATATACAACTATTTTCAATTTTATCATTATACATATAGCCAATTCACCTGGATTATCAGCCCTGAAGCGGATGGCAGCCCAGCCTCCCGACGGCACGCCCACGGTGTTCCTCTCCACGGGGTCCACAAGGTTGAACTTCGCGGGGTCCTTTTGCGGGTCGAAATTGCCGAATCCCTGCCCGACGACAAAGAAGTTGAATCCATGGAGATGGAGCGGATGGCTCTCCGCCCCGAGAATGCTCGTGTCCTGCAGCACCACCTCCACCGTCGTGTTGAACGGCAGCACCACCGTCTTCGTCCCGTTGCTCACTCTCGTGTTGTTCGGCGGCATGCCCGTGTAGTTGAACGCCACCAAGGGCGAGGCCGGGAAGTCCGTCGTGTAGACGCCGTTGTTTCTGCCGGAGAAGTAAGTCTGCAGGAGCGCCACCGTGTTGGGGTTCGTGAAGGAGACGTTGTTCATGGAGGCCGCGAACATGGACCCGTTCGGCCCCTGACATGTCTGGTTCTTGGGGCAGGGGTTGCTCCCCAGCCCCACCGTGAAGAAGAACTTTCTGTCCACGCTTTGTGGCACGTTGGCCGGGAACTGCGGGCTCGCGAGGCTGCGGAACTTGCTGCTGAAGTTGGCCACCACGGAGGTGGCGTTGAAAGGGGGGAGGGGTGGGATTTGAAGGGGGGTTTTGTGATTGTGAGGGAGTTTGTATTGGAGGATTCCGGCGACAGTGGTGTTGTCGAAGGTGCCTTGGCCGGTGAAGTAAGGGCTGGCGGCCATGTAGAAGGTGGTTGCGGAAGGGTTAGTCTTGGTCTTGAGCAGGACGTTGGTGGTCTGCCCTGGCGCGATCACGATTATGTCGGTCTCGAATGGCTTCACGTAGACTGCGTCTGCTTCGACCACAGTGAACGTGTGGTTGGAGATTTTGAAGATGAGTTCGTCGTTGAGCGCAGCGTTGATCATTCGGAGAAGGTACGTCTTCCCTGGCCTCACCCTCAGTTTGAATGTTTCTGCGACAAAACAAAATTTATAAAAATAGATTGAGTTTGTTTTGGAGAATTTCCGGGAAATACCGTTGGCGGAGCAGTTGTACAAGGGACCGGGGAGTCCGTTGATGGTGTATGCATCGGAGACGTTGGGGCCGCCGCCTGTCTTTAGAGCTTGGCTTATGACTGCCTCTGTATCAGCATTGAACCACTCTCCTGTCATTTTAGCACACCAACATAGATCAGATCATGTAGTAACATCCAATAATTAATGTTCAAAAGTTATAATTAGTACCAAAAATGATTGGAACTTCTTTATGGGGTTTGGGGAAAGGATAGGAAGTGTTCTTGAATGGTAAGATTATGAGAGGGCCATGGAGAGTGGCTCTGAGCCATGAGATGTGAGCATGCCACCACAAGGTTCCTCTCTGCCCTGTGATGCTGAAATTGTAAGCGTAGCTCTGTCCGGTCTGGATTGGGCATTGGGTCACGTATGCCGGCCCATCTGCCCACCCGCTCAACAGCTGCCTGATTCCGTGCCTGGTGTAAGAAAACTCGGTCACTTAAGAACTGATCCGCCATTTTCTGATTTTGGATTTCAATGAAATAGTGTAGTGTGTACCAGTGGAAGCTGACATTGTTGGATACGTGGTTGGTCACGTTGATCACAACGCGGTCGCCCTCCCTTGCAACAACCGGAGCCCCAGGAAACTTCCCGTTCACGGTCAGAATGGTCTTAGTCTTGCACAATCTGGTCACATTATGGAGCTGCACCTGCAATACATCATTTTAACGCGTTACAAGCTATAAACAAGTTGTCCGGCCAGTAGTGGTATTAGTAGTAGAAGTTACATTGAACGTGTAGTGCCGGGTAATGCCTTGGACCGAGAAGCCAAGATGCATAAAGATGAAGAGAGAAAAGAGGAATGGGGGGATTGGAGAGGCCATGAGTTGTAATGTGAGAGAGAAAGGTAGCCCATGGAAATGCAGGGATAACTTGTTCATCTTATATAGGATGGATTCTTATGTTTAAGAAATAATTACAGTATGAAAATGAAGAAAATTATACCTAAAGAAAATGTGAGTGTGGAAGGATACTATACCAAACTGTGGCCCAAGTGTCACAATTAACTTTATCCCCTTTTTAACTCGGCCAACCATTGCAAATTAAGTGATCATCATTTTGATTGGACATTCTCCCTAATACATATACAAACATACATTTAACTCTTTTTTTCCTTTTTTCTAAATCCAGTTTCTAGCACTATTTTTCTTTCTTGCTGGATATATATATTCCAAGTGGTGGAAAAGTGCATGATCAATTGATTGGCTGAAACATTTTTGTAGCAACATGATGATTTTGTAACTGATAATCTATGTTATTAAACCAATTAATTGGCTGAAACATCTAGGAACACAGAAATGGACATCTGATCCACCTTTCTTTCAAAGAAGATAAAGCTAGAAGAGGCCATTTAGATATTGTTCAACTACAAATAAGACTCCCAAGATTCACCGTAAAGTAAAATCTGCGAATTTCTCTCAGTAGAAAATACAAGATCATTAGTTTATTAAGGTTTGAAGTTGATTCATGGATGAACACAATCATTACAAAGTATATTAAGTATAGTAATGTACAAGACTATGAGCTTCTTCTTCCTTTTCCTTTCTTTTGTGTAGTTACACCAACTACTGATCTTGTACCCGCAGATACCTCTACTACACACAAAAACTCATTTTTGGAGTAATTATATTGAAATTTTAGACATTATAATGTTGGCAATAAAAATGTACACATAGATTTGATAAGAAAATGACTAGTCCCATATCATTACAACTGATATAAGTGCAACACCTAGTAGCACAGCCAAGAACTTAAACAAGGGAGTATCGAAGTAGCACTTGTTCTGAGGTTTGAACCCTTTGGCTATCAAGTGGTTTATGGCTACGTACACGAAAACTCCACATGCGACGCCCATTGAGATGGCATAAGTCCAGTCAGCACCCCGGCCTTGGCTCGTGGCATCAAGGGCGATGCCTATCCCGACTCCCACGGGGCTTGAGATGGCGAAGGCAAATGAGTATGCCACAGTTGCTACAAATGGCCTCTTCGGGATCATCCTTAGAAGTGCAATCCCCATTGCAACCGCAGCAAAGATCTTGTGGAGTGAAATCGTCCATAGATTTCTCCATGCATCGGCCTTCCTATCTGAGAAGAGTTTGAGTTGTTAATGGCAAAGATCGTTTAGTACATCATAAATCCGAACTTCCAATAATGAACTAAAAACGAAGTAAATGTGACCTTAGATGTTCTCTTATTATTTTTGTTCTGCGTTCTGCATTTAAGGGGTGTTTTGCCTTTAACGCGATAGGTTTACTATTGTGCAAGAATATGAGAAGATTAATTACCAGCAACTCCAACAGCAATGCCCTCAAAAATGGAGTGGAAGCACAATGCAAGTATAAGAAGAATAGTGTCACCAACAGAAGTAGTCTTCACAAAAACAGGGTGGTGCTCCACCTCCTCCTCCTTGCTTGCGCCTTCGACGTCGACTCGGATCTCCTTCTGGCTCCCGCTGACGACGTGCGAGACCGCACAGTCAGCCAACATAGTGATAAGATAGCCAGCGGAGGCCAGCATGAATGAAAAAGGATACTCTTTATCAGTAAGCTCTCCAAAAGTGGAGGTGGAATCGCTCAAGAAATGCATGAGAGCAGTCCCCAAGAACACGCCGCCGGCGAACTGAGTCCCGAGAAGCAGAAAGCTTTCGTTCCATCGGTAGAAATACGGCGACACGCCTCCGACGAAAGTGGTCACGAACATGATTATCAGACACCAAATCTTCACCAGAACCAGCCCTTTTTCGTGCAGATCGCCCGAGGCTGCGTCGCTGTCGTGGTCATCGTCGGCGCCACCGTGGCCTCTGATCTCGGAGAATTGGAGGAGGAGAAAGAGGAGAGTGAGCACGAACGTTGAGTTGAAAGAAGCCATTGAAAGTAACGGTTTATTTGGAATTAGCTATGTTTGTTGCAATGATTAAATTAATTTATAGTGCTTGTGTTTTTCTCTGTTTTTGCAGTACAAATATGTTGTAGTACCACGCAAAAACATGGATGCAGTACTATAATTAGTTGTTCACTACAATCCAAGAAATAAAATGGATGCAAGATTATGATTAGCTGTTCATTTTCAAATGAAATATACATTGCGCTGATTAAGTCATCATTCTAAGCAGTTTGACCACAAATTTCTTGTTAATATCGTTGCCGAAATACAAATGTAAAAGCAGTAGTATGTTGGAAGGAAAGACGGCGACAATAGTTAGAAGCCTATGAATTCATTGATATGCGGCGCCGGCCATATAAACAATACATCACCACATATGCATAGTGACAAGAGAATGCCTCAAACAATACACACGGTTTTGGTGAAATGAGACTTGGTGAAGTAGAATTCTGTTTTGGTATTTTTGTTGTTAACCATATTTGCTTGAAATAAATAGATTTGACTCTCTAGACCCCATTTAATAATTACACACGGCTTTGAAACAATACAATCACCTACTAATAAAACGACGTAGTTCTAGCAGTATTAAAATTTTGAAGAGTTTTGATGGAAAAAAAATTAAAATGTGATGGTTTGAAAGATTTAAAATTTGTCCAAGAAAAAATTACTGCAAGTACACCAATAAGTAAATCAAAATTCAAAAGAAAGGAAAACAGAAGTGCAAAATTCAGATTAACGGTGCATTAATATTCTAGACACCGTTCACGCTAACCTTAAATTTGTTTCCAAGTTTGACTCTCCATTCTACACGTCAATGGACGAGTGGATTCAATTCACGGATTAAATTGAAGATAAATGTTGACAAGGCGTATCTAAATCTAATTGAAAATTCAGAATACAAATATACACCAATAATTTTGTGGACAGACAGTTTCAATACTTTAAAAACTAATAGTAGTAATTTTTAGGCAATGCTAAAAAAAGAGTTGTTTAATTTGGTGATATCATGTTAGATACAGAAAAGGTAGAAAAAAGAAATACAAGTAATGATGGTTGTTAAGATTTTAAAGAATTTTGTGTGTTACAAGACTTTACAATATTGGGTGACTGAGGAATACAAAATTGAAGTTTAATATAGTACCTAAAAGAGAAATGAAAAATGAGAAGAAATTAGATTGACCATTTTGCCCTCCCATGCGCTATTGCTCATTGATGGGTATCGATGCCGTGCTCCTATCCCTCCTCAGCACATACCTCCTGAAAACCGATTCGCCCGAACCCGGCTCCGAATCGCGTAGGCTCACAGTCCTTCTTAACGGAGCTCCGTTTGCTGAACCCGAACCCGTGCGCCCCCTCCGAAAAATCGACCCTAAATTACCGAGAAAACGCCGGAAAACACCGCCTCTCCGGCGCCGCACCCACGGCCCCCACTCAATTCCCCTCGGCGCGCCGGCGGTGAGACTCAGACTCCCTTCCACTTCCGAATAGACCGCCGGCATCTCCCCCTCGCCTCCCCCGACGAATCTACCCACGGCGAATCCGCCGCCGGGCAACCGCCAGATCGAGAGCCCCACCGCGCCGGACTGACCGGAGACGCCGTCCGGCTCATCGACGGGCAGCTCGTGGCGGCAGACCGGGCAGGAGTTGTGGAGGTCGAGCCAGGGGAAGATGCAGTCGGCGTGGTAGATGTGCTTGCAGGGCATCTCGCGCGCGCCGGAGCCGAGCGCGAACGGATCCGTGCAGACGGCGCAGTGCGCGTCGGCCTCCACGTGGCAGGCCTGGATCTGCACCTCCGGCAGCGACGCCACCGCGTGCTTGCTCGCCGGCGGATTCTCGGGGCGGGCCCACAGGCTGAAGCCGATCTGCGAGAGGCGGTCCAGCATCACCTCGAATCCGGATCCGAGCAGCGACTCCGACATGGACGACGGCAGCGGCCGGATCCCCGTGCCCGAGCCGTCGTCGTAGTAGAGATCGTAGCTGCGGCGCCCCTCGGCCGCCGGGGAACCCGACTCCGAGGCGTTCCGGAGGACTATGAGCGGGTTGAAGGAGGCGGCGTTGCGGCGGCGGGGGCGGAATCGGCGGGAGAAATCGGTGGGGTCCACGGACTGGATGAATCCGCCGCGGCAGTGGGGACAGACGACGGCTTCTTCGGAGGCGAGGGCGACGATTCTGGTGCACTGGTAGCACCAGAAGGAGGGAGAGGGCGGAGGCGAATCCATGGGGGGTTTGACCGGTGAGAAACGGGGAATAAAGATGATTGAATTTTAGGGGAGAGGGTGTGTATTTTAGTTTTATACGGAAATGATTGAGGAGTGTGAGCTGTGATTGTGAAGACAGACACAAGCTGATGAAAGAGAGGACATTACACAAATATTACAAAAATTAGAATGAATTGGTTTAAGTTATATCCAATTAAAACGCGTGATGACGCGCGGCTGCTATTTAACGCCACTTATCTATTCCTTCTACTTTTCGGTAACAATATTTATTATATTCAATTCAAATCAAATCTACCATTTCTACGAGTATTTCTTTCTAAATATGTATTTATTGAGTGCTACTACTAATATATTAGGAGAATGTCCGATTGAAGATTATATTTCAGAATTAAACATGTTTGATTTATAAGATTAAATTTAATAATATCATCTTGAATAATTATGTAAAAATCTTAGTAGCATAATTTAATCATAAATGATTATCTCGTGATAATTAGATATGTTAACTGAATGGTACCTAGTAGTAATATTCACTTGGCACACTTGCTCTTTTAAATTGAAATGAACATTTGCTTACACTTTTAATCAAATAATAAAAATGCACTTGAGAAAATTTAGCTACTTGAAAATTCTTTTATAACGAACTGAGTTAAATGAGTATTGAATTTCTATCTATTGGTATTTTTTTAATATTGTTTAAAGCTGTTTTAATTACCGGTAAAATTTATTTTTATTGATTGAGATTAGATACTGCTCCGTGTAATTAAATCTGTGGGTATTTGTGTAGTATCTTTTCAGATTTTACGTTAACAGAGTCTTTGAATCAATTGGATTTTCTTTCAAAGTGTCTAAATTACCCTAAATGACTACATAAATCAAAATTATGAAATATTCTATCAAAATTATGAAATACTAGTATTTCAAGTTTTGACCACATACTACTATATAACATAGAATTTCGTGAATGTTAAAATTTGGCAAGAAGATGCAAATCAACAAGTGTGAGAATGATAAAGCATGGGTGTTAGTATTTGAGGAAAGTAGACTGGTAGGGATTGTGAAAACAAATGACATAATAATGAGTAAATTAATAATGGTGGGTGTAGTCAAGGGGTAAGCCGAGCCGTGGAGAGAAAGGCGGCTGCGAAGAAAGTTCATCGGAACACCGAGTTTGATCATTTTAATTGGAAAGTGGGCGTTACGCGTGCGTCTCCACGCTCATTACTTCAGTCATCTAAATTTCCAAACAATTTCTCCAATATTGAAATTTCATTCATCACTGTTTCCTGATTTTTTTTTAATTTTAAATAAAAATTACTGTTAATAGCGTAGACGAAGAATGATGTTACATATTTTATGTGGGCTCCTTATGCGAGCACCATTCCCGTGTGACACATATTTAACGTTGTTCGTTTCGATTTATCTATTTAGTTTGATTCTAATACATTAAAAAATGTTATTACAATTTTTAATTTTATAAAATTTATAAAAATCAAAGCTCAATTTGCTCGTTTTCTCTATAATTTCAAATAAATGAATAAAATAATAAATCAAGTTTTGATTTTTATGAATTTTGTAAATTTAAAAATTGCAATAACAATTTTTAATGTATTAGAATCAAACTAAATAGATAGATCGAAACGAACAACGTTAAATGTGTGTCAAACGAAAGTGATGTCACATAAGGAGCCTACGTGAGGAATGTAGCATATCATTCCTCCATGATAGATTACTTAATTTTGTATTGCTAGATTGATTTATTGTTTAAATAATTCACAGTTTCATATTTTATCAATTCATTCTATCAATTAAAGTTAACAATTGAGGTTTTTCTTAGTTTAATGCTATTATGGGAAAAGACAATTAGGGAATCTATTAAAATCAAATCGATTTGTGTGATAGTGTTTGATCTTCCGTTTTTCCGAATTTTAAAAATTCCGCCTGAATGTGGAGGTGGTCTTTTCTAGGCAAATTGGCTTGATTTTTTAAGCATTTTAATAATATTAAACTAGTGGATTAAAAATATAAATAAAACCACTTTTAAAATATAAATTGCAAAAGCATGAATTCGCTAGAAGACATGTGAGAATATGTTGAGAATTTGAATCTGAAAGTATCTTATTGTCACTAAACTAACATTTTAAATATGTCTTCGAGATTATAGAGTCTCCTCACATTTCCCTTGCCCATCTTGTATTTGTTATGTTTGGTAGAAATAACTTGTAACTTAGTGGTAGCAAAGGCTATTTGCATAGTTTTAACCAAGGTTCAAAACTAAAAAAAGTTTATAGGCTTTAAAAATTTGATAGATTTTATAATTATTTTGTACATTTAAATGAATTTTGTAGTATATAAATTAATTGCTTTCAATTTACACGAAATAACAAAAAAGAATAAAAAAATAATAGTAATGAACTATAGTATATAATTTTTAAGGGAAGTTTCAAGAATCTTGCCTCTTATTATTAGAGATAAACTTAAAGGAAAATTTTTGTTATCAGGGCCATGGATGGTGTAATGGAAAAAAAACATTATTGTAAATGTTCTAAGTCAACGCTAATATTAAATGACATTGTCCTAAAATGAAGTAGGAGGTCATATTCATTCAATTGAATAATAAGAGCATGTTTGATAAGTTAGTAATACCAAGATAGAAAATTATATATGGACATTTCTAATTGTTTGATATCATAGTTAAGCTTAACTCAAAGTCCAATATAAGACCAGGGCTCTATCTAATCTTACCAAAATTATAACATTAACCTTGTTTATGTATCCCACCAATTTGTCAAGTTAAGCCATGTTATTTAATATACAATACAAATTTAGATAATTTCTTTTCAATCAAACAACAACGGAAAAAATCATATCTTTGCATATCTTGACATGAAGCCCGTATTTCTTATCTTGTTTTACATATCTTCTCATATCCCATCTTTTGTATCAAACGAGTCCTAACTATATGACTAATTTATACAGATATGAAAGGGGAATTTTGAGAAAATAACAATAATGTCATTATATATTTTTTTATAAAAATAGAAAACTAAAAAGGATTTTATTTATTTTTGTACTAATTAGGGGAAGTAGAAGTAAAATGTCATTTTTCTTTTTTGCTACTATTGTATTGCAGTGTATATTGTTCTATTTAAGCTAATGATATCTATTTGAAGTTAAAAAATTTTACTATCAAAGTTTAATATAGTAAAAAGATTATGCAAACTTCAAATATAGAGGTGTACATGTTTGAGCATAGGAGACTAATTAATTGAATTCAATAATTTTATTTTATAGGTTCTGTGGTTAGCTTCTACAAGACTTAAACTTTATTGTTTCTCATATGTATCTGCATCTATTAATTGAAATTATTTGTATTATAGTAGCATCTTAGCATTGTGTTGATCAGTTCTTGACTCGAGACCAAGTTCATATTACTTCTGTAATAATTCATATACTACTTAATTATAATTATTTAATGACTAAAAGACTAGTTATAATTATTTTTAAATGTGTTTGTGTAAAACATCAAACAAACTACTACTATTTCTAAACTAAAATTAGAAAATAGCTCTGTTATTATTGAAAAAATATTGTTGATGAAGAGGATGAGCTTCAAGAGAATGGTTCAACTTCAAAGTTCTTGCAAAGTGGAACCATGTAATACCAGACACGAGATAGATCTTCCAAAGAACAAGGTCCAATTATGAAATCCTTGAAAAAAGAGGGTGAATCGAAATAAATTTCTGATTCTCGAAGAATGAGGGGCAAGGGGATTGATCGAGAATAATGACCTTTGAGTGGACCAAACTTGTTAGAATCGAAAGAATTTGACTATAAAGAAAACAAAACTTTAGTTGCGTGAAAAGAACTGGTTTTTCCTCCACCGGTGAAAGTAGGGCACGAAATTTCTAAGTGAAATTAGGTAAAAAATCTTCTTTCTAGTCTCCTTTTATATAGAGTTATAATTGGTCATATTAGAGTAGAGATTCATGAAGGTTGGACTTGGTTCAAACCTGTTTGTTTATTACTAATTAAATTAAGCTTAATACATGTCCAACATAATATTATTATCGGTCACTACAGAAAAATAATATTGACTGCTCGTTTAATTTATTATTTTATCGTATAAATATTAATTAATTGATTAATTTAAATTTGCTACTTGACTTTAATTATTTAAGAGTAATATCTTTTTCGAAGAGTTGTCTAGTTTGAAATATGTACTTATTATTTTTAGGAATAATTCTAACAGTCCAAGTTTCTGAATACCAAAGCCTTTTTCAAAAACTGCTTGAGGATATTATCAAGTTGGAATCACCCAACACATAAACAATACTAGCACATCTAAACATTGATCACCACTACCCAATATATCATGATTCTTAAAACGCGAAAATTTCGCATCATTTGATAAATCAGAGTAGTGCATAATCAATATCATATGTTCAATGTTATGTTAACAATGATAAAAAATAAAAATCACTGAGACCTCGTCTTTCAGTAACTAGCACAAAAGACTTATCTCAACTGTTGGATCATTCAGTGTTATACAACAAAAATGTCGTTTATTCCTTAAAAGCAACAGAAACATACGGTTGGAATAAATTTCCAATCATCTGAATCCCTTTCTTTTCGAAGTCCAAAGACGGGAATCAATGAAATATCTCCTGGATTGAAAGAGTATGATTCCTATCATAAATTACTCCATTGGAATCCAATGGGATTCCAAATTCATTTTATACACTGCAACCTTTTGCGATAGATAGTCAAATTCTATCTAGGTGCGAAATTATATATGTTTCTCTTATGCAAAACATTGCATATAACCAACTCTATTACCTCATTGGTGAACGACGCTCACAACCAGTCTACTAAATAGAATTATTAGACTTGTTTTGCTTTGTATACATTTATTTGTTTAGATAAATATCTTATAAATGCATAAGAAAATATAATATGATGAAATTACTCATTCTCGCCTTGGGTTATAAGTGGACTATTGTATAATTTATTGTATACAAACAATTATAATCGTGCAAACCTCTCAAAACATGCTTTTCAATATACCAAACCCTCTAATATCATCCACAATCGCTATTTTTTTAACAACATTGACAAAATATTGACGGATGACTTTTCCATTTTTTGGACCAAAAGAATCCCCCATACATATTTATGTCATTTTTAACAAGAGAGAAAATTGTCACTTTGATTCATTCATTTTCCTTCAAGTATGTCCCGTGATAAGCAATTATTTCCACATACCTTGACAACTTCTCTTGGGGGATTATCACAAAAATGAATGAATTTGTCCAATAAATCTTAAAAAGTGCAAAAGTTTCCTAGCGATATTTTTAAAGAATAGGGACCACATTAGTGTTATGTCCAAGTACTAAAATCCGATTCTCTCTCTAATAAAATAAAGTTTTACCATAAAAACCTTACTTAATTTTTTTGGAATTAACATAATTACAATATTTCATTTCGTTATGGTTATATGGACATACCAATTAAACAAAATTCGGTTCGTTATGGTTATATGGACATACCAATTAAACAAAATTCGGTGGATAGGGATGACAGATTACATCATAATATACGTTGCTCGTATAATCTTAAATAACGTGTTTGTTTAATTACTTTTTTTTTGTCATTTGGGTTTTTTTTAGTATATTGTCTTTAGCCTAAGCCTTTTATATAATTTCAATAAAATGTACTCCGTAATTAAGATTTTCTTCATGAGTGGATAAAGATTGATTAATTACATCCCGCGTTTGCTGCTCGTATGATCTTAAATAACTTGTGTGTTTCGTTATTTTTTGTTGCTATTGTTTGTATTTTGTGTTTCTTCTATATCACTAGTTTGTCGTCTTATTGGCCTAAACGTTTTACACGACATCAAATAAATATAACTAAGATTTATCTTTCACTAGTGGATGAGGATCGACGTATTAAATTCCGTGTGTTGCTCGTATAATATTAAATAACATGCTTCTTTATTACATTTATTATTATTGTCTATATTCGCGTTTCTTCTACATTACCTGTTCATCGTCTTCTTAGCTTGAACCTTTTACAGAACATAAAAAAATACAATCTCTTATTAGTGAACGGGGTCGGCGATTACATCCTGATGTTTGTTGCTTGCATAATCCCGAACTACATGCTTGCTTTACTAATTTTTTGTTATTGTTTATATTTTGTGTTTCTTCGGTCTTACTCGTAGACCATATTTTTAACTTAAGCTTTTTAAACGACATCGACATCGGAAAATGTAACTAAAATTTATCTTTCACGGTGGATATTTCAACGTCGATTGCTCGCATAATCTTAAATTACATGCTTGTTTTATCACTGTTTTCATTGTTGTTTATATTTTGTATTTCTTCTATATTACAAAATCACCATATTAGTCATTTATACAACATCAAACCAATGTAACTAAGATTTACACATTTTTAGAGGTGAAGAGGCAATTTGCCACATATAGAAATTGAGAAGGTTAGGAAAAAAGAATTTATTAGGCCAGTGTTGTCCGTGCTTCCTCTCTTTAGTCACAAAACCCTAAATGGGGTTCAATTCGCCGCCAGATTGATCTTCTTCCTTATTAAATAAACCTGTGATCCTCTGTCTCACTCTCAGTGTTCTTGCACAAACTCTACACCAATACCATTTCACTCTCTCAGAGACCACCACCTTTGTTTTCCCCTTGTCTTTAATCACAGTTATTGTAATTTGCCCATTTATTTGAGATTCAATGAAGAACAGAGGATAAAACTCGTTTGATTTACGGTTACTCAACCTTACGCTGAAAGTGAGTCTTCTTTGTTAGGCTGATTTTTATTTATCTTCAAGAAATGAGTTTCTGTGTAACTGATAGTCAAAGTTCTCACTTTTATGAGCTTGCAGAGCTATTTTATTCAATTTTTGCAAACTGTTTTTTTTTCTTCGATTTTGTTCTCGATGAACTCCATTTGTTTATGTTTTTATTTGGTGATGTAAATTTTGAGCTTTTATTTGTTTGTGTAATGAACAGTTGTTATCTGGGACTTTTGAGTTTTGTGGAGAATCATGTTGTCTGAATTGGGTAGAAGGCCGATGATTGGAAATAATGAAAATTCATTTGGAGATGAGTATGAAAAGGAGATAGGTTTTGTGCTTCGTGAACAGCGGAGGCAAGAGGCTGATGATCTTGAGAAGGAGCTGAATTTGTATAGGAGTGGATCGGCTCCACCTACTGTGGATGGTTCACTGAGTGCAGTTGGTGGGTTGTTCAACCACAGTGGTGGTGCGGGTGGTCCGGCTTTTGCTGATTTCACGGAAAACAGTGGCAATGAGTTCATGTCTGAGGAGGAGCTTAGGTCTGATCCTGCTTATTTGTCTTATTATTACTCGAATGTCAATTTGAACCCAAGGCTGCCACCACCTCTGATCTCGAGGGAGGATTGGCGGTTTTCTCAGAGGTTTCAAGGGGGGAGTTCTGCAATTGGTGATAGGAGGAAGGTCAATAGGGATGATAGTGGCAATGGTGGGAGATCCATGTTTCCATCGTCGCATAATTTGAACTCCAACAAGCAGGAGGCTGAGGGAATGGACAGAATGCAGGGTCATGTGGAGTGGGGCAGTGATGGACTTATTGGATTGCCTGGATTAGGATTAGGTAGCAAACAAAAGAGTCTTGTAGAGATATTTAAGGTTAGTATACAACTATACACCTCTTTCTGGTCATGCAGTCTCTTTTTTTAACTTGGACATTTTTTTTTCTTGATACGTGGCTTCAGTATTTTCCAGCTATCTCATGTTATGGTTGTAGATTTTTAAATTTTGTAATGATTCAATTATATGTACTTGCTTGGCCTTCATTCTAATTCATTTTCATTCCCTCACTTTTTTTAAATTTTGTAATGATGCAATTGTATGTATTGCAGGACTCTTATCAGATTTCATATGGCTCATTGCTGGACATATCTTATCCGTGTAAATGAAACTAATATTTGAAAAACTATTCATTTCCTGTCCTACTTGTGATTTGTGAATTTGTATAATTTCCTTTTTTCTCAATCCGTTAAGTCAGTGATGCTAGCGCAACTTGGTATGCTTAACCTAGATTTTATCATTATGATAGGAACGTAAGTCTACAGGCCACGTGATGTTTTTTGGTACATTTCCAATATGCTTGCAGTTTGAGTTATTCTGTCCATCTTTTTTCTCCTTTTTGTCTCAATTGAATGTTAAGTAAACTTTTCTTTAGCTCTCTTATAACTATGTTCGTTCTGTTATTGCCACCGGTTTTCTAGGCTTCTCTTGTTATTTTATCTTGAGGATTAAATTAGGGAATTTTTTTCTTTTTTCCACTGAAGTCGCATGCATCTCAAACTATCATGATGTTTTACATTGGGTTTCATACTTTTTCCCATCTATAAATGTTCTATTCTGATTGCTTCTCTAAATGCTTCTTTGCAGTTTCTCATATAGAGTTTGTTTGGGTACTAATTTACATTGGTATTCTAAACTTTTGAATACAGTACTTTTTTTGGGTAAAAACGTAAAGCAGTGTGGATTAGCAGCTCTAATGTCTACCTCATTTGTTCTTTCTGTCTATGCAGGATGACTTTAACCGTGCTACTCCGGATTCTACACACCCTTCAAGACCGGCCAGCAGAAATGCCTTTGATGAGAATGCCAATGCTTTGAGCTCAGCAGAAGCCGAGCTGGCTCATCTGTATGGAGATTTCACATCCTCAGACCCATTACTCTCTGCTTCAAATACGCACAGTTCAGCAGGTGCTCAGCATGGTGGAGGACCTACTTCATATTCTTATGCTGCTGCTTTGGGTGCATCCTTGTCAAGAAGCTCAACACCGGATCCTCAACGAATTGCAAGAGCTCCCAGCCCTTGCCCAACTCCTATTGGTGTAGGCAGAGCAGGAAATTCTGAAAAAAGAAGCATTAATAATGCCAGCTCCTTTGGTGGGGTATCTTCTCACTCGAAGGATACTACCGATCTGGTTGCTGCCTTATCAGGAGTAAACCTCTCGAATGGCATTATGGATGAGGAGCATCATTCGTCCCCTCATAATGAGCCTAATGCAGATGGTCACAATAACTATCTTTTTAATGCGCAGGGAGGCCAAAATACTGTTAGACAACATATGTATAAGAAAAAACACGAACTTGGGCACTCAAATATGTCTTCTGCTCCTCAACCAGCAAATATAAGCACCTCTGACTCTGTTTTAAGCAATGGTTATGTATCACATCTCAGTAATAATGCTTATATTCAAGCTGAGCTTCAGAAGAATGGTGTTCCTTCGAATCACTCATTCAGGAAAGGATCTTCTAATGCTGCAGTGAATGGTGGAGGTGGCTTACTTCATCAGTTTTTGGATAGTCCCAATTCATCATTTTCAAATTATGGAAGTGGCTACCCTATGAGTCCAATATCTGGTCAACTTGGGAGCCCCAATTTGCCTCCACTGTTCGAGAATGCTGCTGCATCTGCTCTGGCTGCATCTGGAATGGACTCCAGAATGTTGGGAGGATCTAATAATATTCCCGAGTTGAATCTGGGAAGAATAGGCGGCCAGATGACTGGGAGTATGCAGCAGGCACCTTTTGTCGACCCTTTGTATCTCCAGTACTTGAGGACTGCTGAATTCTCTGCAGCACAAGTTGCAGCTCTTAATGATCAACCTGTCAATAGGAACTACTTGGGTGAGTCATATTTTGACCTGCTTCAGAAGGCCTATCTTGGAAATTTGTTACCTGGTCAGAATTCAGATTATGGTGTTCCCCTGGGTGGAAAAACTGGTGTGTCTAGTCCTCATGGTTACTACGGGAATTCTGCTTTTGGGCTTGGAATGTCATATCCTGGAAGTCCCTTGGCTAGCCCAGCTATTTCCAATTCAGTTGGAGGACCTGGTAGCCCTATTAGGCATGGTGACTTCAATATGAGATACCCTGGTGGGCTGAGAAATGCAGCTGGGAGTACCATTGGACCCTGGCACTTGGACCCTAGCTTCTGCTCTTCTTTGCTGGAAGAGTTCAAGAGCAATAAAGCCAGATGCTTTGAGCTTTCAGAGATCACTGGTCATGTTGTTGAGTTCAGGTATATATATACATATATGTATAAACATAATTGTGATGAAAATTTAATTGAGGAAAGTGATATCTGACTCCTTTTCAACTTAACATCCAGCGCTGATCAATATGGAAGCCGATTCATTCAACAAAAGCTTGAAACTGCTACAACAGAAGAGAAGTGCATGGTTTTCGATGAAATTTTTCCTCGAGCTCTGACATTAATTACTGATGTGTTTGGTAATTATGTAGTACAAAAGGTACCAAACATACTTGTCCGGTCCTTTGGTTGACCTGTTTTTTCTTAATTTGATCTTCTGAGCTGATAATTTCTTTTGCCAGTTTTTTGAACATGGCCTGCCATCTCAAAGGAGAGAATTAGCTGGTAAGCTTTTTGGACATGTACTGAACCTAAGCCTCCAGATGTATGGTTGCCGAGTGATACAGAAGGTAACATTTATTGTTTTATGAACTAACCATAAGTATGCATCTGAAATCCTATTCGATAAATTTCTCGCCTGTCAGCTGTAGAAATATAAATCCCCATTTGGGACATAAAAGTGCTAATTGCTCTTAAAGATGTTACTTTTAGTTGAACTGGAGGTACTTATTCTTCCAAGATTATGCTATTTTCTGTTGTTGATGAAGTGGGAAATGCTTATACAGGCAATAGAAGTTATTGATGTTGATCAAAAAATCAAAATGGTGGAAGAGCTTGATGGGCATGTAATGCGATGTGTTCGTGATCAAAATGGGAATCATGTTATTCAGAAGTGCATTGAGTGCGTCCCTGAGGAGCACATTCAGTTTGTTGTGTCAACATTTTTTGACCAAGTTGTGACTCTCTCTACTCATCCATATGGCTGTCGTGTAATCCAGGTTAGGGAAAAGTTTACTGTCTTTCTGTCCCTTTGACCATGATTAATGCCGTAGTATTACTTTACATCGTGAGGTGCTTGTGTATTTGCAGAGAGTTCTCGAGCACTGTAAGGATGAAAGCACCCAGATGAAAGTGATGGAAGAGATTATGGGGTCTGTAAGCATGCTGGCACAGGATCAGTATGGGAATTATGTTGTTCAGGTTTGTAATTTTGCTTCATTGAGTCATATGTACCTGTGGCCTTGTGTATGCTGGAGATGCTGTCTAGGTACTATGTGGATGCAAGAAAGTTCGATGCATGCATGCTTGAAAATTGAAGTTTCGATTTAATGTTTTGCCTGTTGAACTCCACCTTTAGTTTTGCACACCTGGATCTCAGCTTCATTCTGCTTTGAAGCCCCTCTCTATTATCATCTACTACTTTTGCAACCTAACTTATGCATTTATCAGTTAATGCATAATCTACCCTTTTCTCTCTGCTTCCTTAAAAGTGCATAGTTAAAGTCACATGGATAAGTAATTTGAATTTTGAAACAAAAACATTACATTCGATGGCGAAAGAACTTTTCACTTGATATTTTTCATGTTGATATTGTAGCATGTACTGGAGCATGGGAAGCCACATGAGCGAACAACTATAATTCAGGAATTAGCTGGAAAGATAGTTCAGATGAGCCAGCAGAAATTTGCATCAAATGTTGTCGAGAAATGCTTGACTTTTGGTGACCCAAGTGAACGCCAGTTGCTGGTGACTGAGATGCTTGGCACTACTGATGAAAATGAACCCCTTCAGGTTTGTCAGTAATATTACCTATTTGCCTTTAGCAATCACAGTAATATTAAGGGTTTCATATTTGTTTGGTGCTACTTCTGTAATGCAAATAAGATTCATATAGCTTTTGTGTTCAAGTTTTATCTTTTCAACTATGTTTCGGCAATGATGGATTCAATGATGATAAATGTGTGGCTTAAACGATACATCTAATTTTGTACTTTTATACTATCACTTTGGCCAAGTCTTCTAATATCTCTCTCCCACAGGCTATGATGAAAGATCAGTTTGCAAACTATGTCGTACAGAAAGTGCTCGAGACTTGTAGCGATCAGGAGCGTGAACTGATCATGTGTAGAATTAAGGTCCATCTGAATGCACTGAAGAAGTACACCTATGGGAAGCATATAGTAGCTCGTGTAGAGAAACTTGTTGCCGCTGGGGGTATGCATATCCTAACCTTTCGACTTCCATTTTGAAATTATTGTCATCATAAACGTTTGTGTCTCAGCTCACTCACTCATTTACCCCAAAAACATTTAAATAGTTGGTCAGTTCTGATTGAACATCAGAAAAGTATTACTCTCTTTGTTTTATGGTCGTCTTTCCATAAATTGGTAATGTGATACATTCCGTGTGTTGTATCTTGATTGGCAGAGAGGAGAATAGCTGCTGCTGCCGCTGCTCACACCCAGAAGGCTGCGTAGACTTGCTGTAGGAAAGAAGTTGTACAGCTAACTCAGCCTAGTTTGGCTGTTCGTGGTTTCTTCTCCCCTTATCATGCGAAACTCTATGCTCATACACGCCTTTCGGGTATGAGCTTAATTGCAAATAAAAAAAGTTACCTGTACTGGAAAATATGTACATTGTGTAGTGCTAAGTTCAAAGTTAGAGTGTAGTTTAGCTGAGAGGCGCAGGTGGATCGCGTTGCGTTGCCCGTCCATGAGGTGATGATAAAAATGACTATACAAATGCTGAGGTTGTAATATAGAGGTAAATTTCCAAATGTTAAGTCATGACTTGTACATTTGATGAGCTGGTTTTCTGCTTTATGTATGAACTATGAACACTTTTACTTCAAGAAAAATGCTTACAAGTAGCGCTTTTTGTAATTTTTTTCTCGAATTAATCCCGCTTTCTTTATGTTGCTGTCATCTTTCAAATACGAAGACTATTTCGCGTAGTCATACAAGTTTTCCTATACTTTCTCAGTGAATGATATCCAAGGCTAGAGTTTTTAAAAACGTGTTCATATTTTACCGATTTTTCAATGTGAAATTGAACCATCTTCATTTGTGAGTCATTTGCCTTTTAGCTTCGTCACACTTTCCCAAATGATTTTCTTAGTTCAAATGATTTTAAGTCAGATCTGTGATATAGATTTCGGTTTCATTGCCAAATTTTTATGATTATTAGTAAAAAAAATAGGCCCAGTTTACAAATGAAAAAATGGCCGTTTTTGTTCTTGTATATTTGTTAAAGAGTAAACTACACTAATAGTCCCTGATCTTGTTAAGAAATGCATCGATGGTCCTTGAAAATTTTTTATATCATTTTTGGTATGATAAGACTAAAGTAACCCTAGGCACCATTGGTGTGAATATTTAAAGTTTAGGGGCATTTTAGACCTTTCAACACTCCTTTTAATTTTTTTCATTTTTTCTTTCATTACCATTTTCTTTTATAAACTCAATTATATTTTCATTTAAATAATATTTGATGCTTTATGATTTCAAAAATTTGAATAAGAAACCAAATGTTTTACTTAGGATTTATTTATTTTTAAACTTAAATATTATTTGTGAAGAAAAAATTATATTTAATAGTAACATTTTTTATTATAAATATTAAAGTGAATTATAGAAAATTGTATGTGGTATTTATTTTTACTTAATTTTTTTAATTTGAGAAGCAAAAATATTATAATGAATTATAGTAGGGGTAATTTTTTATTTAAATAATATTACTTCAATATTTAAATGTTACTATACGTAAGTGAAAAATAAATATTTTAGTTACGCTAATTAAAATATAGCAAAAAATATTTTTTAAATATAATAATTAAAATATAAGTGAATTATATCTAACATAAATTAAAGCGAATCCTTGCAAGTAACATTTTTTTTACTAAAAATATTAAAGTGAACTATTATATTTTTTTCATTATAAAGCTTAATATATATGTTATTCAAGTAATTATTTAAAAATTTAAGTGAAATAATTCAAAAGAAAATATTTTTTTGTTGTAAAAGTGACTCGACTTATTTTAACACAAATGATACCCCCAAGTGTACGGGGCTAATGTCAATTAGCAAGTTAGAGTATCGTATCCCACAGAGACAAATTCGTATCAACTTAACTACCACGAACATCTAGAGAATCAGGAAATGTTTGGTTTTGTTCTAACACTATGAAAAGCATATAATGAACAAAGAGATAAATAAAAACAAATAAACACGGAGTGAAAAGATAATATGGAGAAAATTGTAGAACTCAAGGATCTGATGCACAATTCCAAGCTCTTATCCAATCAAATTGTCTTTCCTTTTGGTGTCTCTAGAATTACTAAGTCGACCACAATTATAGATTAAACCCCCTCCCGAGGTGAGAAACCTGTGGATTAAGTGCTAGGATTGAAGTCCCCTTCTAATCTTAAAACCCCTAACTCTCAAAAGCTCGATTAGGTCAAAGACCTCACTCAAAACCTCAACTCTCCCGAGTTTTATTGCATTAAGGTGTGAACTATTCATATTTCCAGATTAATTATTGCATTTCTCGATTAATCTAATTAATCCTACACAATGAAGTGGTGATCAAGCAATTGAAAGGAATAAACCCAAGAATAATCAAATAACCACAAGAGCAAGGTAAGAACAAAATCAATTGGATAAAAACTATGAAATTAGTGCATCTTCACCAAGAATTTCTACAAAAGGTGTTTAGCTACTCATGTTCACGGAGAAAACTAAGTTTAACACAAAGAATCCGAACAAAAACATGAAAGATAGATACTAAGAACTCCTGTGGAACGAATCTATGGAATGAAGTCTTCAATCTTCCGATTTGGAGTCTTCAATCTTCAATTCTCTCTCTAGAAGTGTTCTTGGGGGTGTGTGTGAGTGTGGGAGGCGGTAATGTAGAATCCTCTCTCGTCCAATCCAACCCTAGCCTTTTTCTCTTGATTTTCCCGTCAAAAATCGCGTTTTCAGAAGTCAAACCCGTCAAACTGACTGACCCGGCCGGGTAGGATTTTAGTGCTGTAAATCCACCTGGCCGGGTGACCATTTCAGACCCCTTTCTGGACTCGTCACGCTGTCTTCAGGATACCCGGCCGGGTGGAATATTTGTGCTGTAAATGCACCCTGCCGGTGTCGTTTTCCGGCGGCTCCTTCTGGTCCTCAAGTCTTACCCGGCCGGGAAGAATTTATAAGAGTAAAACTCACCCGGCCGGGTCCTATCCACAATCGGTCGGATTTTTGCCTCTTTTTTTTATCTACTTATCCTAGAACACTCAACAAACACATGAAACTCCAAAAGATAGGTTAATTGGCTGGAAATAGACAATTCAAGCATCAAAACTCAACATTAAGCACCTCAACATACCAATTAAACCGACTAAACATGAGTTTATCAAAAAGGTACTTTTATGTATGTCCAAAATAATTGCTAGATTGAATAGGTACCAAAATTGTAGTAATTTCCAGATGCCAAAAAAGCCTTCAATGACATTTAGGAGATTTTTTTAATGCAGAGGGGTATAAAAGACCGATAGTGATAAACACGGGATTTGCATGTTTTTAAGGCCTAGATTTGGCTCGTTTTAAATGTCAATCTTGCAAATTATGTTCTTAAATTGCATATATTATATATTTTGGTATTTTGATGTGTTTGTTGATAAATGATAGAAAAAGATAGAAAAAATGGTGCAAAAAGGTGTCAAGGTTCAGCAGCCTCTGTTCGAGCCCATCTGCCAACGAGTTTGAAGTCCAATCAGTGCTTAATACATACCATTCTCTTCGTCTTCGAAATAGCTTCGCGTGGGTACCTTGAACATCTAAATCGGAGTTCTGTGGAGAAAGTTATGGCCATTTTACGAACATTGCGCAGTGCAGTCAAAATTAGGCGGAAATTGGCGGAAATTGAAGAAAGGAAAGAAATTGTTGCCTTGTGATATCAAATCTCTCCTATTAATTGTAGGATTCGAAATTACCATCTTTTCTATTACTTGGAGGATACTTTTTTACCAATTATAAATCTTTTTCAAGTCTATATATACCCCATAACCTAATTCATAATATTCATCTCAGAGTCTCCAATCCTCTCCATCCCTAGACTTCTTCCATACCATATTCCACATATTATTCTCCTATCTTCCATTGGAGCGGAGCTCTGCAGATCCAGGCAAGAGAAGACTGAAGACTGCATAATTCAACCTTGGGTTTTGTTTTGTTTTTCTTCATGTCTAGTACTTTTTGTTGTTTTACTTGTCTATGAGTATTAAACATCTTTTGTAGAATTTTTGGTAAT
>NC_062969.1:24780207-25074860 GCF_023119035.1 Salvia hispanica
CGCTTAGTATATGATAGACAGTTGCAATCTTTTTCCCTGAGTTCGATATCCCGGTACTGACCTTTAGCTATACTAGATCTACCTTGTATACAAGAATTTTTAGTGCTAATAAATAGTGCATCAGATAGATACCAAAAATGTACTCCCTCCATTCCATAGTAATGGAGGCGAAACTTTTCGGCATGGAGATTAAGAAAAATTGTGTTAGGTGAGTTAAGTAAAGGGAGAATAAAGTGGAAAATGAAAAGATAGAGAGATGAAGAGAGAAAAAAGTAAGAGAGAGTAAAGTAAATGTGGAAAAATGTGTTAACTTTTATTAAAAAGGGAAATGACTCTATTACTATGGAACGTACCAAAATGGTAAAATGACTTTATTACTATGGAACGAAGAGAGTAACTTTTAGGGACCAAATATGATATATAAATTTTTTATGGACCATTGATGTATTTTTCCACGAGATTAGGAGTATTAGCGTAGTTTACTCTTTATTAAATGACTGTTG
Source organism: Salvia hispanica (assembly GCF_023119035.1). Taxonomy (NCBI): domain Eukaryota; kingdom Viridiplantae; phylum Streptophyta; class Magnoliopsida; order Lamiales; family Lamiaceae; genus Salvia; species Salvia hispanica. Next base: position 24,780,711 of record NC_062969.1, read on the forward strand.
TATATGAAACCGATAGGGTGTGGCCTGACAATATTTTGGTCAAAAATTCTTATATGATTTGGGTTTTATTGTAGTATTATTATTTTATTATAATTATAATTACAATTATAACTAGCATGATTTGTTGGATACGGTTGTGATGCATTACTTTCGTTAGACAAAGATTAGTGCGCAAAACAAAACAATTGGTTGGAGAAGTTCGAAAAATGTTTATTTGTACTTGGACAGAATCATGGTGCTGCATTTTTACTCAAATAGTATTATTTATTTATTTATTTCTATAGTTAAAGAAAAGCATATTTATTCATTTTTCCCGTATTTTGTCCAATCCTGACAATTGCCGTAAGATCACCTAAAGGGTGTCAATTATCTGGATGCTTGCATATTTTGATTAATTGAATTTCTTAGAAATTAATTTATTCAAAATTATAATTTATTAATCTTCAATTCTTTTATCAAAAAAATTAAACTTGATTTCTTTTAAAATAATATAATTGGGTAAAACAATGCACCCTAGAGTACCTGTTGACCTATTGTAGTTCTGCTTGTTTGTCCAATATATTTTGATATGTTAGACCATTTTACGCTAGACATTCCATATACTAGTATTTATTTATTTACAAATAAATATGTCATTTACTATAGTTGGATTATTTTGTATTGTTAATTAGATCAGAGCAAGATCGGTCTCCATACAATGGTTTCATTGATTACATGTGTAATTAGCTATTCCCTATTGCTATTGGGCATCCCTACAACCTACTTGGATAAAAGAATAATTGAGGTAAAAAATTTAGGTCGTCTCTTTATGAGGGATTTATGACTATAATAAGTTGATTAATTATATTATTCGGCGTCGAACTATCAGGCTTCAAAAACAGTTGCAAGATTTAATTGCACAGACACCAGAATTATTTTCTTATTTTGCTTAAGAATAGTTTATGTCACACGATATTTTTTTATTTAAATTTAATGTATTTTTTAGTGTTGATTTATATTTATCCGATTAGCGTGACATAGATACCGCATACTATTAAGAGAAATCAAGCTATAGAGATTTAATTGCACTGCACATTTTGCTTCACGAATTATGTTTAATTTCACTTGTATCATACTACTACTTAATATAGTTGGGATTCTGTAATTATGTTTCTAACCCACTGCTCATAAATAAATAAATTTAATTTAATTTAATTTAATTTAATTTTGATATAATTTAATTCTATGCAGTCATATATGTTCGACAATGTCGTTGATGTACTAAGAAAATAATTATTAAAATCAAGATAAATTCCTAGCAGTGGAGTACTTTTTTTTGTTCATTTTTTTTATTGAGTGGGCCAACTATATATACAACGTATCACAATAAACTATTCAATGTGGATAAAGGTTTGCGTGGCATTTCTGTTTTGTGCAGTACTTGCTAAAAATGGATTTTTGAATTGTTTTCAAGAGGCATAGATAAAACACACACAACTGTGTGTAGATTGCTTTCACGGTTTCACAAATGGGGTAGAGGAGAAGAGAATTAGATTGGCTATTTAATTTTATATTTCATGGTTTTGTAAATGCAACTTATTAATGTGAATCAAATATACCATTAATTATTCTTAGGTTTCGTATGTATTACTATTATGTTTTTTCAACTTATATTTTAATCAATTTTTTTTCAAGTTGAGGTAGAAATGAAGCTCAAATAAAAAACAAATCAATGAAAAGAAAAGTCATGCAAAGTGCAAACTACTAAGCCAGTTAAACTGCCAAGTCTGCACAATTCTAAGTAGCAACCCGGGCCGGATAGCTTGTTGTGCCACAACACCACAGGTGGAAACACGACATTCACTCCAAAAAACCGACCCAACTCGGGTCATTTCAAGCACCAAATCTACCTGAGCTGGGTAAACTTACAAATTTTAAGGACCACTGACTATTTAATTACTAGTACTATGTCTAAAATTTTAATTTATTCATTATTTTATTGAATAATTTACTCAGTTAGAATTATTATTATATGTGTATGTACTTGAAAAAAACTTATTAAGGTCAGAACTTTCACTTCTTATAACTATTTTTGTTTATGTGAGTAACTTCGTTTCTTCATCATTGAAATTAATGATTTCGTCAATCAGACGAATCATGCATGTTTAAACTTTATTTATTCATGCTGTCTTATATAGAGGATTAAAAGTATATTGACTAACCACCGATTCCGAGTTTTGCAGAAATGAACTATTTACACTATATATATATATGGATTAAAATTTTGTAAAAGATTTTGATTTAGAGAAGAGGGAAAAGAGCCGCGATGAACAGACTTAGTGCATTAAACTCAAAAAACGCCGCCAATGAACTTGGAGAGATGAACGTCCAGAAACCCATAAACAGTTAACGGATTTTTGCTAGGGTTTTGCGTAATGGATGGTCAACGTCTACTGAGAGTAATGAGTTATGCATGAATGAATTGATCAGAATGTTAATCCGAGCCTAAAATTGGTAGCCTTATTTATCATCTAAAACATTGCGAATCATTTTTCAAATGAAATCGCGTTTGGGAAGAAAGACTAAAATATTGCTAATTAATGGAATGTGCGAAATTCGTTCTATACCAATTAAAGTTTTAAACACTAACCCAATAAATAGAATTAGTGCTATTTCATTACTAAGAGGATGTTCACACTACATAAATTATGTACTTTCACGATATAATGAAAACTTTTACTAGTATTTATTTTGCAAATAGGGGACTACATATTATACTGGATAGTGTAATGGTTACATTTGTTTACCGGTAAATAAACCTAATAGATACTATTATAGATCAATACAAACTCTAAATATTGTACAAACACCAAACTCTGATCTGTTAAAAAATATCAATAGATGACAAAATAACAACAACAAAAAATATCAACACAGTATCAACAGTTGACACCGTGTTGATATTGTGTTGGCATTATGTTGACATTGTATTGACAAGGTGTTGACATCAAAATATTGAAATTTTACACTGTGCTGACATTGTGTTGAGACTATGTTGAAAAGTTTGGAGTTTGTACAATATATGAGTTTACATTTTATCACTATCCTACTACTATAACTATATACAAACACTTCAGAAATATGAATATATAACTGAGTTGTGACACACACATTACATATCTATACATAAACAAATACTCCATTCGTTCGGCAATATGCACATCATTTTTCCATATCGATTCGTCCATTATTAAATATCTAATTCACTTTTTATATCACAGGAAAATTATGCTACATATTTTATGCGAGGATCACCCTTATTTGATTCTAATGTATTAAAAAATGTTATTGAAATTTGTAATATCACAAAATTCATAAAATTTAATTTATTATTTTATTAATTTGATTGAAGTTATAGAGAAAATAAATAAATCAAGCTTCATAATTTTATGAATTTTGTGATGTTAAAAACTTGAATAATATGTTTTAATATATTAGAATCAAAGTAAATACAACTTTGAATAGAGTGGTGTTGAATAAAGTGTGTAGCATATAATTTCAATTATATTTATATAAATAAAATTCATACTATAACTTGTTACATTTATATTTGTTCGTAGTATTTCTTGATATTCTAAAGAGTGAAAGTGGAGTATAAATTAAGAAGGATAAGCATGTACAGTAAATTCGAGTTTCCAAACGATGAAGAAGATTCCTAAGTAAAAGAGAAAAAAAAGAAAGTTACAACAGTAAACAGTAAGAGAGAGGAGAGAGGAGAGAGGAGAGAGAGCTAGAATATAGGTAAGGAATTAACCACAAGCGGCAGTTTGTAATTGCCCTACAAATGCAAAGAGTGAACGTGTCGCCTGCAGATTCTTCTCCTTTTGGAAGATGAGCTAAGTCTCTCTCTCCATCTGTGTATATCCTCTACTCAGTCATAAGTTCTGTTACTTTTTGCTTGATTTCAAAATTAGGGTAATTGATTAAGCAGCAGCAGTTCGGTTATCCATCACCGGGTCAAATTTACCACCTACTATTAAGGGAATTTGTTTATTATTGACAAAATTAAGCATATAGCCATAGTGAAAAAAATCCCCAGACTACTTTTGGAAACAAAATATAAATATGGCAGCTTAATATCTCTCACTCTGTGTTTAATCACCACATCGCCTTTCTCTCTCTCTCTCTCTTTGCACAGTAGTAGTTGTTGCAACAAAAACCCTAAAAGGCCTTCTTTGCGAGAACGATTCGCCGCCATATTCATACTTTATAACTTATTACCTTCTTCTCTTCTTCTTCTTCTTCTTCATTTTCTTTATACTTGTTTGGATGAACATGACCCTTTGCCCAACACTTAATTTATTGTAGTTTATTTATTATTATGATATGAGTGCTGTTTCTTTATATTTGATCGTGACGTCTCTATTCATCTTCAAGAACTGAGTCAAAAGGTTGGTTTTTATGAGCTCAAAGCTTTGTATTATATTCCAATTTGCTCATGTTTTTATGGATTAGTCAAGTTCCATTATTGGTAGAGCTCTAGGGTTTTGAGGGTTGGTATCTGTTGCTTTGCAATTGGATTAACTTTAGCTTTGTTTCTTCTTGTAATGAACAGTGAATTTGTGAATAAACATGTTACCCGAAATGGGTAGGAGGCCGATTGTTGGAAATGGTGAAAGTTCATATCCGGATGAGTTTGAGCAGGAGATAGGGATGTTGCTCCGTGAACAGAGGAGGCAAGAGGCTGATGATCTTGAAAAGGAGCTTAATCTGTATAGAAGTGGATCAGCTCCACCGACAGTGGAGGGTTCACTAAGTGCAGTTGGTGGGTTGTTCAACCATGGGGCCAGTGGTGGCACTGCCGAAAGTGGAGCTGGTGTTAGTGCAGCAATTGCTGAGTTTGCAAGAAATAAGAATGGTAACGGGTTCATGTCCGAGGAGGAGCTTAGGTCTGAACCTGCGTATTTATCTTACTATTACTCGAATGTTAATTTGAACCCGCGGCTTCCGCCTCCTCTGTTGTCAAGAGAGGATTGGCGGTTTGCTCAGAGGCTGCAAGGAGGGAGTTCTGCTATTGGGGATAAGAGGAAGGTGAACAGGAGTGACAGTGGCAATGGTGGGAGATCCCTCTTTTCAATGCCCCCTGGTTTTAATTCGAAGAAGCAAGAAAGTGAGAATGAGGACAAACTGCAGGGTCCTGTAGAGTGGGGTGGTGATGGACTTATTGGTTTGCCTGGATTAGGACTTGGTAGCAAGCAGAAGAGCCTTGCAGAGATTTTTCAGGTTAGCGATTTTCATTATTCCTTTATTTGTATGTTCCTTTTCTTCTCATTATATTTGTATCTGAAGTTTATTGTCACGCTTGCAGATTTTGTTGCATCCGAGTGTTGTAGTTCTCTGCTCAGTTGTAGAGAATTTCATTGAATATGCTCCTTTATCATTTTATCTCACGGGTTCATTTCACATTTCTTTACTTGATACTTCCTAAAACACAACTTAGGACTATTCAGCAGTTCCCCCGACATAACAGCTTTAGCATTAATGTACCCAAGAAAACTTTTTATTTGTTCCTGCTTGTGTCCCTATCACTGGATTCCTTTTCTGATTAAACTATTGCAAGCAAAACATCATGAAATTGTACCATGAGCTCTAGAATTTGGCATGCTTGCATACTATATGTATGCCTCCTAGTAACTTGTAGTAATAAATTTGGTTTTTATCCATGAGGATTTCTGGCACAGCCCCAAGATGCTTGCACTTTGAAATGTAGATTTATCATCTTTTGAGTCCATGAGTAATCATGAACCCATAGCTTAACTAGACAATGTGTGTATGGTTTCGTATAACCACATGCTTTCTCTTTTATCCTGATGAGTTTGGTGGTCATGAACCCACAGGCTTTCTGCATTTAAGGTCATGTTTTGATTTCCATTTTCATCTTGAATGAATATATGCAGCCATTATCATATGCTAGTCTTCTTACTTTATTATACCTCTTTAAGAAGCTTTCTACTTGGCAGGAAGAGTGTTTCATATTTGATCTTCTAAGCTCCCCTCCTCAGTTTCAAATATAAATGCTTTGAATTTTATAACATCCCTTGGGACTCATTTATGTGCTGTATCTGTCAATGAGTGGAGGGCCAGTGCGTACTTGCTACCAACTTCAATCAGAACACAATAAATCCTGCATTATCCAGCCCTTTTGATATCGTCTAAATTCTTAATATCTATACAGGATGACATGAACCGTGCTACTCCTGTTCCCGGACACCCTTCTCGCCCTGCTAGCAGAAATGCTTTTGATGAAAATTCTAGTGCTATGGCTTCAACAGAGGCTGAGTTAGCTCATCTGCGTCGGGAATTGTCTTCATCTGATCTAGTACACTCTACTTCATATACTCCGACCTCATCTGCTCCTCAGCACACAGGAACAGCTGCGTCATTCTCTTATGCTGCTGTCTTGGGTGCATCCTTGTCAAGAAGCTCAACTCCTGATCCTCAACGCATCGCAAGAGCACCAAGTCCTTGCCCAACTCCCATTGGTGGAGGCTGGGGGGGAAATTCCGAGAAAAGAAACATAAATAGTCCTAACTCTTTCAATGGTGTAGCTTCCCATTCCAATGAACCTGCTGATCTTGCAGTTGCTTTATCTGGCTTGAACCTTTCAAATGGTATCGTGGATGAGGAGAATCATTCATCCTCCCAGATTGAGTCGGAGGCTGATGACCACAATAATTATTCTTTTAATCTTCAGGGAGGCCAAAATAACACTAGGCAACAATCTTATAAGAAGAAACATGAAGCTGGGCCATATAATATGTCTGCTGTTCCCCAGGCAGGTAAAATAATGCCTTCTGATTCTGGTATGAGAAATGGAGGTGGATCAGATTTAAGTGGTAATCATTCTTTTCAATCTGAGCTGCACAGAAATGTTGTCCCTTCTAATAATTCATACCTACAAGTTTCTCCTAATGCTGCAGCTAACGGTGGGGGTGGTGGATTTTCTCAGTATCAGCATCTGGATAGTCCTAACTCATCATTTTCAAATTATGGATTAAGTGGGTACCCTATGAGTCCAATATCAGGTCAACTTGGTGGGTCTAATTTGCCACCATTGTTTGAAAACGCTGCTGCTGCATCAGCTATGGCTGTACCTGGGATGGACTCTAGGATGTTGGGGGGATCAAATATGGGTGCTGCTGCTGAGCATAGCCTTGGAAGATTAGGAAATCAGGTTCTGGGTAGCGCCCTGCAGGCACCCTTTGTCGACCCTTTGTATCAGCAGTATTTGAGAACCGCTGAATATTCTGCACAAGTAACCGCTCTCAATGATCCTTCTTTCGATAGGAACTATATGGGTAACTCATACATGGACCTGCTCCAGAAAGCCTATGTTGCAAATATGATATCTCCTCAGAAATCTCAATATGGTGCTCCATTGGGTGGTAAAACAGGTGTATCTAGCCCTCATGGTTACTATGGGAATCCTGCTTTTGGGCTCGGAGTGTCATATCCCGGAAGTCCCCTGGCTAGTTCAGTAATTCCTAATTCTGGAGGCCCTGGTAGCCCTCTAAGGCATGGAGACTTCAATGTCAGATTCCCTGGTGGGTTAAGAAATGTTCCCGGGAGCATAATTGGACCCTGGTCCTTGGATAACATGGATAGTACTTTTGCTTCTTCACTGCTGGAAGAGTTCAAGAGCAATAAAGCAAAGTGCTTTGAACTTTCAGAGATTGTCGGTCATGTCGTTGAATTCAGGTATACCTTTTCTAAAATTAAAATTTCTTTTCATTTGTGAGGCTCTTGATTTTTGACTTTTAATGTCTACATCTTTTGCCAGTGCTGATCAATATGGAAGCCGATTCATTCAACAAAAGCTTGAAACTGCAACAATAGAAGAGAAGAACATGGTTTTTGAGGAAATTTTTCCACAAGCTCTTGCATTAATGACTGATGTGTTTGGTAATTATGTAATACAAAAGGTACAAAGTTCTGTGACTAGTCGTAGTTGATACGGATGGTCCTTTTTCACTTCACTTCATTGTATCTTGACTTTGTTAATCCACGGGTATACTGAATTTTTATGCATTGCCAGTTCTTCGAACATGGTATGGCATCTCAACGAAGAGAGCTGGCTGACAAGCTTTTTGGTCATGTACTTAATCTAAGCCTCCAAATGTATGGTTGTAGGGTGATCCAAAAGGTAACATCAGCTTTAAATTTACACATTCAAATAATGAAATGGCTGTTTGTGTCAATCTTCTTTTCATTTGTCAAATCAAGAGATCCTTCCAATAATAATCACTGTCTGATTATGTAGGCAATAGAAGTTGTCGATGTGGATCAAAAGATCAAAATGGTGGGGGAGCTGGATGGGCATGTCATGCGTTGTGTTCGTGATCAGAATGGGAATCATGTTATCCAGAAGTGCATCGAGTGTGTCCCCGAGGAGCATATTCAGTTTATTGTCTCGACATTCTATGATCAAGTTGTGACCCTCTCGACGCACCCTTATGGTTGCCGTGTGATACAGGTTACCAAGAACTGTTTAGATGTCCTCACACTTGTATTTGGGATTATGTTCAAAGAGTTATAACATTTGATGCTTCCAATTATGCAGCGAGTTTTAGAGCACTGTAAGGATGAAACTACCCAGAGCAAAGTTATGGAAGAAATTTTGGGATCTGTAAGTATGCTGGCACAAGATCAGTATGGGAACTACGTTGTTCAGGTTTGTATTTTCTTGTGATTTTTTAAGCATAGTGATGTTTCATTAGTTTACGTAGAAAATTTTTATTCTTTTCACTTACTGCTTTTTATGATGATTCTATAGCATGTACTGGGGCATGGAAAGCCACACGAGCGATCAACCATCATTCAGGAATTAGCTGGGAATATTGTCCAGATGAGCCAACAGAAGTTTGCATCAAATGTTGTCGAAAAATGCTTAACATTTAGCGATCCTAGTGAACGCCAACTGTTGGTGAATGAGATGCTTGGAACAACTGATGAGAATGAGCCTCTTCAGGTTTGTTGCATACTTTCTTCCCCTTGCACAATTTTCAGATAGTATTCTTCAGAAATGGAAAAATCCAACTTTGATCCTTTATACAGAATTTTGATATGCCTTGATGAGTATATGAACTAATAATTTCCTGAACTTGTCTTTTTCACCCTGCCCTCAATCAGGCCATGATGAAAGACCAATTTGCAAATTACGTTGTACAGAAAGTTTTAGAAACTTGTAGTGATCAGCAGCGTGAACTGATCATGTCAAGAATAAGAGTCCATTTGAACGCATTAAAGAAATACACATATGGGAAGCACATAGTAGCCCGTGTGGAGAAACTTGTTGCTGCTGGGGGTATGTAGATTCTCAACTTCCATTTCTGGATTAGCCACCATATAACTAACCAACCATTGTGTTTTTTAATTTCTTTGATTGCAGAGAGGAGAATTGCTGCTCAGACCCCAATAGCGTAGACGTGTAGTAGGAAAGAAAGAAGTTGTACAGCTAACCGAGGCTAGTTTGGGCTACCTCTCTTTCTCGTCTTTCTTTCTTAAGCTTTTGATGATGAGGTTATAAGCTTCTGATTGCAAATAAAGCTGTTACCTGTACATTGTGTAGTGCTAAGTTTATAGGTAGAGAGAGTCTAGTAAGAGCTGAGGCCCCAATTCTGCTGCTGCTGCTGCTGATGCTGAGGAGAAGATTCAAATTGACAATACTGATGGATGCCGAGGGTGTAATATAGTGCAAAGTGACTGTACAAAATTATGCCATTTTCGAGAGTTGAAGTTGCTTTTCTGTGTAAGGCTGAGAGGATTGCTATGTATGGTAATTTACAGTTTTATATCTCACTTGGCCAAATACATTACATCTCCCACCCTTTATTTATCCATTTCCTTTGTTTCTTGACTCCTTTGAGAATGTAGAGCAAATCTAGAGGAATATTGGAATAAACATAGGAAGCAGCAGTAAATAACATTTCTCAAAAAATGCAGATATATATTAGATCATATTCCTCCACAAACAAAGCTGCAAATGTCATGAAATTCTGTTGCCTAATCAAGATCAAAATCATCATCATCATCTTGTTGGATCTTCTGCCCAAAACCTCTAGGTCCATCTCTAGCTCTGGCTCTAACTTTCCCTTTCTTACTACCCTTCTTCTTCCTCTCAGCTTCTTCTTTCTTATACTTGTCTCCCTCCCTCTTCTGCAAGAAGTCCGTCACAGCTATGTAGATAACCTGATCCAAAATCAACCACCACCCACTTACCAAAATCACATCTTTTTAACACTCCAAGTCGAAGATACATACAAACAGTAAGAAGCTTTACTTACCCCTACGGTGAGAATGGTTAAACCGATAAAAGCGATGAGAAGGAGAGCTGATATAATAGTCGAGACACCATCGTCGCTAGTCGGAACTATTGCTTGAGAATTCTCAGCTGGAGTTGCTTCTGCGGAGATTTTCCATGTTTTGGTGTTTTTGGGGGTGAATGCATCGGGTGGATTGAGGTTACGCCATCTTCGTGAATGGGGCAGTGAAAGTGATGGACAGCGGAGAGGGGAAAATGGCTTTTGGGCGGCGAACAAATGCAGAGGTTTGTGCTTGTAAACTAAGGAGAGAGAGAGAGGTGCGGCCATTTGTGGGAGATGATGGGGATTGGGTTCACAGTTTCGCCCAATAGCAATCAGTTTTGGGTAAATTGCACTTTAGCTCCATGATTTTTAATTTTGTGTATTTTGCCCCAAGAAACAATATCGTTTCATTCATATCCATTTTTATTTTCATCCTAAACATATCACCATTTATAATTGGTTTAACATATTATATGCAATTGTTCTGAGGCCTTACTACTATGAAATGATTCATTTTTATCCTTAAAGTGACAGTGTCTTAGCAGCCAAGATGATTATAATTCGATTACTAACTTATAAACGGAGTATTAATTAAAATCAAAGACTTAGGTCCTTTTGTGATTTAAAATCCATGAGCATTTTATAATTTTTGTCGTAGTTGTATTATTTGTTAGTTTCAGAGTTTGAAACATTATAAATTGTTTGCTAGATTTCATTCGCAATATGAATCGCGATTAATTTGCACCTTAAAATATCCTATCACGAAAAAGTGTATAAAAAACCCGGCAAGCAGGCAGAGCAACCATTCACAAATCAGATTCTCATTTGAATAGAACGAAGTTATGTTTTTTTTGTACAAGTATTTTGGTGTGTGGTGAAACTATCTTTATTAATGAATAATGATGATCAGCTTTGGCTTAAGAGGGTTGATGGAATGGATCTACCCAACACTCATCTTCTCTCACAGCATTCCCCCACCTAATTTTGAACTTGTTTAACTCGATATACGACGATATTCTCACCTGCAAAACACCACCATGATTCAAAACTCAAAACGCAAAATACTCGAAACTCAAAATCCCATACGTATGCATAGGTATGAAAGAGTGAAAGAAAACTTACAGAAGTTCTACCATCAAATCCTTCCACTGTGGTTGTCATGGAAGCTAGCCGATCAATTTCAGCATTCGTCTGCACGACCAAACACATAAGTTGGAAAGTAAGATAGTATTTTGAGAGAATGAAAGCATGCATCTTGTAATTCTGTTCTCTTGATCATTGGATTCAGCTGGTCAGAAACTTTTTAACGCATCTGTAATGTCGTATGCATTCTTTTCCTAAATATCCTTTCGAGGACAGTAGAAAGAAGACATGAAGACTACCTTTCCATCTCCTGAACCTCCAAGGGAAGGAATACCCGGGTGGATTAAATACTCAGAGTCGACAACACCAATATTTTCGGTTCTATTGCCCTGCCAGAAACATAAATAGAAAAAACTGTAACCTAGTTTCAACAAGAACATGAATTCCATAGTCCTAACTCGATGAAATTGCAAACCTGTACACAGTACCCCAGCAAAAAATCCAAGCCCCATGCATGAACAAGGTCATTCTGTTAAACAAATATATGACCATGAATCATTCCAGTTGATCATAGGCCAAGGATAAGGCACAAAAAAGGAAGGAATTAATATTTACAAGTATATGTACATTTCCAAACCTGAATCATGTGCCAAGCACAACGCCACGATTCTCTCGAGAACACAGGAGCCATCATCTCCACGAACCTGTGTTAACGTAAACATATTGTTGTTTTTTAATGCAGCTAATTCGTATAATGCATCCATGAAAAAGCTATTTACTCTATCTAAGGCTGCCCTTTTTATATGTGGATTGATGAGTGAATTTACCCCGTGCACGGAGGGTCCACATTGTTTTCAAAACACTTAAATCCTGGGCCATGTAAATTAACAGCCCTCCTGTCAAAGTAAAAATGCAGAGCAACACATCAGGATAAGAGCATGAATAAACAATTTAACAGAATCATATGTCATTAATAATTAGACAATTTTGTCATCAGCAATCAAGTATTTGCTGCTCATAGAGGGTAAATTCTCAAGTCCAACAGTACATACCGGTGTAATGTAGAATTTGTTTTTCTTGCTGTAAGTGTGTAATGGACCTCGGATTTGTCAGCATCAATTGCAGGCTGTGATATTTGCAGTCCCTCTTCTTTAATAATTGAGAGATATCTGCCCCAAGACAAAAAAAAATCCGTTAATCAATACTAATAGTTAAACAAGATAGGCCTGTTTATAACAAATTAACCGTTGTCGTATTTGTTAGCCTTATGGATGAATGTGGTCTATCATATAAACTAAATCCAATCATGAGCACGCACTCGTATACATTCAGTATACCTTTCAACATGAAAATGTTCAACACCAAGATCTTCATCCCACAGGAAAATATAGTCGTATGCTGCCACAACATCAGGATGTAAGAACCGCTTGGCAAACCACCTAATTGAAAATCCGATTTTTTGTTAGTAAATGTGCATGTCAAAACAGACCTCCGAGTGTGAAGTGAACTACTCGTACCACTTAGTTTGGTTTACAGCGGCAACATGTATGGCATCGCTACTCCATTCTAGATCTCTCCATCCATCCACATTGCCATCATAATGAAAAAGCATGATGGCAAAATCAGTGAGCTGGAACTGAATCATACGAAACAAATGTTCATGGCTTGACGAAAATATTTATAAGCAGCTGAAACGAGGGTGCGTCAACCTTCATTACCTTCTTTACAATCTCATTTACATTTTTCTTTTGCTTTATCCCGACTGCAACAGCCAGTAAGTTCATTGGTGACTTCGACTTCTAATATGAGAGCAGGAGCAGAAACAAGGCCTTGATCAGATAAATGAAATGAAACACAGTTTTATCGAAACTTTACACATTATGCAAGTTCAGAAACTATAAGAGTGGTCGCATTTAGCCTACATTTGAGTAACGTGAAACAAGAAAAAGATTTGTAACAGTGCATGCTAAGCTGAAATCTTCAGAAATATGATCTGAATAGATGTATATGATCATCTCCTATAGCATATGTATATGCAATTATGTATGATTATCTATTTGTTCACAGCACTGTCTGAATATCGAAGAATGGATGTAATACGAAAACATCAATACCTTCTTCTTAGGAGGGCCCCAAAGTGGCCTCATCTCCAGATCAGAAGTTCTTGTGACAATACCTCTTGGTAGTGTCTCAGTTCCATCAGGAATGCACTCTTTCTAGATCAAAAAGTACAACAAATTGAGCAATAAGTACTCCTAAAATCTTACAAGTTACTACTATTATGCAAATTATTGTTTAAATTCCCCACAAACCTCACAATTCTTGGATTTTGTCACCTCTGTTGGATGAAGACTGCATCCAAAAAACCTCTGCACGCATAAGACATAAAAAGTTACTACTCACACATTAACTGAACAAAATCAAATCATTATACAGGAAGCCTATATCTACCTCTTTATGATCAGTAAGTAACAGAGCACTCCCTATGAAGAAGAGTGTTGAAAGAAAAATTAGTGATGGAACCCAGCTGCGTACAAAGGATTGCTTCCTTTTAGGTTCAATCGTTTTATGAGTTGCCATCTGAAACCATGAATGAAAATTACACATGTGAAATACAAACACACAAAAAAATTGGAAAAAAGTTACAATTACAGCATGATTGTGTGACCACGCATAATAAGGATGATAGCTTAATTAGAAGAATTGAACACAACTTACATCATAAATATATTGGTGAAAAAGATAAAACCAAACAGTACGTATAATTTGAGGGGAGGTGGATGGTGATATAAGCATGAGAGATGCGTTGTGTTGTGAGAAATAAGTAAAGAGAAAGGTCAACGGAGGGGAGTGGTGGAGTTTTACTTGAAAATGTGGAAAGAGAGGACACGTTAGTTTGAACCAAAAAAACGTTTTTTGATATAGTAGCTAGCTAACTAACTACTTGGGGCCGCCAAACTGACAAATTAAGGGCCTAATAATTTATTGCTAATTAAGTCTAGTTTGAAAAAGGAACTAATATAAATTAATAAATGCCTTGCCTCAGCTCAAGATCCAAAAACAATTAAGCACTCATTTGTGCAGCAGCCAGCATGGATTATGGAACACGTCTCCACTTTCCCCTAATCTATTATTAACATCCCAACTCATTACTAGGAGTAGGAGTAATACTTTTGTCACCCCACCATACACAAATTTATAGTAGTACTACTAATTTTTACACCTCAAAATTCGTACCATTAATTCAGATTCAAATACTATTGTGTACTACTAATATTTAGTATACTAAGTACTGTTTTATTACCCACTCAAAATTATGTGAATTCAAAAGGACTTCTTGTAGCTTAAACCAAAAGGGTTTGACATATTACAATCGTATCCTTCAATATTAAGTTATGCTATAAGCCTATACTTATTAAAATTAAAAGGGATATTGCCATGTAATATCATGAAACTTTTAAAAAGTTGGATTTTTTCTAAGAACATTAAATTTAACAAATAATATCATGAACTTTGCTACTTGTGTATTATTTCCCACCCGCTAGCTGAGCTGGCAAAATCAAGCATAAGTGGCTTGCCGGAGGTAATCGGAAAGTTGATGTGGCATTCGCCGAAATTTTGACAAAACGGTGTCGTTTTACTTATGATATTTTGCACTCTTTCTTTTGTTCTCGAACGATTTTCAATTCTGTCAAAACGATTTTCGGTTCTTTCAATCTGAAAATCGATTCATCCGTCAATTTGCTCGCAGAATCTCAGAAACATTTCATCCTTCAATCTCAGAATCGATTTATCTTTCAATTTCAGAATCGCATAAACATTTCATCCTTCAATTTACAATTTAGGGTTCGCAATTTGGTTGGGGATTTGAAGCCCGAAATCAGAGGAAGAATCTGCTCGCAGCTCATTTGATTCTCCATCGACGACGTCGGAGGAAGAATTAATGAAAAACGATTCTTCTATTCCTATTGAGCCCAACTGTGCCGCCTTTCTATATTACATAGGTAGCTCTCGTACTGAGAAGGGTCGTTCGATATCCTCACAAATGGATATCAGACAAGAGGGAGGAATCAGCTCCTCTGTCACCATTTTAATATCCTCACAATTGGATATCAGACAACACCTATGTTAACTGAGCTTGCTCTTCTCTTTCTCGTTTGCATTTCACAGCTTTTTAGTGTTGCTTTCGAAAAATGCCAAGTCATTGACTATTCATCTAGCAGTTTGCCAAATATGATGAATAAGTTAAAAAATTGCTAAGTAGATTGCCAACTAGATTTAATTTGCCAACTCAACATACATGTCATTTACTAATAGCCGGTGGAAAATAACACACAAGTAGCAAAGTTCATGATATTATTTGCCAAATTTAAAGTTCGTTGGAAAAATCTAACTTTTTGAAAGTTTCGGATATTACGTGTGAATATCCCAAATTAAAGCCACAGGCAAAATTGTGCTACAAAAATGCTCTTAACAAAGATCGCAGCACATTAGTTTTCTCGTCCCGCCAACCAATGCATATAAATTCGATTTTTCCCCGCCATCGCATTTACCCGAGTGTTCTATCTGTCGAGGCCATCGCATTCTCTCTCTCTCTCTCTCTCTCTCTCCAAACACACACAGTTGTCGCCTACGGTTTTCTGCCGATTAATCTGGTAATTTCATGCCTAATTTTAGTTGAAGCATGGATTGAGATTTGTTTCTCCTTTTAACCCGATTGGTGCTTAAATATCAGCTACGGCGATCGCATGTGCTCAGAGAGCTCTCTCGCACTCTCTTCTTCATCTCTCTCACACACAGCACAACACATGCGCACACTACTGTATCGATTAGTGAATTTCACGTCTAATTTGGTTTTTTAAGTTTTTTTCTGCATCTATTATCGGATTGGTGCTATTAATTCGCGGATTCTGATTGCACAATTTGTGCTATAGGTATACTTGTAGGACATTTACTTTGAGTGATAGGATGAATTAGTAAAAATAATCTAAGCTAATTCATCGATTACTTTGATGGATTGAATACTTTATTAATCTATCATATCACTCTCCTCTTTCATCTACCAGCATTGGCGTATAGACCTTTTGTTTCGTAACTTTCCAGTATTGTGTTCGTTAAAAGTTGCTAGTACTCTGACTGTTATGATTTATGAATCACTGGATCATCTTTCATTTCTCTGTGAGTTTTTTCAGAGCCTTTTTTTTTTGAGTTGGAATGAAATGAGAAAATGATAGCAATGTTTTTTCCCCTATCATCCAGAAACTGTAATTTCTTCCTTTAGTTATTTATCGGTGAAAAAGTGAACCGGAATTAGTACTACTTACGGAATAGACCTGTCAAAATGTGCATTTTCGTATGCAATCATAAAATACTCAAAATGATCAAGGTGAAAGGATGCTCAAGTAGTTTTGGTTATTAGCTGCCTTCTGCTTTACACTTGTCTTGTCAGTGTCTTCTCAAAGATGATTCGGTTATAGTTATTTCTTTCTGCAGCTTTATAAGCTCTTTCTTTTTGAAGATGGAAACTGAAGGCACTGGTGGAATGGCAAAACGAATGAAGAGTTCTGTATGTCCTCTCCCCTCTTCTATGCATAAGCATTAAGATGGCAATAAGATAGATTAAAAGTTTTCTTTTTGCTTACAACTGAGAAAATGATCATTAACAGGTTGAAGAAAAAGAGTTAGGTCTACAAGATGAATCTATGGTAGAGATTTCAGCTGAAGATAATGTCGTAACTTCAAATTCTGAACTGGTGGAGATGGAGATCTCTCACATCCTTGAAAAGATCAATAACTTCACTCAGATGGTAAACAACTTCAGCACTCATTGATTTGTAATAGATCTGGAAGGGGGAATTTGTGATTCTCAACCCCTCATTTTTTTCCAAAGAATCCAAACACCTTATTTGAATACATTAATTATTTACATATGATGCATCATTTCTTGAATAATGTGTTTGAACATGAGCGACCTACTATCATTATGTGAAGGTGTCAGAGCTGCTAGAATCAGGGAAGTCAATGCTCAAGGAACTGAGCAATGAATTTGAAGAACGCATGATTTTGTGAGTGAATAGAATGTAATTGTGATCTGTAATTACTGGAAACGTGAGGCCGCACACTTTAACTGCTAACATGTGACAGAATACACAAGGAGCAGATGGAAAAGTGGCAGGAGGAGATCAAGGAACTTCGCGCACTTGACACTGCAAATGAGGAAACGGATGCTCTGCTGCAAAATGCTATATGTCTAATTCAGAACATTCATGGTGGCTCTGAAAGTTTGTAATCATGATAATCGAACAGAAGATCCCATTTGGTTAACATCGATTTGTAGCTTTTGGGATAATAGTAGTGGTATCAATATTACTGATATCTTGTGTCTGGCTCTAGTATATGATGTAGTGTTGTTGGTCAGATAACTCTTGGGATTAAAACTAAAGAATGAATATCATTACTCCACTTTCTTCTTTACAGTGAGTGATATAATCAGCTGCTACCATTAAAGATCTAGTGCTTCCATGGTGCTTTACAAACATATCTTCTGTCATTTTACAGTTTTTTATCATGATCATCACTTTGCTTTTTACAATTAATGTTGTAGGTAGGTTGCAGAGTTGTTGCTAATTGGTTTTACTTTTTGAGAATTCTATGATGCAACATGGATGTTGATGTTTAGAATTTGATCTTGATGATGACACCAGTAGTTTTGGGCCAATGGAATTGCGAGTATGAATAAATCAGCTTGTTTAATAAACATAATCTTATTATGAAATAATAGTAAAGGCTATCCAGACAATGATAATGAATCTGTTATGTCGAATATGAAACTAAATAGACGAATCATACAGAAGAGCCTCTAAAGTCTAGAGAGAAGTATAAAAATGTTCTTCCCTGAGTACTATGCTGATTTCACCATTGAGACCAGGGTAAAAATAGTAGTAGATGGTAGATAGGTTTTACTAGGAATGAGTAAACGAAATCATATACGTGTTGGTTTGCTTAGGATTCTGGCAATGATATTTGCTATTTCCTCGCTGCAATCCTCCTGCACATGATGCCCTGCCTGCCAACACGCACACCAACTCACTTAAGACATGATGTAATATTAATGTAAAAATCACATACTAGTATATTAGTATTATTACCATGGGGACTTTGATCAGTTGATGATTGGATTCTTTGCAGAAATCTTCCACACCTTCGAAGCTTAACCAACGATCTCTTTCGCCCCAGCAAATGCTTGTTCGGACCTTCCACGTCTCATCCCCAAGGATTCTTCTCATATCTTCTACATACCCCTGCAATTCAAACAAAATGCTCTTAATATTCGAACACAGCCATTATCAGGAGTCGCCTTCAAAGAGGAATTTCATCTCAACATTATAATGCCACCTAAGAAACAGGAAATAGCAGGAAATTGCACCTTTAGCTCCTTTTTCATCGACCTGCTAATGGCATTCAGAGCAAATCCAGAAGATCCTGATGTGAGGTATGGTCTTCTATAAACCATTGCAACTTCTTCCTTTATCTGATAGGGACCACAACTTGTCAAGGCTTTATCACTGGCTCGCAGAGGATCCTGATTGAAGTGAGATTTCATGATTAGTGCCATGAAATGAAAGGGAAAATAATACTATATGTTTTCAGCCATTCAAAATATATAAATTTAAAAACACTGCTCAAACTTCACACCTGAGAAAATATTTCTCCTAACAAGAAGTTGCTGAAAATGGCAAGTGTTGATGGCAAGTTGGCGTGATTCACTGTCAGCTTCAGTACAAACATAAAAAAATTAAGGAATATTAAAATCGACAGTTGTTTATTGTATTGAAAGTGCCATTATTATCGGATTGCATGTTGGGATCGAGATCAAAGGTTAAAATCTTAGGTATAAAGTTCCACTTTCTGCAGATTCAGCTTGTTTTGGCATTTGAAAGTATAAACCAGATTTAAAGCATGAAATAAAAAACAGAAGAAAAAGAGAGAGTATCTTAGTTGCCACAGAGTTCAAACAGATCTTACTGGGGGATTTAGTAGGATGAGATTATTAAGCTTTTCCTGATGATCTTGAGCGTATTTAACCACAACTGGTGAAAAGTATCCCTAACCAAAACAAAAATGACACAAGGTTTCATCAAATTCACATCACAAAAGTAAAAATTCAGAAAAAATAGTAGTAATCTGAGATTAAATATACCTGGACAACAAGAGTAACCTTATCTTTTGAGAGTTCGTTGATGAGAGAATCTAAGGAATCTACAAATTCTGAAAAGACATAATTCGTCATTTGGAATGGCACAGTAACATTTAGAGCTTATGTAGTGAACTTTCATTTTTAAATGTTGAAGCTCGTGCCTTTCAATGTGTAGTCAAAGCCATATTTGGGTTGGGGTTTATCTGAGAATCCAAATCCTGCAAGATCAGAAGAACTTGAGTGTGCTAACTAGATCAAATTCAAACAGGTGGTAGTGTAACTTAGAGATATAGGTTTACCTAGCCAATCAAAAGCAATAACATGATTATTCTTAGAGAGAATGGGTAGAACCTTGCGGTACGAATATGCCTACGAGAGAAAGTGAAATATAATATTATCAGATGGAGTAGTTATGATTAGCTAAAGTGAAACAAAATAAAGCCCCAACTTGTTGACTATAATAGTAGCTAGATCCAAATATCTTTGAAAAACTGAGAGGTTTAGTGTGTGGGCTCAAGTAAAATGTGTCCCAACACACAAACCAGATAACCATTCAGCTGGTCTTCTTGTTCTTATCTATTTGGATGCAGATTAATAAGCTCCTCAATTCTTTCCAAATGATTTCATAGGTCAAATTCATTTTTCTACAATGCAACAAGTCAATTTGTACAAAAGAATTTCTTCAAGATTATCTATATGCAAATTTTCAGTTTCGACCAAGCGTCAACCACATATTAGCTTAGACAGGTTTCATGCCATCAAGTAACAAAACATTAATAGACTAACCTGTGATGGAAAACCATGAACTAAAATCACTGTCTGGTTAGCAGGATTTCCACTTTCAACGCAGAACCATCTATTGCACAAAATGAGCACGTTTCAATTGGAAATCCCTGCAAATATTCGATCCTCAATATCTGCATAATAGCATTGGTTGGGGACTTTGTCATGATAATCAATCATGTAAATGCATCCTCACAACCACATGATCACTGTCTAATGAAGGCATAAATAATCACCTGAACAGATCAGTAGAGGATTGCGAAGAACCGGCCATAGCAAGTCCAAAAATCGGATCCTTGGCCTTCTCACCAGTTCCACCAACAGGGTGTGCTTTCACCTTAATATGCAAAAACGGGGGAAACAACTTGTCACTAACCCCTCATATACGTTCAGATGTACAGGCCATTCGTCTCAATCAAATCTCGACTGTGGTTAATAAATCCTAGCTAGAATCAATAAACCCTGATTGTGGTGGATGCACCGTGATGTACACAAGTTTTTGCCTCTTTTCTTTTGCTCTTTGGGATATAAAAGTCATACAAGTTCAAAAACATAGATCTCATAATCATAATAATTTGATATGAGATCAAAGAAAATAAGATGAAGAAAGTTACAATCTTTCCTTGCTTGAACCATGCATCAGCAGGGCTTGGTTCGTCTGAGTATTTCCCTGTTCAAAAGCAAAAAACAGCAAAATAAAACAAATCTAATACTCCTATTGGATATGAGAACATAGTGATTCTGCTTCAGATTCACATCTCTTACCCCCACTGAAGGAAAATCCATCACCGATTGAAACTGGAGCATCCAACAAATAATCCTGACAAATTCCAATTTGCAAAAGGAAAATTCAGACTCCTCCAGCGCATTCGAGAAAATGTCGTCATCACGATTAAATATATAGGTATACCTCATCGGAATCGCTGTTTGATCGGCAAATGAGTGGTAGATTTCTCTTTCTTGGGATGTTATGAGGAGTAGAAATGAGAGGGTGACGTTTGGGAAATGATAGTGAAGCAGAGAAGAAGCAGAGTGCCATTGAATTGGAAGGAAGCTCTGTTTTGGTGACAGTTAAGACCGTTGGTTTCTGTTTCCTTTGTGGAATATCAGTGGAGTTGGGATAGCCATAGGGTGGTTTTGATCAGTCAACTGGAATTGGGGATAGGGTTTATCTGGTTCTCATTAAAATCAAATGCACTATGTTTTCTCATATTTACACACATTAAAATTAGTTTTAGATTGTCCATTTTATTTGATCCTCACATATCCAATTCATGATTTGTTTTTACTTTTTTTTTTTTATTATTTCCCGCGTAAGTAGAATCTGCTTTGATTATTAATTTAGTTATATTAAATAATGACACGTCATTTTGCTAATTCTGCTGGAAAAGAGTCCAAAGTTATTTTTTTTTACTAGAAAATGGCTTCGCCTTATAAATCTAACATCGGCCTTATATTGGGCAGATATGGTCATGGGTTAACAAATTCAGTATTTCACTTGGTGCCTAGTTAAACTGACACAACAAATTTGCCATAAAATCTCTTGATTACTTTTAAATACATGAACAATTTTCATAGTCTACTCTTTTTGCATGATAGTACATTTTATAGTTCTCATAAGCGATGAACTGTTAATATCTGATTCTAGCAAGGGAACAACTGTCATATTATTGCTTTCCAAAATTATATTCCCTTTGTCCTATTAAATATACAATATTTGAAAATCAACACAGGTTTTTATATAGTGTTATTTTGAGAGTTAATGAAGAGAGAGTAAAGTAGGAGATATAAAAAGATAGAGATAGAGATGTTTTCATTTTAGGAAATATTTTATTTTTAATGGGACAAACTTAAAAAAGAAAAATTTTTATTTATAATGGAACAGAGAGAGTATTTCTAAGCTCTCGTTGCCACACCAACAAAATCCCATCATATATTGCCCACAATTCAGTTTGCAGTATCGAGCATCTTCTCAAGTGCCTTGTGTAGCCAACACCCATTGTCCAACTGAGTCGCACAATACCCCTCCCGATGCTACACATTCAGAATCATATTTTACAGTCACGTCCTAGTTTATTTTACATGATCCATCCTAGGAGCATGCCATTATGTGCTTAAACACCTTATTTATCAATTCGGCTAGCTTTTAGTGGATAGTAGTACTCCCATTTTTCCATTCGGTCCGTCCCACATAATTTGTCTCATTTCACTTTTTACCATTTTTGGTAGTGGACTTCATATTCCACTAACACATTCCTACGCACATTTTATTATAAAATTAATATATAAAAGAAGGACTCACGTTTCACTAACTTTTCATTACATTTCTTAAAACCCATCAA
Organism: Salvia hispanica; assembly: GCF_023119035.1. Lineage (NCBI taxonomy): Eukaryota > Viridiplantae > Streptophyta > Magnoliopsida > Lamiales > Lamiaceae > Salvia > Salvia hispanica. The sequence goes on from NC_062969.1 coordinate 24,803,459, forward strand.
AGTGAGACGAATTATGTGAGACGGAGGGAGTATTGTTTAAATCTGAGTTGGGCCTGGCTTGCACATGCTGTTTTGGGCTCTGAAACGGCCCAATAAATGAAAACCTATTGTTTTTGGTTAAAACGGAAGCATACCTTCGGAACCGCGCTCGAGCTGAGTGTAGGGAGAAAATGCGTGTTTGAGATGATAAAAATGGCAGTGCAACAGATTGTTCTCAAATTTGCCGCGGCCGCCTCTGTTTCAGGCGGCAGGACTTTGTTCACCAATTTCTCCTCTATCGATTCATCTCTTTCCTCAGGTACTGTGGACTGCTCTCCCCTTCCTCAACTCCGTTAAATAACTCTTCTGCATCTTTAACTGTTTCCTGCCTTTGTGCTTCATAACCAACTGTATTTTCCTTTATTAATTGAGGATATGATTTCTGAATCAGTAAGGTTGGTCAATGTGCCGGTGCATCGGTTTGTCAGGAGCTTTGCTGCTTCCAGTTCGGAGAAGATCAAAGTACCCAGAAAGTAATTGCAATGCAATCTGTTTTTTCTTTGTTATTCTTGTGATGCTGATCAAATTTTCAGGAGAAGGAGACTGGATGAAGTGTGTCTCGAGAGATTTCAGCAATACAGTCGAACATTCATACAGTCTTGGATAATTCAGGGTAGCTCTCTTGAAATTCTTTCTAATTTCTATCCAGAATCATGATGTTGTGATGTATCCTTATGAAGCATCTGTTATGTGTTGCTGGAAATTGTGAATAAGCTATCTTTAGTCCTGTATGTGAGTTGGAAGCAGTAGGTAACTGAAAATCTATTTACCAGCACAGCAAAGAAGCCAATCCTTCTATAACAAATGTTATGACCTTATTCATCGGATATTCTCTCTAATCCTTAGGAGCTGGATTTAGAAATTAAAGCTTAGGAGACCCTTATTTGGTGCATCGAAAACCTGCTGGCTTCTTAGTGCCTTGAGGGATTGCTTAAGCACATTATAGGTTCTTAAGCAAATGCTACTTACTTGCTTGAGCAGTTCTTACTGATTTCTTCTAAATCCTCATGTTTGCAACATGTTAGTATTTATATGTTTCCTGGAAGCCTCATTTGCTTGCATTTTCATAAATCCACTTCTCAGGTAAAGTATTTGTTGATGGGAAAGTGGTAAATAAATGTGGAGCGCAAATTTCTGATAAGTCTGTTGTGGATATCCAGGCTGAGGTTCCAAAATATGTATGTAGGTGATTACTCTCCCTCATAAGAGCTGTTCAATAACTTTTCTACTAAAAATCTACTCTTAAGTAATTGAAACTCTTCTGAAATTACGTACTTACAGAGCTGGTCATAAGTTAGAGGCTGCAATAGAACTACTAGAGATTGATGTTACTGGAAAAGTTGCCCTCGACTCAGGACTTTCTACTGGTGGATTCACAGATTGCTTGCTCCAATACGGTGCTTCATTTGTCTATGGTGTTGATGTAGGTTATGGACAGGTATGTCTACATTGTTTTCCACAGATCCTTTAATGCCAAGAATTGTACTTCTATTTTCGTGTTTCTTGCACGGTTGCTTGCCGTACTGTTCTAACTGATTTTAGGATTCTTGTTTCTGTTCAGGTAGCTGAAAAGATACGCGTGCATGAATGTGTAAGTGTCATTGAAAGAACAAACTTAAGATATCTCAAAGAACTGCCGCAGAAAGTTGATATAGTTACCTTGGACCTTTCTTTTATTTCCATATTAACGGTAAGTCACTGGATGTGGCTTATGGTTTTCTTGTGAATTCTTTCTGTTCACTAAAATTATTGGCAATATACTTGATCCTACTGATATGTTATACATTGCAGGTCATGCCTGCTGTTATCAATCTGATGAAGAATGATGCAATGTTAGTTACTCTAATTAAACCTCAATTTGAGGCACACAGATCTCAAGTACGTGGAAGTATAATTTCGCACCTATGTTCATAATTTCCACAATGTGGCTTCTGATTATGTTTATTGCTAATAATCTATATTATTATCCTAGAGCCAATAAAGAATTTATGATATATTCAATCTAGGTCCTCTAATCATGCTGTGGTCTTAGCATTGTTACAACTTACATGTATGGGAACAGTAGTTATTCAATCAAGGGCATTCTGATCCTTGTTTCTAAATATATCATACTACTTATTTAGATGGGTTGTATTTCCATAGTAAAGCATGTGTAGGGGTGCGTTATATTGCTAACTATTTAAATTGCTAACTCTACTAACTCATCAATATAGTGTATTAAAAATGTCAATACGGTGACATCAAAATGTCAAACACATAATATCAACACATTATATTGAAGTTTAACAAAATTATGTGTTGACATTTTAATGTCATCGTATTTACATTTTTAATACACTGTGTTGATGAGTTAGCAAGTTAGCAACTTAAGAAAGTTAGCAATTGATCACACCCCAGCATGTGTATATGCAACAAGAAATAAGATATGAAATTTACTCATGTGTGCTTGATACTATTGAGTGAGAAGGTATTTTGTTGGCATATGATGCCTCTGAAGACATGTGATCTGTAACTTGGAGTTCATGTCTTTTGTCTTGGATGATGTACTGCCTGTGGAACAAGATTATTGCTAAGTGTATTATTTCTGCCATTAGGGTTCATTGTTTATGTAAGCCTCGGCTAAATTTCAAATTTCTTTCAGGTTGGAGGTGGAGGGATTGTGAGGGATCCATTAGTCCATCAGGAGGTAAGCACTTACCTGCCTCATTTTTCTTGACTGTCAGCATAGTTTTTGTGGTTTATTATGCCTATGATTTTCAATTTTTCAGTAAAAGTGATACTGGTTCCTGAAACCCAGAAGTAATTTTTTGTTATTATGTATTTTGATGATTTAGGTTCTTGCTAAGATAATAAACGGTGTACAAGGTTTTGGATTTCAATGCCAAGGCTGGATAGATTCTCCTTTGAAGGGGGCTGATGGTAACAAAGAGTTTTTGGCTTCCTTCAGCCGTATGGAAGATGCAGATCCTCCTAAGGCAGATCTTGCTCAATTATTCCGCTGCGTTGAAAGCCAACCAGCAATGTGATGGATACTTGACATACCCGCAGTGCTTGTTGCTACAAGAAAAGCTGCTTGTCTTATGATACGCAAGATAGATACCAACCAATTGGATTTCTTTTCTTGGAATTTGTAGGCATGATGTAACTTATTTATGAGTATGGTAGTTCAAGTACATTGATCTTGTTCCTAATACTTATATAGTGGAGTATAATTTTGTACTTGTATTCCACACAGTTCATGTTACAAAGATGAGTATATAGTTGAATTCGATTTTCTACTCATTACTTTCCATGCAATATAACTATATAAGTACTGAGTAGGTATAATTTTGCAAGAACAAATCATTATATATTTAAAAGAGTGCACAGGACTATCAAATCTAGCTCAAACAAACTAGTAGTACAAATCACTATGAATCAACAAGATTCAGCATCTCAAGATGGAGTTTAATACCAAAAACCTGCCCAACTACTGAGAACCACGAAAGCAGGTATTTTTCTCGAGGGATCCTGTTTTGAGCAGCAGACACGTCACTGCTTAGGAGTAGCTTCATCCATTCACTAGTCCCACAAGGATGCAACATATACCATGGCCGCCCCAGTTCAGGGTGTTCCTGCAGTGTAGAGATAGCATACACAAGAATGTTATAGACACAAAGAGGCTTCTTCTGTCTGCGACAACGTTGCAAAATGGTGCAAAAAGCCTGTACTATAGTCCAAACACACAGCAAAAATTGCCTAAAGCTAAGGAAACTTTCATCACAAGCATTCACTAGCGCATGAAGGGAATATAACCTCCTGAGTTACAAATGTCCACTTGGCTCTAGTTAGAAGTTTAGCTGAATCGATAGAGATGTCTTTTTCAATGACATCTAGCAGCAGAGGCTGCCCATCTGCAAAATGGCATGAATTGAGTTCAGCATAAATTTAGCGCACTTAGTTATAACATGGACAATCATAAAGCTGGTGATCTGAAAGAAAATACAACTCAATGGTATCTGAGAGTTGCATAAGATATACTACGTCAATCAAATGTTGGCTTTAAAGCATTAAGTAATTCTAATCTGTGTGAATAATTTACAGAAGTTTCAGTACTAATTGCAGCTGTCAAGAAAGCAAAAAAAAGAGATCCCATAAAATACTAGCTTTACCATAGTTGGATACGCTCATAATTGGCTTGTGCACTTTTACAAAACGTGTGGACCAAAAGTCAAACTTACCATTGCGGTAAGCACGGAAATATAGCACTGGAACCCTGTAAGAAGCGCTATAAACCACATGGAGGTCGTAGCGATGTTCTCCAGAACCATCATTGAGAACCTAACACGAAACGGAAACCACAAAGATGGATGAATTACATCCCTTTTTGCCATTAGATAAGCAATTAACTAATCTACAAAACCACTAATCTCTTTATTTCAAAGAGAAAACGGAAAAGATGTGCACGAGTACGAGCCAGTGTGCAGAAGAATAAGTATCAGTGCAAGATAAGTAACACTTGACGACATTATCCCTTTCGAAACCCAACGTTACATATCAGAGTTTGTAGTTTGTACCCTTCGCTGCATCCATCCTAATCAAACCCTAAATGCCGATTAATGAACCCTTATTGGGGTGAAAAAGTTGTTCTTATACCATTGGGCAGAAAAAGGCACATTTGGCAGAGATGAAGTTTTGACGATTCAGTAAGATAAAAACTTAGATGTTTGATGATATTCGATAGACATGCTCACAACTACAGCTGTATCAACGACTTCATCTCCATAATCACTACAGCACTCTTCTGTCTCTGCCACATCGCTCTTGTGATGAGTATTTCCCTACAAAACCAAATATTAGAGATCAATTTTGGTAATCTTTTCTCAGGCGCCCAACAAAACCCCTTCAACGAATTTGATTTTGGCATTTGCCGAAAGAAAAATAAACCCACCTCCGATAACCTGGGAAGAATCAGATTTTCCAGGGCCAAGTATCCCGCCTTCAAATTTCCAAAAACAAGTCAAAATCGTATGAGATAGCATCACAACTTACGGAGGTGTAAATAAGTACTTGATGATTAGGGAGAACCCATGGGCGTTTAGGGGAAGGAATCCATGTCCATTGTGGTAGAGACGAGTTGAGTTTCCGCCATTGCTCCGAAAAAGTGGAAGCTGCAACGAAGAACTCGGTGAAGGAAAGGGTGCCGTCCCAAGATTCCACCATCACAATTCAGGATCAGAAAATGATTTCCTTCTATTTTGATTTATTTATAATCGCTCTAGAATATTTTATCCTGACGAAATTCGATACGAGGTGAATTTATGCAAAGACCCCAAATATAAAGGTTGAATTGTGATCAGAATTGTAGACACCTTCACAATCAAATTTACATCGCAACCTAAAATGCAAAAATCCATGAATTATGATGACATTTATAATTTCTCTACAACGAAAATTGTAGTTACAAAACTGTTTGGGAATCGGCCAAACTCTACATCTAATTATAATGTTTTTTGAGAGCACAATAAGTTCCAATTCTAGTTTTGGGACTATTGTTGACAATTGAAGTTTTGCCCCCCTTCATAATAACAAGCTGCAGAGCCGTAGAGCCTCAGTTTGGCTTTGATGAAGTTGGGGAAGAAGGAGGTTTCAAATCTGGATACTGCATAACAACGATTAATACTACTAAGTACGTAGTTCCAAGATAGAGAGACACCAGAGAGAGAGATAGTAAGGTTTCATACATTTGGGTATGGAGACAGTGGCCTTGACGGACTCCCTTCAGATCTGACACTCGGACTAACGGAACTAACATCCTCATTCTTGATCTCTTTACTGGCTGGAGAATCTGTATTTTCCTTGACTTGAGGTATATCTCCATTTGTATCCTGTTTTTTTGGCACTTTGGACCTTTTCTTTGGAATAATATGTACTGAAGGAGGTAGGAGGGTCTCTTGTATCTCCTGCAGCATTTGATACAAATAATATTGTTCATGAGTTAGCATAATATAGATTGTCTATCATTTGCACACCTATCTAGCCAACTATGGAAGAAGAAGGCTCCTTATGCAGAACTAAATGTGGATATCTAACCAGTGGAAATGAAACGCTTGAGTTGTAGTATGAAATTCTAGGTAAAGCAACATCAGAACTGAACCGCAAGATTGTGTATATCTCAACTTAAAGCACAAAAAAAGAGGTACAGACTGCGGAAAACAATTCTAAGCAGCACAAACTATCTTTGATATTGCAAACTCAATTTTGTAACTCTGTCAATTTATAATATTTCTCAATGACAATTGACAATTTATGCCTTGGCAGAAGCCAAAGAAAAGAAGCGTTTCATTTATGAGTCAATAAATGGTTTGAAGAAATGAATGGCACTCTAACCTACTCAATATCTTTTACTACATAGCAAAATAGAATGTATCCCTGAACTTTCAATTGGATGGAAAAGATAATTTAATAGTGGTTCAGACATGTCAACCCAATCAGTTGGTCTACAAGGGGACTCCATAAATTAAGGCCTTATAGTGCAATACTTTCAAAAACCAAGCTCCCCTCTTTCATGACCAAATCTAAACTGCTAACGGCTAGAATTCATCTAAAGCTCAAGATCATTGACTCCACGAAAATGAATTGTACTAAAAAATTGCCCATTGCATCAACAGACATTAAAAAGGGCCATCAAAGATCAAGCAGTTACAAACATTCGTTTCTGCAAGAGCTAAATCAAAAGGACACGAAACAAATTCACTTAATGGAAGAGAATAAGCAGCAGTTTACCTGCCATCCTAGCTTGCCCATGGTCCCTCCCCGAATAGCATAAGCCTCTTTAAAACCACCGGTTTTCACCAATAGCTCGGCCACTTTGATAGAGTTGCCATCAAAACTACCTTACACATGTAATTTATCCACACACAAAAGTTAGTTTAAGTCTCTATATCAGGGATAACTAAGAATGCTCCGGCACACATGGTTTTGGATGATTTCAAATCAATTTCAACAAGCACTTGAAAAATCTTGCAGATTATTAATCATGATATTCATTAACTAAGACAACCAGCATATCAAAGTCATCAAGCAGCGAAATAATAATTTCAAAACTAACAAGCTTCAAAAGCTTACTTGTCCAAGATACAAAGGGTAGTGTTATTTGGCTCCCCAAATTTCTCGAGAACCCTCTTCACAAAACCTTGTTCATCCCCTTCTCGGAAACTGACCTGCACTGCATTCTTGCTCAATATTTTCAAATTGGGAGAGCCCAGAGAAGCTACGCTCTTATCGTCCCTTATATCTAACAACTGGGCAGTGGGGTCATCCTGCAGCTTCTTGAATGCATTAATGGCGGAGATGAACTTATACTTCTGCGAATACTCCTCAACTAAAGGGATCGCAACAAGCCAAATGAAGATTACTGTGGCAACAAAGAAAGGGTAGCGGGTGAAGAAGTTGTCGATCGAGACCAAAATGGACTCCAAGCTGATTCTGCCGGGAACTTCTTCAGCCGAGATAGTCGTGGTGGCGGTTTCAGAGGCGAAACACGAAATTGGGAAGGTGAATCCGAGAAATGGGAATGCGAATTGGGGTTTGAGGATTAGTTTGTGGGAATTGAGAAAAGAGAGGTTTTGGGACAAATTATGGGGGGAAATTGTGGTTGTTGAAGTGTTGATTGATTGGTGATTGGAGAGTTGGGGTAGTTTGCAAATGCGGATGCAATTTGAGTGTGTTCTTGGAGTTGTTTTTCTGGGATTTTTACAAGGGTTTAATGATGGTGGTGCAGCTGCGAGGCATATGGAAAGAGACTCCATGGAGATAGATGCACTTGCCTTGGACCTATGTATGGATCGATGATATGATGAAATTAGATGATAAGATTTGATGGCGCCATATGCAACGCCCCTAATTACATTTTCACCACTTTCTGCAAATGAGGGGCAACTTATTACTATCTCACCCTTTCTCTCTCACAGACACATACACACACAGCATGCTGATTAATTACCATCCGAAGCAAGAAAGTTGAGCTAATGTAGAGTTAGAAACATCACATTTTCATTATACTAACATAATCTAGACAGAATTAGAGTATCATCATTCAAGAAAGCGCTGGAGCCCTGCTTTGGTCATGCTCTTGCCCTTTAAGCTTCTTCTCATACCCTCCCAAATACTCCTCCATACATGACCTATACATTTCCATCCCGGGAACCTTCACACCCAGTTCCAACCCCATACTCATCCACTTCTTCGCCATCTCCACCTGCCCTACCTTTGCCGGGAGAGCAGCCCGGTTCCAAGCCGTCATGGCCAGCCATTTCGCCTCTTCACTCGGGTAGCTCCCCTCCTTCAATCCAACCATGATCCGGTACGCCTGCTTGTACCTCTCCATTATGGACTCGTCGTCCGGCTCTCCCTTCTGGATGCTGCCAACGGTTATAAGGTTTCTGAGGACCAGAGCTACAGTTTGGTAATCCGGTGAGGGGGAGGCGAGAAGGGCGGCCAGAGACGAGTTGAGAGCCAAGGCTGCCACTTCAGGGTTGGACCGTGGCCCCTGCGACGCCTCAAGCCCAATCTGGACCAGATGTTTCGGGTTGCAGCATTTCGAGCTGGCAAAGTTTTTCACAAGCTGGAGCTGTTGGCTGCCTGCATCGCTTAGCCTTGAGTACAGATCGGAGGCGCTCCATGTGTAGACGAAGAAGAAGTGAGGCTCGATTGCTGCGATTTGATCTTCATTTTTCTTGATGCTGCTCGAGCTTGATGTTAGAATCTGCGTCAAATGATTTAGGTAAGTAGAGTTACATGGTTATACAAAGAAAAGGTAAGTAGAGTTATATGGCTGTACAAAAAAAGTAAGCAATCTAGATACCTTTCCTGCCCTGCCTAGCAGCTCGATTGCTTGTCTGATTTCAGGTTCCTGCAACGTACCCTTCTGATGCTTTTCCTCCGCAATAATGGCGGATACTGCCAGTATTATTGATTTACAAACCATTTCTTCATTTCCCTCCGTATCACCATCACCTACGATTTTATATAACTCGGATGCCAGTTTGAAGAACTCAGACGATAGCTCGTAGTTCTTCTCCTGCCCAGTTCTTACTCCAAAGTTCCAAGCATTTGCAGCTAGCCAGTTCTTCTCTCGTCTTCCAACCTCACATTTGCCAAAGAAGATGTCAGCTCCAACTTCAGATTGCCGGACATGAGCACGTTTCATGTGTTTGAGGACATCAGTATCATTTCCTGGCTCCTGACTTAAAATTGTGATCATTGTGCGGAATACTACAGCCTCATTGATTGGCATTGCTTTTCCTGAGCTGTAAAAATTCAAGAGCTGGGATAGGGAGGCAACAGCGACAGGAATGGAATGGCACGCAACAGCTTCATGTGCTGAGAGGGAAATGAATTCAGTGGTGAAGTCAAGGCAGCTAGGCATTGCTTGCATCTGAGCAATGGCGCTGCTGTGGTCCTTCTTTTGCAACAAAATCTTAAACTGCGAGTTGCAGATCATACTAGTCAGTGGAAGAAATAATTTAAAAGGGCCGTTTGTCTGCTAAAAGGAAGAGAACTTCTTGGCAAACATGTTCTTACCTTTAGGAAGGAACTTGTTATATTTGGTTCTAACTGCATAAACAAAACAACATCGTTATCATGGTTAATACTAATATAGTTTGTGAAATTGATTTGACAATCTCAGTGAGTACCTTCCCAGCCTCATCTATATATTCTTGAGCTCTATCCAGTTGCAAGAGGCCTAGGTAGCACAAGCACAGAACTCGATATCCCTTAGCTCTTAGATTTCTGTTCTCTATCCCATGAGGTACATATAACATGGATTTCTCAAACATCTCAGCACTAAGCACATAATCTTTTGATCGGAAATGCTCAGTGGCACTGCAAGAAACAAGTTCACAGTTCACAGCCATTTATTGATCAAAGCAACTAAACAAGCCTAATTCTCATACTATGTGAGTTTTCTTACTGCCAAACTATCTCAAATTTTCCTTCCATTGAACTAAACAACCAGTATACGTTTGCTTTAATTAAGCATCTAAGCAAGCCTAATCTCATTAAGATATGTTCTTTTTGTTTATCACAAGCAACGATGAGAAACAGTGAATCTCAAGATTGCCAAGAAGTTTACCAGTTCCAAAGAAGAGCATGCATGGTTGTCCTCTCTTTTGCAGCGCCTTCTCTGTCAAACAAAGCTATCATCCTCTCATCCGAAACCAACTCACCTACAACTTTGGCTCTCACCTTCATTCCTTCACCGTTGCTCAGTCCATTTCCAACCACCCTATTGATAACCCTAATAGCTGCACCAGCACTAACATGGCAACGCCCCAACAGGCCCAGAAACACTGCCTTGACAGTCTCGGCACCTGCTGCACCAGCAGCAAGGAAGTATGATTCCACAGCTGACACCCACACACACTCAGGTATCCCCTTGTTCAGTACCATGCCTTTCAACTCCTTCTCCGCATCTGAAAACCTCCCCAGCCCTAACCACGCCTTCATTGCCAATACACTCAAGCTAGGATGGTTGTCCCCGGCACTCCCGACCTCCCTCAAGACCTTCACGCATTTCAACACACTCTCGAATTCATCGTTCTGCAGATGAGCAGCGGAGATGAATCGCAAAGTCTTCAACCTCAGCTCCTTCAAACTCAACGTATCCTCAGTCCGTTTCACCACTCTCAGCCCCTTCTCACACAGCTCCAGCGCATCATTCATCAACTTCAACGCCTCATTTACAGTGGAAACTTCACTCGTCGATAGCAATGTCTTTCCAAAACTTAAGTACTGATGAGCTAGAGCATTATAATTCCTCGAAACTCCAAACAGGACATTTTTAGACCTGTTTAACAACGCAATAGCCAAATTTCGATCTGAAACTTCCCAGGAAGCTCGAGATCGGGCAAGGTTAAGATCTAAAAGCAATTTCCGCTCGTCGTAATCGGAAACTGAGTTAATTTCAATATTGGATACGAGGTCGGTGGCTTTCTCGAAGCAATTGTTAGCGAAATCAAATTTCCTCAGATCAAACCAGACCAAACCGGTTTTGTAGAAGAACAGCGCCGCTTTGAACGCCGGAGAAGGAATCCCCGCCACATCGGCGGTGGCGAGTAGCATCTCCGCCGCGAGTTGGCGGAGCTTGGCAAGCTCCTCGGAGATCTTCTGGCTGGAGGCATTGGAGAGGTCGACGCAGACGTTCCAGAGGCGGTAGCTTAGTTTCCAGACGAAAAGCTTGGCGGAATTGGGCAGGGGAACGAGTTGAGTGAGCTGAGCAAGGGGCAGCTGAATCTCGGAGGCGTATGAATCTGGCAAAGGATGCGCCGGAGGGTGACGCTCAAGCGATTTGATTGCGGTCTCGATCTTCGAGAGCACGGCTGATTGATCGGAGTCGGTATCGACGGTAACGGTGGAGGATCGGCGTTGCTCTGGTGTAGGGGAGATCTCGGCGATCCTCATAATGATTGGCGGGAAATGAAGAGAGAATTGGGGGAAGTGAGCCTTCTTAAGAACGTAAATACAGAATTTAACAAACTAATTATCTCAACGGCTATGTCAGTGAATTTGTTTATCTTCTATTCAAGGTTAAAAACATATGTTGTTAAATCCTTTAGCATGTGAATAAAGCTATATATAAACACTATTCTAATGTTTGTTTGAAGGATAAGCTCTTTAAATTTTATAGTACTACTCGCCTACTTGGTATATAGGATTATAGTACAATCACAAGAATACTTACTTTATCACATATTTAAAGTTAAATCACTCTTTGATCATGGATTTAGTTCTTAAAATATACTCCTACTAGGTACTAGCTAACATTTTTTAATTCCAATTTTTTCTTCATATTTTGCACAATCTAGATGTCGAATAAGATTAATGGTTTTATTGTCGCTAAATACATCCAACTTTAGTTATTTTTTATGTGCTAAGAAAAAAATCATTGGCCAATTCAAATTTTTATCACGAACTTTATATATATGGTAAGAAAAATACTTAAACTTTTAACTTGTAGTAAATTTTCCATGATTAAATTTTACGACAAATTTGTGTACTTTTTTTTTACAATTTTTATAAATTCTTCCTATAATCTACGCGTCGTTTAATGGTTTTTTTTATTTCTCCCTTCAACTTAAAAAATTTATATCATCCTAATACATTACCTGACTTAATTTCGTAAATTGTTACTAATACTTGTATCAAATTGATTATTAAATCTTAATTTATTTCATAATACATTAAAATCCTCGGATTAATCAAACAACCATCATAAAATGCGTAAGAAGATTAATACAACATCACAAACATTAGAAACAGTACAACAATTAGAGTATCATCACATTAGCTTTTACAACAGTCTAGGAATTAATAAGGCTATTTAATCCCTTCTTTTCCCAAATACTAAGTTGCTGAAAGGTTCAACATTACATGAAGAAATTGGAGCGGGTTAACACTAGTAGTTAACGGATTGATCATCAGTCTCAGCATCGATCTCTAGTCATTAGTGCAGGTATGCAGTTTGGTACTGGTAGGGACTCGGGAAGAAGCTTCCATGGCTCGGAGAAAAGTTATATGTCGGAGCACTCATAAACGAAGGAACATGGTGCTCGGTGTAAGCATAAGGTCGTTCATAGATGTATTGTGGATACCTTCCATGGAAGTTCTTGTCGTTAGCAGCACGGGGTGCGTGCCCAACACCATTTGCACGCGGTCTTTTGGGTTGTGGTTTGGCAACTTCTGTCGCACGTTTCTTGTCCGCCTTAGCTTTCTCAATCTCGAGGAGCTGCTTCTGGAGTGGCTCTATGGGAAATTGCTCCTCGAGCTTGTGATCTTCAATGCACTTGATCACGGCTTTGAGTGCAGTCAGCTCTTTCTCGTTGACATCAACCTGCAACCAAAGGAATAACATAGGATATGTACAAAATTATAAGCACCACAGAAAGGGGAACTGTGATTTCACCAAATGTGTTCTAGACTTCTAGATGCAGAAGGTTTGTTTTAAAAATATACAAGCAGAGATAAGCATCACCGAATAAAAATCAGATCGAGGCACAAGAAAGGGACCTGTCGAGAAGCACCAGGGGACACATTTCCAGATTTGGCAGGTGACGGCGCTTTTCTGGCCTCATACAAGTATGATTTCAGTAGTGAAATGGGTGGAAACTGATTAGTGAGCTCAAAAGCAAATGCCAAATTTACAGCATCAATATGCCTTCCATTCTTTATCAGAACATCTATCACACCTATTAAACCATGAAATCAAAAATGTGAGCACAAAGAAGATCCATAGTTTGATAGCTCTGGTTTCGTTAGCAACTTTAAATAAAATTTCATGTGATGTACAACCAACAATATTTGGGAGTCAGAAGAAAGTAGCAGTTAAAAGGTTAATGGAATTAGTCTCAGAAATCAACCTGGCATTTTGTCCGACAAACCGAGAAAACGGCATAACTCAGCTGTCTGACGACGGCGAGAAACCATGGGTATTAACTTGGATAAGCTCTCCTGATCAAAACGTGAATTAATGCCAAAAGTAGCCAGAAGTTGTAGGAATGCATGTGCTTCTAACGAATTTCCGTTGCTGGCATCAGCATCAAGATCATCCAACTTCGGTTGCCAATCTTCAGCTATCAATTTTGCTCTTTCTTTAGCATTTTCTGAGATAAAAGCAGAGATGGTGTTTGCATCCAGATTTATGAATAAACTGCATAGGCACTCCATCAGCATGATACAAGTGCGGCGAAGGCCCAATAGATTAGAATCTTTTTTAGCATCTACATTTGGCATGTCCGTGCCATAGAAACCCTTCAGAGAGTCCAGAACAAGAGAGGCAGGGTCAGCAGCAGCCTTAAGTGCGATGGGAATTTCCTCCCTTAAAGCAGCAAGGTTCTTGCGGTTGTCTGATATAAATTTGTGTAGGCCTTCTGAATTCATCTCTTGGCACAATTTTACTAACTCCGGGTACGACTTGACCTCCACATTCATACATCCAGCAGACCTTTTCATGACATTCATGTTACCCTCAATTACAAGCGTGGCTGGTATCTTTTCATCTGTAACAGGCTCTTCCATTTTATTTTCACTATTACAGGCACCTGAATCCACAGATAAAGGCGTATCACACTTTCCCATAGCAGTTATAATAGCTGAGACAGCAGCATCCCGCTTCTCTTGAAGTCGCTGAAGTGAAGCTTGCTCCTTTGTCATTACTGCCGTCTTGCGCTTCTCCAACATCTCTTTAGATTCAACTATTTTATTGTCGAAGTCTTTTTCTTGTTCCTCCAGTTCTGTGAAACGCCTCTTCAGAGACTTCTGAAGTCCATGAAAATGCTCTTCTAGTTGCTTCCATTTCACGTTGAGAGTCACAGCTCGATGACTTTCAAGTTCTGCAAATGCCTTCTGAAGTTGTTGTATCTTAGAGGCTGTCGAGTCAATCAGAGTGCTGGTGGATAAGTTTTCTTCCATGACATAGAAATCCTGGATAAAGCATAAGCAGATTCAGTGGACCTAAAAGAAAGGGATCGAGTGGAGCAAAATTCATAGCACAAAAACATGGGATTGATGAATAGGTCTATAGTCAATAGGTAATTAAGACATAAGATCTGCAAATCAAAGCCATTAATTAAAGCCACTATATACATAAGCACTGACTAAAATATAACAATTGAATCGTACAACAGTGGATGGAAATTACAAGCCATGCCATCAAAAAGTATAAAATCTTGGGCTGTGCATGTACCTAGGAGAAAATCCAGCTGAAATTACACCAAAAGGAATATGAAGTGTTTTGACTGGAAAGCAGCTGCAAAATAGCCACCAAAACCAGAACAAAATTGAGCAGCTGATATACTTGGTTAACAAAGTTAAGATGCAACTTACTGCTAAAATTAAGATGTAGGAGTAATTCAAAATGTAGGCATCACAAAATTATCATGAATTCAAGAAGAAACCAAAAGGGAAACTATTGAGCAAAAAAATAAATAAATAAAAGGCAAATAAATTGACAAGCCATTTCAAACGCGTAACCTAAAGTGTACTGCAATCTTATCCTGCACAATCACCCGAAACACTCAGCCGCGAGTCAAATTGACAAATGCAGCTGCAATTAGCAGCATCACAGCTCAAATTTTAAAACTACACGACATTTATTCACAATCACCGGCAACAAGACCAAAAAAAATCACAGAGAAGGCGACGGCTGATCTAGTAAAGAGAAGAAGCGCGGACTCACCGATCGGATTGGAAATTCAGGGCATGTTGAGGCAGGGAGCGAGGGTTTGGTTTAGGGATTGGGAATCCCTAGAGAGAGGAATAGAATGTTGGTTGTTTGAAAGAGGAAAGTGTGAGAGGGGAATAGTAGAGAGTATATTTACGTCAGGTCAGAGTTAGTCTCCGACAGCTACACGCACAAAAAGCGCGCACTCTCACGCTGACACCACGTGCATCTCCTTATTACATTCCCCTTTTTCTTCTGCCACGACTCTAATTGCTATCACCACTCCCACTTCTAATTTTGCAATATGCACCTTTCTTTTCCTTTTTTTTATTCTTTAAAAATTGTGAGAAAATTGGATTAGGATTAATTTACAATTAACGGAATTTAAATTCAGGATTTTGTAATTTTAAGTCCATTATTTGCTTCTTATACAAAAATTGTCTATATTTTGTTGTGTGTCTACGTAGCAATGCACAACAATCGAGTGCATGAACACAATGGCATAATCTCATCTTGTTGGTGAAAATATTATG
This sequence comes from Salvia hispanica, assembly GCF_023119035.1. Lineage (NCBI taxonomy): Eukaryota > Viridiplantae > Streptophyta > Magnoliopsida > Lamiales > Lamiaceae > Salvia > Salvia hispanica. Next base: position 24,819,233 of record NC_062969.1, read on the forward strand.
ATACTGAGATAAACACTAGCACGATGTAATACAACCCAAAGAAGAATGGAGAAATTAAACAGAAATAAACTGAAACGAAAATACAAATAAGAAACTATAAACTGTAGAAGTAATTTATAAGCCGAGTCGAGGATTCCTCTTTCCGCAAGATGAGATACACCCCAATAGTGCTCTCGGATTGGCGTGTCATCCCCAATAAAACGGCTTCCTCTTGTTCGTCGCAACACCGCAAATAGAACAAGCTCCGATAAATTGGATGATGGCGAGGACAGAGCTTTGACGAAAGACTATGCAGAAAGAGAGTGAGAGAGCTATGCAATGCTATGCTTGGTGTGCAAATTATTGTGTACAATGCATGAAGTCAGTTGGGATCACCTAATACTTTTTCTACTCCACCGCTCACAAATATAAGTGAGGGATCCACCATCATATTTTATATTTGTGAGCAGTGGCGGACACACGTAGAGATGGGGAGGGGCTTCAGCACATGCCAACAAATTTTTTTTTCTTATTTTCTATTGTTAAATTTTTTAAAAATTTCAATATACAATCTTCAGCCCTTCCTAAATCAGTGCTATTAAAGACTAAATTATTCAAGATTGAATGATGGAAGGAGCTGAAATGAATTTCAGCTTGAAAAATATACAGAGACAAATGAAGAAATAAGCTGCCATGATTTTGGCCTTGGGGAAGAAGAAGACCCAACTCCCAAGAAATAAATAGTACAATACGTAATAAAATTTAAAAATGTAGTACAATTCAAAGAGTGTGTGTATTTGATTTTTCAACTTTTAACTCTTTTTTTTCATCTTTTCGGTTCAATTTTTTAACAAATTTTAATATTTACTGTACTATATATATTAAGCATGAAAATATAAAAGAAATTATGGTGGATTGAATGATAGAATTTTAAATAAGTTTATTATGTTTGGGTTAGAGTTTGTAATGCTAGGATTAGAGTTTGATGTGTTTAGGTTGGATAATTTGAAGTTTGTCTTAAAGTAAGTATATTTATTATCATTTATAACGTTATTATAAGACAATTTTGATTTAATTAATTGAAATTTTAATATTCTGTCTACGTATATTTTTTCATATGTATATTACTAAAAAATCATTCCCCCCATTCGTGATTTATTATTTTATGTATCTTACTTTAACTCTTGTTTAGGTTTGAAAAACTGTTAAAAAGTTAGTGAAAAAATTTAAGTCATATTTTCATATATTATTAATTTTAATAAAATGTAATAAGGGCCGTTAGTGAAATATGGAGTCCAATTATGAAAAATAATAAAAGAGGGTAAATGATATAGTTTTTCTTAGACGAACGAAAAGGATATACGGAATATGAAACAAGATGGAAGAAGTATATAATGCAGCCCCTGCCATAATTTTTTTCTGCGTCCGCCACTGTTTGTGAGGGGTGGAATAGGAGATGGAGTAGAAAAAGTATTAGGTGATCCCAACTAGCATGGAGTGACTGCCTATTTATAGGCCAAGTTGGAGAGACATGATGCATTTGGACACGCTACACGGCGGGATTCATCGTGAACCTTTTGGCACACGATGTGGCAGGGTCCATCGGAGACCTTTTGTCACTCGCTATGCGTCAGGATCCGTCGTAGACCTTTTAGCACCCTTTGTATATCTGGGTCTATCGTATACCTTTTGGCACCCGCTGTGCATTGGGTTCTATCGTGGACTTTTTGACACATGGCACATGGCACACGGGGCGCGGGTCACGGGTCACAGTGCACGGAGCGCGGCTCGCAACGAGGCAGCGTGCACACGTGGGCTCTACTGCCCATCTTAATCCACTATAATTATTACACATAATAATTCATCTTATTAAATACTCCCTCCGTCTCATAATAGATGGCACACTTGGGGATTGACATGGGATTTTAGGTGATATATTTTGTGTTCGGTGGAGAGAGAAAATAATATATTTATATTAATGTGATAGAGAGTTTTTTCTAAAAAAATGAAATGTGACATCTTTTGTTGGACAAATTAAAAAGGAAAGTGTGACATCTATTATGAGACAGAGGGAGTACATGTTTAATAAGGTTCTCTCCACCAATGTGGGATAATTAAGACTTTTAATTAATCCCTTGGTTTTATCTCATATCTCACAATTGTGACAAACTTTAATTCATAATTTTTCACTCACTGAGAATCGGTTTAGAGAAAATAAATATACCACGGTTATATACTCTGAAAGTAGATCGTCACTTTTGTACTTAATTTTACCAAATTAAATATCTCATCATTTATTGATCAAAGTCCATTGACCAAACACAATTCCAATACATCTATGATCCAATTTATAATAAAGATGACAAGTCAGATTAATTTGACAGATTTCGATCAGCCCTATTTAACTTTGAGCTTACATGTTCGGATTTCGAACCACCGTATGGAATTATTCGAATTAAAATCTAAAAATAAAAATCAATTTATGTATTTTTGGTACTTAGAACGTCCTCTATTTGTATTATAAATATATACAAAAATTAAGAATAGTAGTCATACGACAAACATTTCAAAGTCGAAGATCCAATACATTCCAAAAAAAAAGTTCATAAATTAGAGATAAATTATCCAATAATAGTTTTAACTTCGTGGAATGTAAAGAGTCTAAAAGATGAATATGAAATCTAAATTTTGAATCACACTTTTCTTTTACATATGATAATATTTTGAGCTTCAATTAGATTATTCACTTTTACGTCATTGTCTTCAAACTTTTCACCATTTATGAAAAAATTATAGTAACACAAATTAAGAAAAAAAAAATGTTTATCGTGATAAATGTAGAGATAATAAATAAGAGATACTAATAAAGTATGAAAAACAAAATATATTACTTCCTCGGTTCCACTTTAGAAATCTCGATTTATAATTTTTGGGTGTCTCATTCTAGGAGTCCTTATTAGAATATTTTATAACTAGTAGTAGGTCTCACACTCCACTAACTTTTTTTCTATTGCATTTTATTATAAAACTAATATATTAAAATCCGTGTCGAACTCAAATGAGACTCCTAAAATGAGACAAATGGAGTAATTATTATCATATAGTATGAAAATTACTCAATTATAATGAAACATTCCAAAATAAAAAAACGACACAACTTTAGTAGAACCATAGGAGTATAATTTTGAATTTTATAACTAAAAATAGATTTAAGCTACCACATATATATCCATTTGTGTTAACCAATCATGTAGTTATTCACTATTTTTTTCGAAATCAAAGAAGTATGTTAAATAAAGCGAAATAATATATAATAGTCGCATCTAAAGCCGACCCTTAGTCAAGTTCCTAGCAGTCAAGATTGTGGACTAATCGATTGAAATTTTATTGGGTTACAAATTTCTAATCTTAGTACTTAAATTTTGTGGGATATTCTATCAATAACTTTTGGACGGTGTTGACATCCATGACATGATACTACTATGAGCGAACGTTGAAGGAGTTTTCCTCGATAGGCTATGAAACTAAGACCAAATACTAATTTTTTTATGTTTTCCAAAACTTGTTTATGAATTTCATCTATTACCTTCGGAAAAAAAAATAGACTACGTTTATCATTTTTGATCGTCCATTAAAATTAGACCACTTTCTAGATACGAAGAATTTAAATTAATTAAATATTACTAATAATATGTACCTTATAATTCATTAACACTATTTTCACCACATTTTCTTCTATTTTTCTTACTCTATAAATTATGTATTAAAACTCATGTCATTTACAATTTAGTCTATTTTTAATGGACGAAGGTAGTATAATTTATTCATTTGAAAAAGAAGCCCATAGGTTAATTTAAGTGGTGTAAGACCACCTCCAACCATACACCAAATTCCATTTTCAGTGTAAAAAAGGTCTCCAATCATACCCTATATCCAACCCCATTTTTGGGGTTTTTAATGAAACAACACCAAATTTAAAGTTAAGAGCATCTCCAATGGCGGACTTACCGTCGCCCTTCGGATAGGCTTCGGGGAAGTCCGCCCGGGACGGCCCCATTGAGGGGAGGACGCGGACGTCCGGTGAGGACACTGGAAGACCGCGACCGTCGCGGGAAGGGCGGGGTGAAGGGAGGGCAGACATCCGTGATTGTGGCGAGGTTCGGACATCCACCGCGGACGTCCGATTTTTAATTTTATTTATTTATTTAAAAAAAAAAAAAAAAAACTCTATATATACGGCTCGTTGAATTTCATTTCATTCGCAGCACTTGTATTAACAAGTTTCTCTCTCTAAATCTAAATTTCTTTTCTATTGAAGATAAATGGAGAACGATAGGAACTCTCCCGCCACGAGCGAGTCACATACGTCGACTTTTCCCGCCGGAGGAGAGTGAAACGTGAGCGGGAATGCGGGGATCGTTCCCCAAATGGCGGGGATGCATCCCCAAATGTCCCCGTACTACAATATGTACAATTGGATTGGTGGGATGGGTGGTATGATGCCGAGAATGATGCCCGGGGCAGCGGGGAGGGGGGGATGACACCGAATATGATGGGAGGGGGGGGAGAGGTAGCAGGGCCCCCCAAACACCTGTCGACAATGTCTATTGTCCATATATGGATTTATTGTCTAGTGATTCCCCCCAGAGTACTCCTCTGCGTACTCAGTTCACCAGCATCGAGGGCATCGACACTTTTTCTTTTGAGGAGTTGGGGCTATCTCTGGTCAGGGAGACTCCAACTGAGGCAGAGAAAACGACAGGGGGCAAGGGGAAAGGGCGGGCCTATTCCTCGCGTACGGAGGCCGAGGAGGACGAAGAGGAGACGGGAAGGAGGACCGTCTGGTCCGTGGCAGAAAACGTCGCACTTGCGAAGGCCTGGGTCGGTGTAGTCGAGGATCCCTACGTTGGGAATAACCAGCACATCGACAGAATGTGGTTCCGCATTAGTCAAGGCTACCTCAAATTGAAACCAGCTGATGGGAAGCCCCACAGTCCCGAGCAATGCCGGAAACAGTGGGAGCGGTTAAGGCCTAAGCTTAGTTGATTTGCCGGCCTCTACCAAAACAATCTCCGTCAGGCAACCAACGGTATGACCGAGGAGGATGTGAAGATCCATGCCATGCAGCAGTACCCTGACAGGTCGTTGAAGTTCCGTGAATTCGAGCATTGGGAGGTCTTTCTCGTGGTGAAGAATTCCCAAAAATTTAGTGCGGGGGTTGAAGCGGGCTGGCCGAAGCGGACGAAGATCAGCGCTTCCAGCGAGTATAGCAACAGTGTCGGTTCGCACGAGCTCCCCGAAGCGAGACAGTGATCCTGACCCTCCATCGTCTTCTGCCGCCGCCGTCGCCCGATTGGGCAAAAGATTGCGCAGCGGATGGCAAGGGGAAACTCCAGCGGATCCGACGAGGTCCATTCAGAGGCCCCTCCAGAGTACAACAATCTTGCCCGCGCGCAGCAAATGGCTAACATGGTACGGACCATGCATAGGTGGTATAACACGACCGATCCTACCTACAAGAGGATGTTGAAGGATGTCATCGACACAATCCGGCGCGATTTGGGGATGCCACCCATTGGAGACGATGGCACCGAGACTGGCGGCGGGGATGACGGCAGCGGCATTGGCGGCGGGAACGACGACAACGGCACCGGCGACGGAGGACGAGGAGTGAGCCGGGGGTCACATTTGTTGAAGCTTGGGTTTTTTTTTAATGATTATGTTTTTTCTATGACTATGTAATTTTTTTTAAATTAATGATGTTGTTGCATTTTTCCCGTCCGTATTCGTGTCGAAATTTTAATTCCGTAACGTAAATTGAATATTTGTGAATTTGTGAATTTTTTTAATTGCGGGAAGTCCGCGTGGGAAGGGCGATGGGAAGAGCGAATTGTGCAGTGGGAAGTCCTTATGACGTGGCAGGAGGGTGGGAAGTCTTTATGACGTGGCAGGAGGTGTATTTGGGAAGGACGACGGGAAGGGTGTGCGGGAAGTCCTCCCACTAGAGATGCTCTAACACCAAAAATGAGTAGCTACTGCAAAATATTTTGAAATATTGCATATCAGTCCTTATTACTATTATATTTTGAGATATTGAATCAACCGGTCATATTTTAATCATACTGAGAAGTATAAATGTGAATTAGCCGACAATATTTTACAAATAACTTTTTTAAAATTTGTAAACATTTTTGCATTGAAAAATAATTAAATAGGAATTTGCAAGCTATTTTGACACTATCATATTATAATAAATTATGTTTCTGATAGTGTAAGATCGCGAGAGCTGCTTCACATATTCGGCCAAGTGCGCGTGTGATACCGAACGCGGGTCAGGGTGCATGGGTCGAGGGTGACGTCGCATGAGAAGTTAGTTAGTTTTGTAACCGATTCTTGTTGCAAAGGGGAGCATATAAAAGGCGAGACCTCAGTTCACATCACACATTATTCAACACTCAGTCCGCGGACTATGCACACATTTTTGCATGGTCCGGCCTATAGTCCGCCCCATTGCAGGGGGGGACGGACTATAGGGCGGACTATGGACACATTTTTCTTTTTTTTTTATTTTTTTTTATTTTTTGTATTTTCTTCTATATATATCACCAATTTTTTTACTTCATTTCACACCTTTCACTTTACTCTCTTTCCCCATCTCAATTTCTCTCTAAATTCAATAATGAATTCCGACGATTTCCATATTTGCAAACATAAAATATAAAAAATAAAAAATAAATACTGACAATAGGATATGCCTTTAATTTGTGGTGTTTTTATATTTTTATTCTTGCTAATTGATATATTTGCAAACATAAAAAATAGGATTAATGAATTTTTTTAGTGTTTAAATATTCAAATAATAAATAAAATACTTAGGGCGGACTGTGGAAGAGGCGGAGGATAAAATGCTCATGTGGCGGTGCATAAGGCGGGGCTTAGGGCGTCTTATAGTCCGCCCCATTGTGGATGCCCTAATCTATACATTCTTCCTTGAGCGTGATCAAGACACCCATAACCGATCTCTTCCCGTGGACGTAGACATTTTGTCGAACCACGTTAAAATCTTGTGTTCTTACTTTTCTTGTTGCGTCGATCGGTGCTAATTCCTAACAATTTCTTTTGCAAGTAATAATGAATAAATGTATTAATATAGGAATAAATATTTTCTAAAAAAAATCTTATAGTTATTGCTTACTTTTACAGTTAATGTATCAATATTTTAAACGTTGTTTAACTAAGATTCATTCATTACCAAAGAAAGAGCATGATCTTAGTTCTCCAATTGAAGTTGCTAGACAAATACCACAACCCAAAGTTGTGATGATGAAAAATGAAGATGCTCGATTTCAAGAATATTTGTTCCGATACGATGCAATAAGAAATAAAAGTGCTCATCTGGAACTTCGAAATGTACTAATTGATCATTTGTCGGAACAATACACAAATTTTGAGTCTTGAATTTTAGCTATTTTTTCATGTTTATTGTGATATGTTTTATGTAATTGTGATATCTATAAATGTGATTCAATTTATATTAGAATTTTCATGTTTAGTGTATTTTAGTTTTATAAGTATTGATTTTTTTTACTACAAAGTATATTTAATACAAAATATATTAATAAGAAAATTTTGTTTAATTTTTAATTTATATTATTCTTAAAATATTGTGGGATTAATATGTAAATAAAATAAGTACATGGTTATAATTTAAAAAGTATAAATATGGAGTTTTTTTGGATTTGACTTTGGTGTAAATGATTGGAATATAATTACTTTTTAGCGTGACTCAAACTCAAAAATAAGTTTGAGTTTGGTATAAATGGTTGGAGATTCCCTAATATGGGATAAAAAAAACATTTATTTTTGTCCCACTAAAAGTTTTAAAAAATAGGAGCACAAATAAATAAAATAAAGATGGATTAATAAAACATCTCAATTTATTTTTTCCTCTGTACTATTACTCCGTATCGTAATATAACATAGAAGACAATTAGAGTAAGAGTAAAAGTAAATTTAAAGACATTTTTAGGAAAATTTAAAATATTAAATTGTTAGATTTCAGCAACAAAAGTAACTTTTTCAATATCTTATTTTTTGGGGGAAAATGAGAAATTATAAAATCTTGTTAATTTAATTAACCTTAATAGCATTCTCAACAATTTCCCTAAAACCTCCCTTATTTATCCCTAACTCCTGCCACATCAGCGCCACATCAGTACCATAATTTATCCCCAGTTTTTAGCCAACTGCTCCAATGGTTTCTCCCTTATTTCTCCCTAACTCAACATTTCATTTTTACATCATCACTAATTTAATTGTTTTATTTTTGTATATAATAAAGCTAGCTAATTTAATTTATAAGACAAAACAAATAATAGTAATAAAGTTCGTTGTATTAAACACGGGTAAACATTACAACAACGAAAATTAATAAAAAAAATAGTACAGGAATGGAAAAAAAAATTCAAAGTAAAAAAATTCAAGGGCGGTGGGCGCGGTTTCTATTTGCCCACAATTCTTCGATCATATCGTGTTGTAGTGCTCGATGGGCCTCCTTCTGGTGTATGTCATGAACGCCTTGAACCGTTCATGTTCGTTGTACGGTACACCCCGGCGGGCGGACTCGGACTCGGTTGAGACACCGTGACTCGATGATGCAACACTGGTGTCGTTGGTGACGTTGAGGACGCCTTCGTGTTCATCATCGATGATCATGTTATGCATGATGATGCACGCATACATGATGTCGGCAACATCCCCCTGGTAGAAAAAGCGCGTCGGGCCCTTTACCAGTGCAAATCGCGATTGGAGCACCCCAAACGCCCTCTCCACATCCTTGCGCGCAGACTCTTGCACTCGGGCAAAATACTTTCTACTATCTCCGATTGGGCATCTGATCGTCTTCAAAAACACGGGCCATTGCGGATAGATGCCGTCAGCCAGGTAGTACCCCATGTTATGCACATTGCCATTGGCCGTGAATTCGATGGAGGGGCCTAACCCGTTGACCCGCTCGTTGAAAAGGGGCGAGAAATTGAGAACATTTAGGTCGTTGTTCGACCCGGCTATACCAAAATAAGCATGCCAAATCCAAAGCCGTTGGTCGGCAATGGCTTCAAGAATGATGGTGGGATGCGTACCTTTGTAGCCGGTAGTGAACCGGCCTCGCCACGCGGGTGGTTGGACGAGCTTCTTTCCACCGCGATGCATACGATCGATGCGCCGAGCATCCTCGAAAGTCGTGGCTCCTCCAAAGTGCGATCCAGCCAGAAATTACGTCCGGGCGAGGAATGTCGTTCTCGCACCCCCGACAAAAATTCTTCAGCACTCGTTGCCGCCGTCTCGCCGCATTGCAGATACTCATCGAACATGTCGGCAGACCCTCCATATGCCAATTGTCGGATGGCAACAGTGCATTTCTGCAGGGGCGATAGACCGGGCTTCCCTGTGGCGTCTCGCTGGAGCCGGAACTCGGGGTAACGCGCGGACAACGCATTAACAATACGCAGGAAGAGGGAGCGGCGCATTCTGAATCGGCAACGAAATACATCTGCCGGATAACGTGGTTCCTCAGCAAAATAGTCGGCGAACAACCGATCGTGCCCACCAGCGTGGTCACGGGGGATGTATCGACGCCGCCTGCGGATTGGCCGTTGGGGTGGCTGCTGCATTCGAGCAAGCTCGCTTTGTATGAAACGGGAGATATAGTTGTTGACTGGGTTGTTGGTGAAACCCGCGACATCCCATCCGGTGGGATGATAGGGACCTCGATGATCAGCCGCAACCTACTCAACTGGACGAGTCCGACACCAAGAATGGCCACCAGCAATTGACTACTCATTATATTAGTTAGAATAGTTATTTTCCTTAATTACGTCTTTGCTTTATTATTTTTATTCAACAATATCTTTAGGTAGATTTTATTATATCTTTTCGGTTTTCTTCTTGATTCTTTCCCGAATCGTAGAGTCGAATCAAGCAGGGTCCGGACTCTATATAAAGAGTCCATTAGAGAGTCAAAAAAGGCATTCAAGAACAAAGAAATAAAAAATCTTTTCTTGAAACCCAAGTTTCGAAACCCTAGTTGACGCAACTAGGTTTCTTTATCGTCTTCTTCACAATTCCGTGTGCTCTAATCATTCCGATAGGATTCAAATCCTATCAACTGGTGCTTTCTTGATCTACTCTTCTCCCATCACAGTCAGATGTTCGATATGACCTTCCAATTCGCCAACCAGGACGAGAAGTTCTTGGCACACAGGCTTGAGCAGGAGTCCTTCGCACAACAACATGATGCGCTGAACCGGAGGCTAGAGGAAGCCTCAGCCAAACTTGCAGCAGCCGGCTTTAGGGCGAAGAAGGAGCCACCCGACCCTCCCCCGGCGGCGACCATGGAACGGGGATGGCAACCACCGCCGTCGCTTACGCAGGCACCGCCCGGTGTAGCACCGGCAGCCTTGCCGCGCCTAAGAGTCGATCCTCCTCGTTTCGATGGAGAGAATGCAGCTGAGTGGATTTGTAATATGCAGAATTATTACCACCACCACTATACACCTCTATCTGATCGGTTGTACCTTACTCAATACTTGTTCGATCCCCCGGCGTCAGATTGGATGGCACACTGGACTGATAATAATGCCAGAAAGGGTTGGGATGATTTTCTATTGGCGGTCTATCACCGCTTTGCTCCGGAATTCACCGATGATGATGTTTCACATGTTGATGATAATCCGTTGGTTGATCAGCCTCCAATTATGGAATCGACAAATAATATTATTTCTAATGGAATTGGTTTTGATACAATAAATTGTTATGCGAAGTCAGAATTTATTAACCAGGAGGAGGTATTTGCTCCGGGATCCTTGGATGAGGCAGATTCTTGTGTATGTGATCGGCTAGATGCTCTAACTTCGAATGAGTTTATGGATTCCTCGTGCCGACTTAGCCAAACTATGGGCATGCCTCAGGTCAGTGCAGATTGCATATTGGACTCGAGCACTACTCTTGATGAAAAGATGGCTCGACGGAATATGGAGGGGTGCAGGAAGCGGGTTACGTCCTCTGTTCTGCTGAATCTTGACAATTTGATGGTTTCAGAGACTATGGAGATGGGATGTAACAAGAGGTTTCATGAAAATGATTATGGAAGGGAAGATGCAGCAGCTGTTCTAGAATTTGATACTTCTCATTTGCTCAACTCTTGCTTTGAAACTACCAATCATTCTCCTCTGCCGCTTTCTGGGTCTACCGACAGTGTTGACGTGGCGAAAAGCTCCAGCAGCTTGCCGAGTCTTTATGCATCAGTTGGCTTTGCAGTCGACATTTTCGATGTGGAGACCGTATCATCACCAACAGCTTCCGCATCCACGATCAAAATGGAATGCACACATATTGTCAACGATGCAGGCTCACTTAGATATCTCGAGGAGATCCTCAATGACACTATTCCAGTCGAGCACTCGGATGAGACCGGGGACATGGCTACGGAGTCTCAACCAAAAAGTGGAACTTTTCTGAACGAGGTTAAGTGTTCTAAAGAAAATTCAGTTGATGTTTTTGAAAATAAAGATGAACAACATACTTTGCTTAGTGTTGGATATCGAGATTTATTCCGAAGGGAACAAACACTCGCCTCCGATGCCCGCTCGATTCCTCCACGCAACGACGCACTATGTTTGAGCAGACACTCTATTATGGATTGGAGACCGTTGCTGTCCCGAAGAGCCTACCTCTTCTCCTCTTTCGAGTCATTGTTCCCGATTTGCACGTCTGCCCCTCTATTCCCTGCCTATGATTCTGCAGAGGTTGTGTTTTTCTTTCGACAGAGAGTTGATATGACGTTTTACACTAGTTATTTGGACGAAAGAGGCCGCTTTCGGTCTGAATTCACAGGTGCTGAAGAAAGGAATATACATATATTTGCGATTATGGTTTTGGACAGAGGTGGATGTGAAGGAGGGATTGTTGATTCCTCGCTTGATTCAAAGGTGAATGCTTTGGGAATGCCAAATCAAGATTGTGAGTTAAGCATGGGAGCTTCGACATTTGACAAGAATCTTTACCCTGGTGCTATTCGAATTGGATTGTGTTCTCATGAATTCGTGAGTTCCTCATTACTCAGTGATCGTAGTGGGACAATATCTATGGTGTTTTATGCAATATCCGAGAGCTCCTTGGTTGCTTATACTCTTTGCATATCGAGATACTTTAAAGCTGGCGATCAGCAAGCTACGGAGACGTTTGGAGCTACACTCTCGACGCAGGTATGTGGATTTGAGCCTAACAGGAAGAATTTTGTGCACTTACTATGTGGTGCAGCCGGATTACGAGCTCTCGTCCAGGGAAGAGTCATTCACGGCTATGAAGTTAGACTGGGCGTCTGTTGTACGGATGGAGTTTTTGAAACAAAATTGCTGGATAAGTGTGTGCATTCTGCTGCTCCTAACCATGACAACATTGTTTTCAAGATGGATGATAAGTTGGTCCGGTTGAATGCTACTCTGTTTGATATTGCGCTCAACACAAAGCAAAGGAGTGGTGAATCACTGGTTGTTCTGATAGTGGCCGAATGGAGGTCGGAGCTGGGAAAAAACCACATTCTCTCCAACTCGAAGGATGATTTCATGATTGTATATTCAATGTATCAAGTGGAGGCTACTCTTGTGAACATTTTTTGTGGAAATTCCAAATATGACTTCTTAGCTTGGGGATTTAGATTTTGGACAGGTGAGTATGTGTTATTGTTCGAGCAGATGGCTTGTATTCTTTTCTATGCTCCGCGCGGCACTATCTGGTTTACAAATTTTCTTCTAGCTCTACAATCATCGAATGGATTTACTTCTTTAGTTGCATCACAACTACTGTACTTAACTTATGAGCTTGGGCAGGGTGATAAAACTGCTTCGAATCATGGTAAAGAAGGAAATAGATTGGAGGCCGATAGAGATTATGATGTACTGATAATGATCCAAGTTTGCCTTGTGCAATATAATAACGCAGCTGATGGAGATGGGGGTTTGTTTGCTGATGAATATTACCGATTTGCATTTTGGCAATTGCTATTTTTATGCATATGGCTTGACCCCTCTGATGTTTTGAAAAGACAAGCAGCCATTCACTTTCTTCTAGTTTTGCTTCATGCAGCCATTGTTGATGATTTGAAGAAGGTTGAGAATAATGTAATCATTGAAGATGGTTTCAAATCAGAAGAGAGTAGCTGGATTGTTGTTGTAGCAAACTTAGGTGGGGAAATCCATGCAATCTCCATGGAGTTTGGAGACCTTGTCGGGAATGATCTATCACTCGATTTTGGGAGAGCAGAGGAACGGGTCGGAGTTCGTTCATTGGAAACAACAGGCTGGGACGTCGCTAAGCAGACAGCTGCAGTAGAGGAACCATATGTGGCTATTTCACTTACTCCACATATTGACCCTCCAATTTATGCCCTTGATAAGCTAATTAATGGAGTGATCAACTCCCACATGGCCCGCTTCAGGTTTACGATGGCTAATTGTTCTCCAAATTTGCATTTCGAATTGGTTGAAAGAGTTCAAGCTACCTATTATCCTGATTTCCACCTTGAGGACAAGGTGTATTTCAACCGTGGGGGAGTTGATAGGGACCTCGATGATCAGCTGCAACCTACTCAACTGGACGAGTCCGACACCAAGAATGGCCACCAGCAATTGACTACTCATTATATTAGTTAGAATAGTTATTTTCCTTAATTACGTCTTTGCTTTATTATTTTTATTCAACAATATCTTTAGGTAGATTTTATTATATCTTTTCGGTTTTCTTCTTGATTCTTTCCCGAATCGTAGAGTCGAATCAAGCAGGGTCCGGACTCTATATAAAGAGTCCATTAGAGAGTCAAAAAAGGCATTCAAGAACAAAGAAATAAAAAATCTTTTCTTGAAACCCAAGTTTCGAAACCCTAGTTGACGCAACTAGGTTTCTTTATCGTCTTCTTCACAATTCCGTGTGCACTAATCATTCCGATAGGATTCAAATCCTATCATGGGAGCGGGAGGTACCTCCTCTTCGGAAGAAGAATGAGATATCTCCTCGTCGGATCGAGAATGAGAAGACGATTCAGAATTCATTAAATATAGATGGAGAGAGAGAAAATAAATGAAGAGAGAAAAGGGATGAGGATGAGGAGAGAATGAAGAGAGAAAAGGGATGAGGATGGGGAGAGAATGAAGAGAAGGTGTGTATTTATAGGGGGAAAATTAAAAAAAAAATATATATATATATTTATCGTCGGTTGGCGATAAAACGGGAGGAAAAATCGCTGAATTATCGCCGACCTCTCCCATTGGTCGGCGATAACTCGGCGATAGACGGCGAAAAAACGCCGACTTTTAGCCGGCACCATTGGGAGTGCTCTAAGTATATTCCTAAAAATAAATACATCTTCCGTCCCACTCAAGATGTCCACCTTTTCTTTTTAGGTTATCTCACTCAAAATGTCCACTTTCTATATTCAAATATAAATTTCTCTCATATTTTTTCTTATTAAAATACTTAATTATACGTTTCTTACTAATTACTACTACTCTATTTAATCACTCTTCTTAAAATTTTATGTCAAGAACGTAGGCATCGAACACCGAGGCTAAAGTCTCACGACGTAGTCAATGAATATTTATGGAATATCTATCCCAGTTGGAGAGTGTCACACTTAGTCAGCACACCACATTTGACCCGCCACTCAACAGTGAGAGATTCAATCCATTATATAAACCATTTTATATTTCTCTCCAATTTCACACTATCATAATTGTAATCCTATCTATTTAACAACGAAGACCATCCCATAAACTTCGGGTATTTTTACTTTTAATTTTTCTGTTCGCCCAATCTCCACTCTTTGTAGTGATTGTTTATTTTATTTCTTGTTTATTGCTGTAGAGGTTGTTCCAACTGCAGACTTAGAAGACTTGATTTTTTCGTATTCTTTAATTTTGGAGTTAAGTAGGAAATTCAGGGTTTACTTAATTGGTGAAACGCTTTTGATATCTTGATGACTAATTGTGGTGTTTAATCTCCTGGGAATATGAATTTTACTAGCTTGGGAGTTTATTGTTTTGTTTTTCGGTTCTTGTTGAATTTGTTTTTCCTAAGTTTTTTTTTTTTTTTTTGTTAATGTTGAAGAATGGATTATAGGTTTGAGTAAACATAGTCTATTGATGAAGTCATGTCCCCTTTCTTTCTTTTTTTGCGTTACCAATTTCTTTGTATAGTATTGGATTGCTTTTGCTTACACAATCATGATCCCAAGCCATAAGCACTTAAATTCATATGCATTAATAAGTTGTTAGTTCCCACTTCAGCTTTCAACTTGATCGACAAGTGTACAATTTTTAGTGGTTTGTTGTAAGTTCTATTTGCTCAACTTTTATCCTGGATTATAGAGTAGTAAGTTGCTATATTCTTGGTGGTTGGTGCATTATTTTGTCTTGATCATGTTCTTTTTTATTTACAACAGATCCAATTATAAAATGAAGTGATTCGTCTCCCAAAAATCTTGAACCGGTTTATGTTCTCGTAGCTGATTTCTGATGGTTGGTGTATCAATGAGAATCTTATCTGGCTTCATCACTATTCTTGTCTGGTTGCTTCTAACTGAAACATTTGGCTCGTTTGCTCAAAATGATGTCGATTGCCTCAGAGCAATAAGAAGTTCCCTGGAAGATCCATTGGGCTACTTAGGGTCATGGGATTTCAGCAACAACAGTCGAACATCTATCTGTAAGTTGGTTGGGATCGAATGCTGGCACCAGGATGACAACAAGATATTGAATATCAGATTGTCGGACATGGGACTTAAGGGCAGTTTTCCTCGAGGAATTGTTGGTTGCAAGTCCCTCACAGGCTTAGATCTTTCAAGAAACGGTATCAAAGGAAACATTCCAAATGATATCTCAAAGCTAATTGGTTTTATCACTAGTCTTGATCTTTCTTCCAACCAGTTATCCGGAGAGATTCCTGTGGATCTTGCGAATTGCTCATTCCTGAATGTCCTGAGACTTGACAGCAACCATTTGACTGGCCAAATCCCCCTTCAGCTCAACCAGCTCACACGGATTAAGACATTTAGTGTGGCAAATAATCAATTGAGTGGACAAGTTCCCACATTCGCAAATGCTCATATCCCAGCACAAAGTTACGCAAACAATTCTGGACTCTGTGGAGGTCCTTTGTCTCCTTGTAGGAAGCTCGAAGGTTAACCATACTTGATGTGTACATGGTCCTTAAGTTGTTCGGATGTTTATTTGTTTTCCTAGTTAATTATAATAAGTAGATGGAAAGTTATTGACTAATATTATTTGGCTTCGATATTCTCTCAGTCTACCACTTAGGATTTCCTTTTACTTTAATTCCTTTCAATTTTCAAGTTTATTTTCTTGAAGTTTTGTTTATCCTTATCTTTATGATTTTCTTTGCCAAAATAAACGCCTCATTGTTGGACTAAAAAGATTGATCTTTTAAGATGATATTCATAACGATGAGTTTCAAGTTTCAACTATCTTGAATTTTCAATTTATTGATACTTTTATCTAACTTATCAAATGAGCTATCACGATTGTGGCATCATTCAATCTATCTCACGACTTATCAGACAATTTCTCCATCCAGTTTGTGGCATCATTCATCCACATGTAATCAAGTCTTATGGCTTTTTCCTAATTGATTCCTTGTCATTCATCAAACAAGCGATGAGGATCATGCCGTATGCTAAATTGATCTATCATTTTCTACATGATGGAGTTTTGCTCATAGTAAATGAAAGTGAAATTAAGATCAGATCTTGATTTTGATATATTGATTACTCCCTTTATAAAAACTTTTGTAATGACACGAATTTTAATGCAAAATTGATAAAAGAAAATAACTGAGAGGATACATGAGCAAAGTAAGAGAGATGAAAGGAATAAATGGGCAAAATAAGATAGGGGGGAGAAAATTTTGTGTAATTAGTGTAGTGGATTGTATGGTCGATTTCCTAAAATGGAAAGTTTCTATTTTTAAGAAACATGCCAAAAAGAAAGAGTTTTTATTTTTAATAAATGTGAGGAGTATGAAATATCTACATTGTATATTCGCCAAAATTTGTTTAGAGTTAGTTTGATACACGAAATTTGAATTGAATTGTAGTAATTAAAATTCTATGGAATTGAAATGGGACGATGACAACAAAATAAAGGATAGTAAATTGCCCAACATGGGATTTAAAGGCAGGTTTCCTCGATGTTGTTGGTTGCTAGTCCCTGACAGACTTAAATCTTTCCGGAAAAAATATCAGAGTAAACATTCCAAATAATGTCCTAAAGCTAATTGCTTTTGTTACTAGTTTTTATCCTTTATCCAACCAGTTGTCCGGATAGATTCCTATGGATCTTGGGAATTTCTCTTTCTTAATTTCTTGAGGTTAACATCCACTACAAGATTTGTGATTGATCCAATTTAAGATTCAGAATTCCAATACCATATAGATATATATTAATCAAGACATTTTCAAAATAATTTAACATTCATCTAGACATTATTTTCTAAATATATAAGCATAACATTATACTCCATCCGTCTCATATTACTAGCACTTTTTAATTTTAGGTCATAAATTTGGGATTAATTTTTAATGTAATTAAATTAGTGTTTTAAATGCAATGAGAAATCATTAATAAGGAAATACTTAATTAACTCTAATATATTAATTAAATATCTCACTTCTTACTTAAAATATAAATAGTTTAAATAGTTTAAGACGAGCCGAAATAGAAAAGTACAAGTAACATGAGACAAAAGAAGTACTCTATTAAACACCTATGTTAACTTCTATTTTGTTTTATTTAGAACTCGACCCATAAACATCTTTAACTTAGTATGTTTGAATCTTAATATCATTAGTTATTTCACGTAAGTTAACAAATATTCTTTGCAACATTAATAGTAATTTCTAGCATCGATAACTTCATTAGCATCACACTTAATATCAATGACCTCTTTATCATCAACTATACCGCATTTAATATCAACATCTCTATTACTCGATCTTAGATCATTAGTATATGGACAATCCACTATGTTATACCAGACTCGTTTAATGCATGTTTATCTTATGTGATAAGCTAACATAACAAACAACACCAAATATAACATTAGCGGTCAAATTGGTGTAATGCGAAATAGTATTCCTTCAATTCTGTAATAATTGAGTTATTTTTTTATTTTAGAAAGTTTAAATATAGTTAAATTATTTTTATTTTCTTAGACGTTGAAAGATGGAATAAATTCTAGAGGAGAAAGTAGTAGTCAACGAAGAAAGAAGGAAGATGGAATAATAAGCAGTAGCCTCACGCTTCTTCACCTGCTCACCTTCTCCATCATTCCACAGCTAATTCAATGGAAGAAACCATCTCCTCTCCCACCACTCCGATCCACATCTTCTCCACTTTACTTTCCCCATTCAACGACACCGATTCCAATTCCGATTCCTCCATGACAAAAAAGCCCCTCAGCTTGTGGCCAGGAATGTACCATTCACCAGTCACGATTGCTCTTTGGGAGACCAGATCCAAAACCTTCGAGAGGCTTCTCGATCCCCCACTCGATGCGCCCCCTCAGAGTGAATTGCTCACCAAAACCCCTTCGCGCAGCAGAATGACTATCCTCTACAACTTCTCCACCGATTTCATTTTGAGGGAGCAGTATAGGGATGCTTGCAATGAGGTCAGGATTGGGAAGCTGCTTGAGGATCTCGATGCTTTGGCCGGCACCATTTCTGTCAAGGTACTGACTAAGTTATTGCCTCTGTTTTCAATAATTCATTCGTAATTACAATTACTCCAACACTATTGACATTATAATTACAATAAATTATCACAACACTCCTGCATCTGATGATTACTTTTACAATTGAAGTTGGATTGTGAGTTGTTCTTTGACATGCATTTTGTATTAGCACTGCGCAGACGATGACAGCACTACTAGACCGTTGTATCTGGTTACTGCCTCCGTCGACAAGATGGTGCTGAAGAAGCCGATAAGTGTTGATATTGATTTGCGTATTTCCGGTGCAGTTACCTGGGTTGGCCGATCCTCTATCGAGATTCAGCTAGACGTTACACAGCCTCCTACTCGTATTCTTTCAACACCATTCATTGCCTTTCCAAATTATACTACTCCTAGTACTTACTAATTGTGCTTGTGTGGTTTGGAGTTTTACTAGTTTGAACTAACATAAAGCTATCCTCTAACAGAATCAGCTGAAGCGACTGATTCGGTCGTTCTCACTGCCACGTTCATTTTTGTGGCTCGTGACTACAAGACACGCGCAGCTGCTCCAGTGAACCGACTGATTCCAGAAACAGAACGCGAGAAGTCACTTTACGAAGCAGCAGAAGCAAGAAATAGACTGAGAAAGAGCAAGATTAAAGGCCATGAGAAGGCGATTGAGAATGGAGGGGTTAATAGAGTTGCAGCATTACTAGCCGAAGGGCGGATCTTCTGCGACATGCCTGCCTTAGCAGATAGAGATAGTATTCTTCTTAGAGAAACTCGACTGGAGAACTCCTTGATCTGCCAGCCACAGCAAAGGAACATTCATGGCCGCATATTTGGAGGGTTTCTTATGCATAGAGCATTTGAGCTAGCCTTTTCAACGGCTTATGTTTTTGCAGGAATGATGCCATCCTTTCTTGAGGTTGATCATGTTGATTTTCTTAGACCGGTAAGACAACTGCATTCCTCTTATCTATTATGCTTTCAAGACAAACTTCATGTAAAGCAAGAAGCAAAGATATTGCTGGCATTTGAAAATTAATCATCTACATTCTACAAGAACCTCGCTTCACTGATTAACACCATGAACACATTCTTAGTCCTTATTGAGCAAGCTACTCTGTGTTGGTAATGTAGGTGGATGTTGGAGACTTTTTGCGGTTCAAGTCTTGTGTATTGTATACAGAAAGCGAGAGTTCAGATCAGCCCTTAATCAATGTGGAAGTTGTGGCACACGTTACGAGGCCAGAGTTAAGGTCTAGTGAGGTATGCTTGCTCCTCTGGTTAATGAGCTTAACTGCCTGGGTTTAATGACTAGTTAACGTTGCTGCAAGCAAATGTTATTCTCATGGCTGAAAAAAAATCACATTTGCTTCTATTTTTACTAAAAATGATTTTACATGTTCAACAAGAACCCCCCATCTACCATGTCCAATAATTTAGTTTTCAATCTGTCGGCTGAAATACAATTAAATGGCAATTCTGGTTGTTTCTGATGCAGGTGTCGAATAGGTTTTACTTCACATTCACCGTTAGACACGAGGCAAAGGCTAAGAACAATGGAGTTAGGATCAGAAAAGTGGTTCCTGCAACAGAGGAGGAAGCACGCAGAATCATTGAGCGCATCGATGCTGATTCTTTGGATTCATGATTTAATCAAGAAATCATACAAATGGTTGCTGCGTTACTGCAATAGGGGGAATAGTTGTATCTTTAATTGTTTCATGTCTATGTAATACTTCTATCATGTTTCAGTTTATTCACTGAAAGAAAGGACATGAGTTACATCAAATTGCGTTACTTTATACGTATGAAACATCTTAATTTATACTACTACTATTATATAGTCTCATTATTTACTATATCCAAATTGCTCAGAAATTTACAGATGAATTTTATGCAACTATGCATCAAAAAGTTGTATTGAGCAAGATTATGTCGAGCAGTTAAAAAAGCAACTTATCTCAAGAAACAAGTAATACCTCTCAAGAAACCATGCTTATTTACAGCAAGAATTCAGAAAACCAGTGTTTTTTACAGAGAAATACAGACATCAACCTTTGACTGACTGAGGCCTTATATGGCTTGGAAGATTTTCTTGGTGTATATCTGTAACACATGAAGGTTTCAAAATCTTTTACATTCATCTATATAATAAATACAAATGGTTAAAATGAATATGCTAGTACCTAATAAGGTTGGGAGGCACCATCCAGAAACCTAAGAAGATGCCACCACCACCTCATGTGAGAGCTAAACTAAGAACTCTCCTCGTCGGAGGAAGAGTGTGGCCGTTTATTTGGGAAACCCCCCACAACCTGCTGTAGCATTGGGTTAACAGGAACTGGAAACTTGTAGGCGGAACTCACCACAGTCCTTTCATTTACCATTCCAACTTCCTTGCAAACCCGGTCCAAAATTGTTAGGAAGTCCCTCATCACCAAGAAAATTCTGAAAGGATGGGCCTCTTCCTTCACTGAGTTTCCATGGAAATACTCGGTGATCTCCTTCACAAGAGACAGAGCAACGCTTTCTTGGGCTTGAATCCTAATAATTTCCTCCTCCGCCTTTTTCATGAAGCTGCTCATCGAGTCGGAAAACCTGCTGCTGCTGCTACCCTCCAAGGACGTTGTTTCGACCAGTCTTACAACCTCTGATATATTTCCAATTCCTTTTGAAAGTTTGGAGACATCGCTACTCAGCACTTCTGCATCCATAGTAGCAGCTTTCTTTACATTTGATAACTCACCACTAAGGCTAGAAACAACTTGGAGGCCAAGCTTTCTGCATTTGGCATCATCACTTGTGCCAGCATTGTCAGTTGGGCCCCCACCAGATAGACGGGCACCCTCGCTTTTTATTATCTCCTGAACAACAAAATGCAAGAGTGTAGTCTTCCCATCTGCTCCTTTGATATCAACAAGCTTGAGGAGTGTGTCTAGTTTGAAAGCATGTGCATCACCCCGATTTGTTCCCACATTCATGCGGTTTCCAGTCTTCAGCACCGCTTCAAGAAGCTTGAGGAACATCCTGCTCATCCTCAATTCTTCACAAGCTGCCTGTATTATCAACAACTTCTAAGTTAACACAACAACTGCATGAACTACTGAGGTTTCATTACAGATAATTAATCTAATGTTAAAAGAAAAGGCCTTTCCTTGTTACAGCACAGAGAAAGTTGATGAACTAAATTGGCATAGCTAAGGTATTAGCATTTATATGACATTAAAATCAACCCAGGTCTCAAGAAAAAATATAGCCTCTATCTAGCAGAATAACATCTTACTGATGAGAGTGTTTAGATCCAGAGAACCTATTATTACTGGCGACTAATGAAGTAAATGGAGAAAGATATAATTATACCAGCAGGACTCTAGTAAAAAACATAAAGATATATATTTTCTTAAGACATGGAGAGCTCCTGCAGACAATCTCAGTCCAGACTGTAGCTATGGTGGGAGTAACATTCCTTCAATACTTGTGTCAAGCTAAATCTCTTTACGTTTTACTTTTTACATTTGTTGCCAAAAATCTGTAATATGAGTCTAACTAGCAGATGATTGAGTGAAATAATACCTCCAATGTTGCAAATGAATTTTTTAGGTATTCCACCTCATATTCAAAATTTGATATGTATAGCATTGCATCAATTCTTCTGAAAGCATGCGGTATATCAAGTACTGCCTTCAAAAATCTTTCAGCAGCGCCAAGCTTGGTTGGCGAAACATCTTCATATTCCTTTAGCTTTCTCTCCTCTTCTTTAGTTGGTGCCATCTTCATTAAACTCTCAAGAAGCTCAGTACCAAGAATATCAGTATTGCCTGGATGAAAAGCAAGACGAGTTAATTAGGAAGAAGAAGGTTGATCTTCAAAGACAAGCACAGAGCAGAGACGGATAATATCATACTATTTCTCTATGGGATTTCGCTCTCTTTCATTAGCATTAATCTGATTATGAGTATGGTTAATGGCTCAAAAGTTACAGTTTTAGCCAGCCAAAAAGAAAAACTAATACTCATTCCAAGCCAACTTCGATTGCAGAGCATTACAAGCATCTGGATGCAAAATATTGCTATGTGGAATTGCAGTGCTAGAAAGAGAAAAAAAAACTTTCAACAATTTCAAGTTTTTGGCAAAAAAGAGTAGGCAGATATATAAATATACATATATATATGTAAGACTAAAGTCTCTTTTTGGTCCATAACATAAGGCGATTTTTTGATTTTGGTCCAAAATATTATCTTTTGAATTATTTGGTCCGTCACAAATAAAAATAAGTCACATTTAGTCCGAAATTAACGGAACTGTTAAAATTTAACGGTCAACGATTTTTATATCGATTTTGACCGGATTAAGTTAATAATTATGTTTAATTAAGTTAAAAATCGCTGCCAGCACACAATCTTCAGTACCGCCATTAGCCTCTCCATCTTCCCCACGAATATCTCCCGCAGCTTCTTCACCATTTTGTTTGTACTCCTCGTTTGCTCGTGCCATCTCGAATTGCCCTCTGAAATTAAACTCGATTATCACCCTCACTTCTTTCTTCGAATTCGACCCCTCAATTACATCAAAAAACGTATGCTCCACTGCATCAACCAAACAAACCCCCAAATGTCCGCACTACTTCTTTTCTCAATTCATAGCAGTTAATTAAAAATTGAACTACCTGAAGGAATATCGGGTGATCTCTTCGATTTGGATTTGCAAATTGCACTGTTATACCCCGAATTCTGAAGGCGGTGGCACATATCCGCCATTAGACATTTCCGGCAACCGTCTGCAATTAGACATTTCCTCTCCAGATTGTCTCTATTCCTCTCTCAATTTTTCTGTCCAGATTGTGCTCCCCATTCTCTCTTTCTTTTCTCCTTTTTGTTCCACAAAAGCAACCGCCCAAATCCTCTCTCTCAATTCTCCCCAGAAACAGTCTTTTCTCCTTTTTATTTCAATTAACTGCAGATTGTGCTTATCTATATACATATACCCTCATGTTCATGCTAGGTGCTTATCCAGATTGATGAGTTCTTGCTCTTCCTCAAGAAGAAGACAAAGACGTGAGCTCGACTAGAAACCGGATAAAAGGAGAGGAATCTCATCTAATTTTGGTCAAAATCGATATAAAAATCGCTGATTGTTAAATTTTAACAGTTCTGTTAGTTTTGGACTAAATGTGACCCATTTTTATTTGTGACGGACCAAATAATTCAAAAGATAATATTCTGGACCAAAATCAAAAAATCGCCATATATTATGGACCAAAAAGGGACTTTAGTCTATATGTAATGTGTGTATGTGTGTATTTAGAGTAGTGCATGACTACCACCATCCCCCTAGCTTAAACCAAAAGATACATACAACTTTCATAGGCTATCATGAAATAAATATCCTCTATGATTAGATGGTGTAAGGAAAGGCTGTAACTAATGTTAAAATCACAGAAAACATGAGGTTAAAATAGAGTACCTTCCATAAGGCCCTCGCAAACCTCCTCTACCGTGACATTTAGCGCCCTAAACAAGATTGCAATGTTTTGCGCCTTCTTAGGATCAAGAACCCGGTTATTGTCTTGGCGAGGAGTCGGAAGAACACTCCACCTAGTTGCTTCCTTTGGAGTTGGTTTCGAAGCATTTGCAACAAACAATGTTTCGATCATTTCCTCGTTCACTCTGCATTCAATGAACATCCATCAATTCAACTGAAAGTTAAAATCACAAAGAAGAACATATATCTTTCAAGAAAAGTGAGAGTGACCATACTTGAACGAGCTACATCTCAGCTGATCCCACACCATTTCACGATCGGAGCTCGCCCTCACTTTATCCCAATGCAACGGCTTCAATTTTGTTTTGGGAGTAGCATCCTCATTCCGCAATACATCTTCAGTATTCTTCTCAACACTTTCTGTGACATTTTTAGGTAATTCCATAGGAGAAATCAATGTTGGACTTTCGGCCGCCATCGGTCTTAACGGAGTAGCCATGGATGGTGGTCTGGTGACGAGATTTTTGGCCGGTGGAGCTGGAGTTCTCGGACTATCCCAGACTTTACCTGCTACCTGTGGCGGAGGTGGTGGAGGGGGGACATAAGCTGCTGAACGTGAGGGAACAACAAGAGGCGGCGGCGGTGGAGGTGGATGCGGTTTTGGAATGCGGATTTTCACCGGGGATTCCGTGTTCTGATCAGAGAAACTCGAAATCCGCGGAGATAACTCTTCGCTTCTCCTGGAGCATCTCTCCGGCGATGATGAACTTGGCGGCGATGGAGATGCGGATTCCTTACTCAACAAATCTCGCGGCGGAGGAGACGACGTCAATTGCCTATGCGGCGGTGCAATATTCTGAATCTCAATTAGGTCAGGCGATTTAGGAATCGAATTCCTAGGGCTCAAACTGTTTCCTGGAGAAAGACTCAGCGAAATGGACCTTGCCGGAGAGCCCCTGCCCGATCCGGAAGCCGAAGAAGAGTAAGTTGAGGAGGAATTCGAAGTCGAGCCGTTGAAATTCTCCACATCAATAGCAGCAAACGCTCTTCTAGAAGCTGATCCGGTGCCAATCGAACTTTCCCTACCGTTTAACGAGCCCTTGGGAGAGTAGAACTCTTCATCTTCATCATCTCTGCTCGACGCCACGTCAGCATTGTTCCGATAAATCCTGCGTGAATTCTGCTGCGCGTTCAACGGCGGCAAAGGGCGGAGCTCCGGCGAATCCATTTTCCTCGGATTCAAAGTGCGATTGTCGGCAGGGGCGCTAATGCTTCCATTGTAGGCAATGCCCCCGCTGCCGGCGGCGGCAGCATGTGAATTGACTAAAGTGCCGAGGTACAGGAACTCTGAGCTGGTCTGTGAAGGCCTCTGAAGCTTCGGAATGTGGCGGTTATCAGGAGCGCCGCGGAATGTGGAGGCGGCAGTGGTTGTGCTGTCGGATCTATGTGATTTAGCGTGGTCGTGCGCGGACGATCTGTCGAATCTCCTGCGCTTGCGGAAGTGGATGAAAACGGCGAGGGCGAGGATGACGACGGCGGCGGAGACGGCAGCAACAGCGACGGCAATGAGCTTGGCGGAGGCGGATTTGGATTTGGAGTGGGGGAGGTTGAGAGAGGTGATGTTGGCGGGGAAGGAGGCAAGGGAGGTCGGGGAGGGGGGCGGTGGGGGAGAGGGATCGGAGGGGAAGAATGGGGTGTTGGTGTTGTTGGGGGTATTAGTGGAAAAGGGGTATTTGGGGGTGGGTGGTGGCGGTGGGGAAGGGGTGGGGGGCTCAACTGGGGGAGGGGAATCCTCCGGGAAGAATGGCTGGTGGAGAATGCGGCGGCGGTGGACGGCGGCGGCGGCTGAGGGGCTGCTCAGCCAGGATAACAGGAAGAGGAGGAGGAGGATGCTGAAGATGCGCATTGATTTCTCTTGTGTGTGTGAGAGAGAGAGAGGGAGAGAGTAAATGCGAGATTTGAGGGTGGATGAATGTGAGAATATCCAGTCACATTGCACACACACACAATCCGCGTTGCTCTCCTTGCGTGTGTGAGAGAGAGATAATAGAGAAAGAGAGAGAGGAAGAAGCTACATCAACACGGTGAGATGAGAGTGAGTGAGAGTGTGAGAGGTGGGATGGAAATTGGAAAGGAAGAGATACAGATAGTGTAAATAATTGTATAGGAATAATTAATGAATAAGTAAATGAATTAGGAAAGGACTAATGTTTTTGCATGAAATGAACGAAGCCAGCTAAGACTAGCTGTGCTCCTTCTACGTCCAAAGAGGCTGACGTAACTACCATTATTAGTATCTTAATAAGTTGTTACCACTCCATCTAAAGAAATAAAAATGTCGTTCCACTTTAATCATATTCCCTACCGACACTAAAGTTACCCATAGTTACACAACCAACCATCTTGAAGTTGAAACGGACCCAAGACTAATTTCTTTCAAAATTCACCCACAGAGTACTTACTAATTCAATCTAAAAATTACGTACACACAGTCAACATATAATTAACTTAAAAAACAAGATTAAATATTACAGTCCACGAGTAATCACTTAGTCCTCATATAACAACAACACACATAAAATAGCGCATCTGCAATGCAATTTCGATGTATTTGGTGAGGGGAAACTAATTCGATTTTTTATTTTTTATTTTTTATTTTTTATTTTTTATTTTTTGCACTGTCAATCAAAACATAATGGTCACAACCACCGACCAACTCGTTTTTTTATCCCAAACTACTGTGGTTGTTTTCATTCAAGGTTCCTAAATAATTTTCTCTTTTGATTTTCCAATGATCAAATTATATAATTGTACAACTACTATAATAAACTTTATTCTTTTGTCCCATTATGCGACGCAATATAAGAACAATCTCTACTTCTGACCTTTTGGCCTAAATCTAGGCACATATCACGAGACAATAAAACATCCCACATTTTTTGCATATTAAATTGTGGCCTCAAAATACATTTATAATATAGAAACATCATAATTGAATTATGCTCCTACATCATAGATTATTTCTCTTAACAGCACAACTTTTGTGAGTGAAATTACTTGTGGTAAAATACTGAATGCACTTTAACTTAACTTTATAGAATAATTGGGTTAAAATGGGCGATGCATTTTGCAGACTGAACAAAGCATGCAGCTTTTAAGGAAATATCTAATTAGGTTATGGCTTATATCGTTATTATTATATACTCATAAGCTTTTTTTTGTTAACCTTTTCCCTAACTTTTTCTTAAGTTGCTTATTTATAGTATCCTGTTGTGGTAGATGTGGACGTGAACGTGATACAGATCATTTTGTATTCTTTTATAGCAAATCTTGATTGAGAATTCAAAATTAGCAAATAAAAAATGCGATTGGTGTTATGTAGTAATTATTAAATTTGGAGGCTAGAAAGAGACGAAGAAATAACTCCTTTATTCCAATTAGTATATGAATAATAACATAATGAAATGGAATTAATTCGACATAAATTAATTACTCTCAATAATACTGCGTCGATATTTCCCCTTTACAAAATTAATGTATCATTATATATTTATTATGAAATTACTCTGTTCTAAATTTTCATTCTTCTTTAATTTGGGTTTCATGAGACCAAGTCAGCGATTGTCAGATATATATAAATTCAGAAGCAGACGACCCTTCTTTTGGCTTTGTTTTTAGTAATGATTCACTTAAAAATCAATGAAGATCATATTTTTTCTTTATAGCATTAAAGAACTTAATTAAGATACAACCAGTTAACAAGTAATTGACACTTCACCAGATTGTTTGATTACTCTTATGATAATTAATTTAAATTATAAAATATTTCAGCTTAATGATATTCATCATCTTTATACGAATGAAACACTATAATATTAACTGAAAGTAGCTGTAAATATAAAATTAATATATTTTCTTACCCATCAAGTATGAAGCTCAGATTAATTACTTAACTGTCCTAAAAAGTTGCAACATGAAAAAAATGACCATACACAAACTGCAAAATGAATAAAAACTTTCTATAAAACATGCACACACTATGTTGCGTCTGAATGCAGTTGTTCTAATTAAATTGTAATTAAAAGTTGATGAGTCTTAAAACTAATTCTAGTACAGAAAAACTCATCTAGAAGCATTGCCTCTCTATTGTAATTCGAACACATTTTACACTTTGAAGTTATAAATTCAACTAATATAAGTCTATCATTTAATAGAGGAAGTCAACGGAATCTGCCTACTTTTGTCACGACTTCACACATGAGAATTTCACAAGTCGGAATTTTAAAGTAAATTTAAGTCAATAAATAATTAATTTGCTTGAATTATTTAAATAATAGTATTGTAAAGTTTTAATCATGTTACCACTTACCAGAGATCTACAGTGACTGAGTTAATCGTGGTTCGGGTTCTTGTGATTACTTCGGGATAACATTAGTGTCAAAAACTATTCATAAAGAAACTTGTAGTGGTATATTATATTCTTACTTTTTTGAGACAAAGATATTACTGCAGTCTACTCCTATGTCAACCTTGGAATATGGGATGCATAAAATTTTCATATCTAATTATTTTGATTCCATTTCTACAATCCTATTCTCATAAACTTTATCATAAACTTTCTAGAATATGTACTACTCCAACCACTTAGATCTCAATTTTTCATTGACGGAAAAATTTGGATCATATAGAAGAACAACATCTCCATGCATAATTCTTGTTTGTCGATCATTTTGGATGATAAGCTTTCATGCTTCGCTTGTAGGTCGATGATTAGTTATAGGCCTCATTGCAAGGTTCATCAAGCTCATTGAGATGAATACAACATTCCTCTCCCACTTTCAACAAGTCCAAGTTTGACTTCTTGACTATCCAATATGATATGTATTTCTACTCCTACTCTGTAAGAGGATGACATGATTTTTCAAAAAAAAGATAAGTAGATATATCTATTGGAGTTACCCTAGACCATTCGGTATAGAAGGTGTCATGAAGATGAGTCATTCGAATTTGTACTCGCCGTCTTCTGTAGCACTTGCTTGATTTCTATATTAACTCCATTTTGCCCATTAGCTTATGGATGGTGGGTGTGGTGACTCTCTATATTTTGCAAGCATATTATCCAATCACTTAATGTTAAATTGTGATCCATCACTGACTAGAGCACGTGGGTCGTCAATCGAGTGAATATTATTTCTAATGAAGTCGGTCACCACTCACCACTCACCACCTTTGAATCAATAGTCTGGGTAAGAACTGCTTCAACCCATCTTGACACATACACCAAATATGTCTCTCCTTTATTACAAATTGAGTTACACCTTAAAAAACACTCATGCATCCGTGAATTTAATGTATTAGAATCAAACTAAATAGATAAATCGAAACGAAAAACGTTAAAAATGGGTCAAACAAGAGTGGTGCTCACATAAGGTATGTAGCATATTATTCCTCTTCTTTTACGTACTTATTCTGCTTCTTTTATATGTATATCTATATTAGGTAGTTTTAAATTTTATTAAATTTGTATAAATTTGATTTTCCTGTTTTAGATGTTAATATGATATTTTTCTGTTTTAGAGTATTTGGTGAGACATCGAAAATGTGATTTCTATTCTATAAAAGTATTATAATTTTTATTTTAATTTATGTGATTTTAAATTGAACATTATTTTAAGATATAATTTTAATATTTTTTTTGTTGTATATGTTTTAATTTATCATTAAATTCGCACACCCAATTGAAAAAGTCTGGATTTGCCTGTATCCAAAACAAGCAAGCTATACAAATTTCTAAAAAACACGGCAAAATAGCCTTTGGAATCTATTCTCCATGCATAAAGTAATTATACCTCAACAATTCTAGTAATTGTGATCTCTTTCTTTTTAGAAATTCTTTTAGTTCTTGCTCACTGCATTGAAGTAAAAATTAATTAGATATTGTCTCACTTTCTGATAGGATAAACCTCCAATCGGGTTGATCGGCGTACGTAGATCGACCATCAATAAATATCTGTCCCGGACGAGTGCCCAACTCGCCCGTCAAGCAAGACGATTTTCTCACTTTGGAGAAACCAATGAACGACAAATAATATTGATATTATTGATTGATTTCAAATGATGACAATGACTCATATTTATAATGCTAATAAATAACTTAATGAACAAGAAAACAAAGAAAACAAAGATATAGAAAATATATGTGAATCCCTAAAATATCTAAACAAAATATGAAATATGCTCGTATCAACTCCCCCACGGTTGAAATTCATCTTGTCCTCAAGGCTTTGGCGGGCTATTGGCGGTGTGATGTTGGGTTGCGTAAGTAGAGTTGTCTGGCGGCTAGAGCTCGAAGGACAGGCGGGACTCGACAACCAAATCTGGTGTTGTGCGCGGACCATCTTCCGTCAGGCAGCAGCGCAGCTTTGGTTCGAGATGGTGGGAAGGCTTAACTAGTTGTTGTGCGCGGGTGGATTCCCGTCGGGCAGCGGCGCGGCTTTGGTTCGATCGGTGTGGCTAGTTGTTGTGCGCGGTGGATTCCCGTCGGTCAGCGACATAGCTGTGATTCGATCGGTATTTTGGAGGGTGAGCTCGGGATGAAAGCACCAATTTGATAGGATAAACCTCCTATCGGGTTGATCGGCGTCCGTAGATCGGCAATCGATAAATATCTGTCGCGGGCCCGACTCGCCCGTCAAGCAAGACGGTTTTTTCACTTTGGAGAAGCCAATGAACGATAAATAATATTGATATTCTTGATTGATTTCAAATGATTACAATGACTCGTATTTATAATGCTAATAAATAACTTAATGAATAAGAAAATAAAGATATGAAAAAGATACGTGAATTCCTAAAATATCTAAACAAAATATGAAATATGATCGTATCACTTTGCAAAACCTTCATGGTTGTTCTTTGTATTTTAAAATTATCTCCACATGCTAGCTAATGACAATATAAGATAACTATTTCTCTCGAAGATCGTCAATAAGTTTGTCATATATGATGAAGCAGTTGGCTGATTTTAGAGGTTGGATGAGACATTGCCATCATGGTTACGTTGGTGAGGTAGTAGCAAGAATGGAGCTCATAATCCATGTTCTTATGGTTGAACTATATATTTTTTCGGATGGACTTAGTTAATTTAATCAGATATAGTGTTATTTTATCTTGTTGGCTATGTGTTTTGTGTTTATTTGATGTCTTAATGAAGTTTACTTATTTGCCGAAATTACACGACATATTAAGGCGGGTTTAATTGGCAAGATGATTTTTTTATTTAAGAAGTTAATGATTCGAGTTACATAGGTAAATGGTAAATCATTATTGAAATTTTTAGAAAAATGCAAATTTAATACTATATTATTGTTATTTTTCAAAATTAATCCTTAGAAACACGAGCACTTGTTACGATAGGAAGAATCAACCAAACTGATAGTAAAAAATTAATTCGAAGACCAGACTGAATAATAAAGCAAATCACTCAAGTCAAATAATAATAGTTAACACTAACAATAAAAGCAAAAAAAAAACACCAAAAAAACTGTAGAAACAAAAAAAACACATGCATGTTAAAAATCGGACTAAAATCTAAAATCTGAAAGTCACATAATTCGAGAATCTATTATAGTCAAATAATTTGTCAATCGCTTTATTAAGCAAGACTTTTGTCATATTCTAATGCTTATAGCACTTTAATCCAAAATCAAGACCAAATCTCTATTCTTAAATTTTAAAATGAGTGGATGAGATTAAATCTTACGAATCTCAATAAATAGTAGACAAAATATCAACAAAAGGGTAATATCGTCATTATGTTATCATATGATAATTTTCGTGAATGTTTTTTTATATCAACATAGTGTATTACAAATATCAACAATATGACATAAGAATATCAACACTAGTACAAGAAAATATCAACACATATTTATTGAGATTTTTATATGGTTTTGTTGAGATTTTTTACATGGTTTTATTGAGATTTTTTGATATATTTGTTAATAAAAATCTGGTTATCAACATTTACGAAAACTAAAATAAAAAATATCAAACTTCATCATCCGAACGTCGTTGCAACATATGCAATTGAGATCTCGTTGGAATCCTTATAAAATTATCTTTAATTTGATATATTTTTTGTGAAAAAATAATTTAAATCGAAAAGGTTACGTAAATTTAAAGTTTTAAGATGATTTTAATGAGAGAGAATTGATATTAATACCCTCTAATTTTATTTATTAATTTTTTATTAAAAATATAATTCATGTGGTATTATTTCAATCACTAGATCTTCTAATCTAATGACTAAGATTTAGTCTTAATTTGGGATTGCTTAGCAATCGATCACTTCCCATTATGCCAATTAATAATTTGATTTAATCTTTTCCGAGGAAAGACTACATAATTCCATTTGGAAGAATGTGAAAACTTAATAAGAAAGTTAAAGAGTGAAAATCACTTAATAAGTTAAGAAAGTGAAGAGTGAAAATCAAATAAAATGTACACGCCATATATAGTTCGTACCATGGTAGTAGCACCGACACTTCGAATTAAGAGAAAAAATAATGAATAAATGTAATATAGTTTGGACAATGAACGTTGGAATATGTTGTGATCTTTGACTCATAATAATGTGGGGAATTTTCCAAAGTGTCTTTTCTACTCCACTATTCTATAAAATAATAGTAGTAGTAAATTATCATGTTTTTATTTTAAAATTATGTTATTCTTTTATGTCGACAGTGCCCCTCGCATAAATCTATCTACCAGTATTCTTTTTCTAGCTTTTCTAGTTTTAACGTTATAATAACTTTTGCTTTAAATAAACTTTACACTAGGTAACGTTGTCCTCTTTCACCTAAAAATTTAACATTTGATATGAGCCATCCCAAAAATAAAAACATGATATTTACTAGTATGAATAGGTTTTTTGTTTTTTGTATTCAAGTCAATTATTCAGAAATGAAATATTATCATGACCAATGAAGTGATATATATTTGGGAGAAGGAAAAATAATATTTTACTATTTTAATGACAAAATCTTAAATTTGATATTAAATATATGTGGAGATATTTCATCTATCAATATTTTTATTAATATTAGCAAATAATATGATTATATTATTTGATTAAATGATTTTCTTTGGAGTGTCATTATGCTAGCTAGCTAAAATATCAATTACTGATACTTCATCAATATTATTACGTATAATTTTCATGCATGTGAAGGTTAAACGACACCATTTTTACCTTATACATGCGTGGGACTTTGTAACATGGCATTATTTTAAGACATGATGACACTTTTTAAATAAATTGCTGCTAAATAATTTGCTATATAAATAATAAAATATTTTTAGTTGTTATGGAAAGAGAATGTGGACTGATTGTTACGTAAATAAATAAATAGTAGGAGAACTTCATAGCCAAGATGCACCTAATTAATGGAGGCCATTTTGTCTCTTCATTGGAACAAGAAAACCCAAATTGTGGCCGACAAAATTTAGTAGTAATAAACTACACCATATAGTTATTTATAAAGAAACGGTATCGATGCGCATTACCTCTTTTTCATAAAATACTAAAATAATGAAAATACTAGTAAAATTTTAGAAACGATTCTAAATATAATATGTTCGGATTTTAGCTCTGTTAGGGTGGGAGCTAAAGGTTACTAATTTAAACGCATTTGGGCTTTTACTTTACCAGTATCTTTAATTTATGTGAATATGGTCAAATAGTCACACAATTAATCTCAAATACACTAAATTATATAAAAAGACACTGTTAAATTTCCGTAACATTTTGTTAAGCTAGATCAAATAAACAGATTCACTTTTTAGGAGATATAATATTAATACTTTAACATGCATGGAAACCGAACAAAAATTTTAGGATATGTAAAAAAAATGCAACTTTTTTTTGTCAGAAAAATAAAGTATATGTACAGTAAGATTTCATCTTCATGCTATTCTTGACGAGGATGCTTCGGTAGAGGTGCGTTAAAATGGCAACACCTCTTAAAATAACACCATACTATCATTTTTAGCTAATCATTTGTACATGTGGACGTATAATAAGTTGTCATGTGGCAATAGAAAAAATGCTCAAGTATAAAAATCTCGGCCAGCAATATATAACACTGTATACAACAATCTTTTCTCGGCCAACAATATCCAACACGCTATAGAGCAATTTGTGTAGCGTTTATAATATTACTGTTTAGCGTTTATAATATTGTTGGATATGTGGTGTCACGGTGTCACTTTAAAAGGTATTGTCATTTTAACACAAACTTGTTTTGATATGGTGCATATTTCGAAGAATATACATATCCTTGATGAGAACGCTTCATGCTATCCTTGTTACATAGTAAAATATTTGTATAATAATATATATGCATGCCAATGTATTTGACTTATATATTTGTGGTCAAGTCAACAATGCGAGGTTCATTAGTAAGCATATGTTAAAAATTAAACTTTTACACATTTCCAGTTGCAATTCATGAAACAAATATGGTTTGGTGTTATAATTTTTTTGGGTGAAATTCCACCACAAGTTCAAAACTGCCGACATTTCACTGCTTTATTATTTCGTTATATAATTTTTTTTAGCCTGCACTGACTGACAGTAGAATAGGTTGAAAAACAATAATGGAAACAAGTCGGTCGGATTGAATCAAATGTGTCAAGTTCTTATTTATTCCGTACTTTCTGATTCAAACATCTACAAAATCTTTGTTATTTGATTCCGAACATAGGCAGGGAAACATGGATATGATGATTTTTGGTTTTTAAGAAAAATCAAAATTTAAGAAATTAAATAACAATGTGTTGATTTATTTTTCAAAAATAATTTTGATTTTCACGTACTCATAACGTAGGAAAGTGTGCCATTGGCCCATTACAACATATAAATCAGATCATTATGATAATAAGGTCATTATAGTGAAAACCCGAATAAAGCTAATATAAATAGATTTAATTATGCATTAATTAGTTTCACTATTTGGTTATGCTAAATTCGATTTTTTTTAATTTATTATATATTTGAACAAATCAAACAGACAAACCAAATTTTATCTAAATTATTTAAATTGATTCGAATTAAAAATCCGATAAAAGCGATTTGATTCGATTTGGGTATTCAGTTTTCGAGTATTTGCTCATCGGATGGGTTTCATTACCTTTTCGTTTATTTATGTACGGATACAATAAGTCTGTGTGTTACTGATACATATTATTCCTATACTGCTCATTATCACTGTGGTGGCATTGTTAAGTACTCCATCCGTCCCATAAAAGATGTCACACTTTCCTTTTTTGTTTGTCTCATAAAAGATGTCACATTTTCATTTTTGGAAAAAGTTTTCTTTCATATTAATATAAAAGTTATATTTTCTCTCTCCATCTAATACACAAAATAAAACCTCATCAAATCTCGTATCATCCCATAAATATGATATTTTTTATGGGACGGAGGGAGTATGACCCACCAAATTTTAGCAATGGCTAGAAAGCAAAGGGGCCCTTATTAAATTTAGTGTGATTTTACTTTTACACTCAATCATAAAACCATATCTTTGCAAATCCGAGTACAATTATTACCGACTATATATTAAAAAAAATGTCAATTAAGATAGCTGTCCTAACGGTAAAATTTTTTGAAGGGATGATTTAGTTCGGCATGTTAATTAATAAAGTCTAATCTGTTTTTAATAGACTAAATGTATGCTTTTGTACATTTCATTAATTTGTCATAAATTGTTTCCCCTTCACGAACTATGGAGAAAATAGAGTTAATATTACATACCGTTTTAGTATTATATCTATGAAAATTGAATATATTTGTTAGTTTTCAAATAATTCGTATATTTTGTTGTAGTGGTAATTGTCAATAATTCAAGATATTTTAGTTAAATGGCTAGTCTATGACGATATAAATTTACATTTTTCCCAAGTACTAATATTGGAAATATACTCGATTTCAAATAAATTGTGACATTTAATCTTCTAATAGAAAACCTGAAAGTGACATTAATGATTAGTATACTTTTTATATCCGGCTTTATATGGCAGAGTAATTTTACGTTCACTTTATTATAGTATATGATTATTGCAGACGCATCATAATTCAATGGAACATTATTATAATCACGGTGAAATAATTGTCGCGCGTTAGTCAGCTTTCTATTATTAGAATAGAGAAAGAAGCCTTAAAAGTTAAAACCAATTAGATCGATAAT
Source organism: Salvia hispanica (assembly GCF_023119035.1). Taxonomy (NCBI): domain Eukaryota; kingdom Viridiplantae; phylum Streptophyta; class Magnoliopsida; order Lamiales; family Lamiaceae; genus Salvia; species Salvia hispanica. The sequence continues at coordinate 24,855,736 of NC_062969.1, forward strand.
TTTCTTAGGCACCTAGCTACACCTACACGCAATAAATCGATAATCTTGACATCAAATCATATTAATATCATGATAAGTAGTTTAATTGACACTTCATAGCCCGTATGTTTCTATTTAAAAATACATAGCAAAATTCGTGTATTAAATTACAAACCGTATTCATAGAATATGAATGTATATTATTTGATGCAAGTTGGTTTGCTCAACCATTAATTATTAGGCTAATGCTAACCAATAGTGTAACTCATCAATTGCAGCCAACATTATTTATCCTCCTTTGTTTTTCTTTATTTACATTTTCATCGCCGAATCTGGACAGGATATGAGGATAATATTGCCAAACTTCTATGTCGCTCCATATTTTTAAGATAATGTCTCATCGCAACTGACTTTTACTACACCTTTTCTAAAGATTGCTGCACTTTTTCCTTGCGTTTTTTAGCTAGTGTCATAAATACATATATATATATATAAAAAGGAAAAAAAATGTTTTAGTTACAGTTGATGGACTCGTTTTATATCATAAAACTCTGAGTATAGATTTGGATTAGAACCTTCAATTTCAACTCTAACTCTAATATCTGTTACCACAAAATTGTTTAATTTAGAATTAAATTATGATTTAAAATTATAACTTCAACTTCAATTTCGAATTCCAATTTTATGCTATCAAATGAAATTTTAATTCAGTTTTATAAAATTGTAATTACAGTATAACTTTAATTCCAAGGTACCAAAATTCTATTTCTATGGCACCCAAGGAACCCTTATTGTTTGACGAGGAATTTATGGGCTATAGCTTAAGGGCAGTGATAAAATGCAAACTTATATATTGTGCAAACTCAAAATTCTTCAACACAGTTTTAATACAGTTTCAATACAGTTTCAAAACAATGTAAAATTTCAAGATTTTAATGTCAACACAGTATCAACACAATATCAATACTACCATATATATATATATATATATATATATTAGGGTTGATATATACACGTATAAAATGAGTGTAAATGGAACAAAAATCGGTATAGTAATAATAGTCTAATAGATAAGACAGTTTTTCTTCTGCGACTTTAGAAATATCGATAAAAACAAATCGGAACATGCATCGGATACCACCGTGGCACCGCCATCTTATTCTTTCGCAATATTCATAACATTTTATTTAATATCGACGAATATAACTTCACAAAGATTAATCAGTGATTGCACTGATTCTTTCTCTTGACAAAGATTATCGTGCATAACTTTCACTGCAAGGGGTGTTATTTATCATTATCGTCTATACTTTACTACTAGTAACTTTGTATAAACACTAAGCTAAGGAAGAAGTTATAATATTCATAAGTTGGATTTTTGTATAGTAGGAGTATAAAAATACTGGAGGAAGAATAAAATAAACTACTGAAATATTGCTAGAATTCGGGGCCCTTCTGATTCCTTCTTCTCACCGACAAACTAAAATTTATTGCTGGAATCCGAAATTTCAAAATTGTAAACCCCTTTTACTATCATAGTCCTAAATGTTTACTCAAAAAATTTGTATTTCAGAAAATGTAACAGATATTCTCAACAAATTAAATGATAGTACTACTTTTCTTTATCAGCTTAGACTTGCAAATATAATAGGTATTCTATAAACAATACTACTCCTCAACACAAGACAAATATAATCCCTTCACACCCCAATACCATTGAAAGGAAAAAGGCTAATATAATAATGGTGTGTTTAAATCGTTTGTATCTGTCTAAACAATTAACTACTTACAGGTATAACCAAGAAAACAAGGCATATGAGCATTGAACAAGTAGGCTATTAGATGTAATCAAGAAAGTAAGTATATAATCGAGACTCACTGTTAAAAATTCCATCTTGGAGATGTATGCACTGCGCTCTGCCTCGGCCTGCGTTTTTGCTGTTGCTCCATGTCATGCCTTTTCTTCATAATGGAGGAAACTGTTGGACTATAGTAGTCATTGCTCCTTTGAGATGTTGCACCTTGTGAGTACACCTTCCTCCCTTGCGTGAAGTTCTGGTGTTTCTCCAGATTCAAGCCGCGGGCAACTGAGTTTCTTGGGACCGGCCCCCATCTGTTGTGGCTCACACAGCTCTGGCTCCTTCCTACCTGATAGAACCTTCCCTCCCTAGGGCTAGTGTAATTCCTGCTTTCAGCTGTTTCAGCTGAGTACATGGTGGTTTCTCCTTCGCTGCTGTATTCGTGTGGCAACTCCTGAAACTCAACGGGTGAAGAGCTTGACTGGACGCCAGTCTGGGCTCCATCGACAGACCCTGTTGACTCTACATCTAGGATGGGGCTCGAAGGTCCTTCGGGTGGTTTCTGAATCAGGAAATCCTTGACGTAGTTTTGATCAGAGCTTGGTGGCATCATTTTTCTAGATTGCTTAGGTGATGGTGCAGCTTTACTTACTCTTGGAGGGAAGTTGATGTCCAAAAGCTGGATTTGAGTAGTAGCAGTAGTAGCATCATTGTTCCTAACTGGGCCTGAGGTCAGCACTGGGGACTCATAAATCTCGGGAGTAGGGATTCCGGAACCTTGCCGATTGCCACTTGAGGTCTCATCTTGGACTTCCACTGTGTCAGTATGGACAGCTGCTGAACTCGCTCCAGGTTGCTCTACTGGTTTGGAGGAAGATGGTGTCCCCTCATTCTCACCTTCAGTTAACTTAAAGACACGCCTCATGGTGAACGATGCACAAGAATGCTCACTTTTCTGACCTGAGGACATCAACCGGATCAGAGGTAGTTTTGGTTTGTTGAGCTCATCAAGGTTCCCCTCCCAATGCTGATTTAGCCAATGACAGATGACAGGTATAGGGATGCCAAATTGCATCGGGGTGTCTTTCTTCCACGACGACGTAGACGATGATGAAGTTGAAGTAGATTTGGCATTTGGAGAAGTTGCGAGCTTCATAGGATCGCAAACCATGAAGGAGAGATTGCCATGAGAATCAAAACCAGCAGAACCTGGGCTCCATGTCACTCCATCAGTTGATAACTTTATCAGATTGTCGGTAGCTATCACTACCTTTCCTTCACCAACAGCCAACTCTGGTTTATCTGTGTAACCTAAAAGATAAACTACTGTTCCCAGCTCCAGATTGGGTTTCGAGCAAGTCTTTAAGTAGTGAGGATGCTGCACGGGAGCATTTGACTCGCCATCAAAAGCGTCAAGGCCTACCATCGTCAGGTCAAGAACAGAGCTTGTAATAAAGAACCTGGATCAAATAGATCATCTTAGACAGGGAGATCGATTATTGGTGAAAGCATTGGCTCTATCTTCCTTTTACCAACTCTTATCAACATAATCAAATCAAGGTAAGGTATAAATCTCGCCATGACAAAGTTGAACTACCATCACTATAAGATTAATCACAGAGTTAGATGTGCAAACATAAATATCAAATAGATTACTAAATCAAGGCTTGATAATTGGTAACCATAAGCAAGAGGAGGTTGAAAGTAGTCAGTTCAATTGCATTTCCAATTTACACACTACTATAAATCAATGAAATAACACTTCATGTGTTTGGTGGAACTTATTCATTACGAAACAGTTGCAGACGAAGATACCAAGAGGCTGTGGCACCATCCATGATTGTTGTTACTGTTCTTGTTGGTATTCCCATCATTGCAAAATGATAACTGTAATTGCTAACATTAACCATAATGTAACATAACATCAATCCCATTGTTATGATCCCTAATGCACATCACTCAAATGGAGTATAAATTAGAAACAAATCCAGATTAAAAATCATCATCTTAGTTAACAACAATGGCGTTTACATCACCAACTTGAGATGAAGACAATCACATGAAAAACCAATCCATAATCAACTCGCACATCAACATCCAACCACAAATCCACTTATTGGGCAAATCAAACAAAAAGAAGAATCTCCAATTACCACACAATCACACACTTAATACACATATATACAGCCAAATAGACAGTAGATAATGTGAACAACTCAATAGAAATATAATTACTTGAGAAAAATAGTAGATTAAGCATTTTAGATAAAATCAAAACCAACCGGTGAGGAAACAGGGTAGCAGAGAGGCCATTGTGGAGGCGGATCTCGGCGGCTTCAGCGGCAGTTACAGAGGGGAGATTGGCGTGGGTAGTGAGCAGCAGATTGCGGTGGATCAAGAAGCCGGTGGCGGCGCCGTTGATTCTCGCCATTGCCGGAGCCTTGCCGGAGAAAATTGCGCCCTTCAATCTCTCCGACTTGCCCCCGCCGTTGCAGAAACACCACGAGTCCCCCAAAACCCTCATTTTCTCCCCAATAATTCCTCTGCAATAGAGAAATTAGCACCCTCGAGAAACAACAAACCTTGGATCCACAATGTTGAGCTGCAAAAGGAAGCTCATTTCTCAGTTTTCCATCATCTCTGTCAATGTATAAATCCAGCTGGATTTGATTAAATGCAGGTAGCAGTGATTAAATTATACAGTAGAGTAGATGAATTGGCAGTGCGAGGAAAGGGGGGATTTTATTAGCGGAGAAAGTGGCTAGAATAAGAGCTCCATCGCAACACCATGGATATGGAATTTGGGTGAAGCTTCTTATAAAGGGTAATGACGGCTGCGCTACAAGCTATAATCATCGCATTTTCACTCACAATTTTATTCTTTTTCTGCTTCTGACATTTGAGCCACCGTGTCTGCAAAATAAAATCAAATTTTGGTACTACTATAATTTGTAGTAATTTCAAAATAAAAATTGGGAAAAAAGATAATGCATTTCTAATCTCATTTCAAATCACATTTGCTTTTGTTGATCGACTCTTTTAATTTCTATCTAAACAACACGTCTAGTTCAAATGTCTATTGTGAATCAAACTGGGTGGCTGAAGTCTGAATATTAGCAAAAAAAGGAGAAATAGTACATTAAATTTTTAAAAAGTCGTCATTTTTTTAAAAAAATACTACAGATTAACCTAAAATAATAGCACTCCTTTTAATGTGCATTCCTAATCATCAAATAAAGCTAGAACAATAGATGTATAAAAAGTTCATATTTGAAATTTATTTGTCGAAAAACAATAGGAGAAGGAAGAATTGAAATAAATTTAATTTTAAAGTTTGAATTGGATTAATTAAAGTAAAGAGAACCCATTGGAACGTAAAGCAAGAATTAAAAGCTCGTGGTTTTATTTGTTGAAAAAACCCTATCTAATTCACATAAAACAAAGGAGTCCTTTTTCAAAAAGTCTTCTAAATACAGGCAGACACCATTTATGTTAATTTGATTTTACACCGAATTATTCCTTGGAATTAATCTGGACATATAACAAATTCATTTATTACCAGTATTAAACCAAAGGTGTAAGTTTTATTTGTCTATTAAAATCTACAGAAAATCGTAGTATAATTTAATTATCCATTATTGATGTGGGGTTGTAATTGGTTTCCAGCTTTTGTGGCTTGGACAGGAATACAGCTTCATCAAACTTAGCTTTGGAGTTTGGACTTTGGAGTAACGCACATGCAATTAATAATTTGTTAAATATAATATAATACTTATTATTTAGTAATTTTTACAGTAAGACAAATTAGTTGGTATTTTTTTACGATGTAATTTTAAAATTAGCTGGAAACATTTGGAATTCAATAGAAATTGACTCTTAACCTTATGATGATGACGACGGCTGATGCATTAACTATTACTTATTAATTTGTAATTGAAACGACAATTACGTGCACGTCCAAGTAGTCCAACCAAATCTTGAAAATTAAAGAATATAAATTGTTCGAAAACATTGGTCACTTACAAGTATGGCAAATTGGCAATAGACTTAATCAAAATTCATAACTAAAGTATTAAACAGGAGTATTAGTTAAATGAATTATTGTACTAATGTTTTTGAAGTACTAATAGTTTTTAATACTATAAAAATACTTGAATTTGCCAATTATGCATATGTACATTTTATCACTACTTTAAAAATTACGCCTTTTAATTGATATAAATTTTATCCCCCTTAATTCATATACATCGAACAATTTACTTCATAAACAAAATCTTTCCCCACTTTTCGTTTTTTATACTAATATCAAACCTTTGATTATTATAAATTCCATAATTGTAGGGATTATAATACAATTATATTTAAAAACTAAAAAATAATTGATAATTGATTTATTTCTAGTTAAAATATTTAAGGGTGCATTAGTTAAAACATAAAATAAAGATATTATGACATATAGATATTAATGACGAATTTCTTAAAAAAAATTATACTCCATATAAGAATAAAATTTACACTTACTTTTTTTCCATCGATTTTTCTCTATAATTTCTAAAATTTGCACAAAGATAAAAGAAGACTTTAAACATAGAACAATAAATAAGGATAAAAAAGTGTATAGATAGTAGTAGAAGAATTGATAAAAATTGGTAATGTTCATCCACTAAAAAAGATAAAAAATTTTGTGGATTGTGTCCCGATTCCTGGAATCCAGCGTATGCTTAAATTAAACAGTGGTGCTTACTTTAAGCGAAAGAAAAAGGTTAATCCTCAATATTCTTCTCTTCGATTGATCCGCTCATTGCGATTTCTACTACGATTCGATGGCTCCACTCCCCGCGCGCCTCAAAATTCAATGCATTGTCTTCGTAACTCTTTGGATCGGATCATCCAGTGTTGCAGATTTGGGGGAGTTGTTGGTGAAATCAAGCAATCAGCAGAGAGAATTTGATTTCTTCATGCTATCTTTTCTGTGGCCGGGAACAGCCTGCCTCTCGTCCGATGGTCAATGCTGCCCCTCCAATGCCTGCTGTCGCCGGTAAATTCAATTTTCTCTATTACACGCTTTTTCATGCAATGATATTACTGCTGTTTAGAAAGAGGTTCTAGATGATAAGAACTGAATTGAGCGGAATGAGTCTTTGTATAGGATTGATCTTTGAGGTAAATGTTGTTGCTCTTTCTCAATAATCTCTGCTCAAATGTGGTTGGAATTGGTTATGTTCAGTTTTTCCCTACTGCAACTTCGAAACACAATTGCCACTATATGATCAAGCACACTGATGTGTAAAGCCTAATTTTTTAAGGAAGACCTACTATTTGTATGCTCAGTTTGAAAGATTATATTCATGATTAAATATTACTATTATGTTTGGTTCATGAGATTGAATCTCACAACTTAATCCTAGAAGGATAATCATATGATAATGAGGCATAGCCACCCCTTCCAACTAAAATAATCCCACAACTTAATCCTAGATGAATAATCATATGATAATGAGTCATGCAACCGAACGGCACCTTAGTGATCATCTATATTTATTTGTATTAAATTCAATATGATTCATGTGGAGGTGCTTTTACTGTACAATGCCTCGTTTCAATAGCTTGGCACCCTTGGTTATAAATTCTTATGACAGAGGAGTTGGGATTTTTGTTGTTGTGCATTATGACTAGACCAGAAAAAATTGGGAGATGAAGATGACAGATAGACTCACCACCAGTCACCACCCAACAAAACAATGAACCAAATAAGCTTTTTTGATACGAAATTTTATGCATCAGAGAGATTTTAGCAGATAATGACAGTAACTGTTTAACAAAAATAATATAAAAGGCTTAGCCTCTTCCATAATTGTTGATGAAAACCTGTTTTGTTATTTTGACTGCTGCGTGAGCATTTTCCAATGTATGCTACGAAGACTTACTAACGTTTCTGTTTAATTTGCTTCAGTTCGAGTGCCTTGACAGAATTTACTATCCGTAAGTGAAGCTATCTCATGCTTGAACAAAAACATGTAGTGGTATGAGTTATCGGTAATTTGATATCTAGCATATGCATGTCTGTATTTTTCATTCATGTTTATGCATGCAGCGGAGTGTTGCTTCCGTATTGAGATTAAGAAGGTCCTATTTCTGGTATATTTTCTATGTCCTTGTCTCTCCTTTCCATGCAGATGGACTTTGGCCTGATTATAATGACGGGACTTGGCCAGCATGCTGCCCTGGCAAAAGATTTAATATTAAAAAGGTAAGTTTCTAGTTTGCAGTGGTTTGCTTATTTGGATGCTTTATGTTTTAGAAGAAATATATTCTCAAGCATGTAGCAACTTCTCCTAGAATTTGATATGCTTCATCCAATTAATTGATTTTTGTTGTTTCAGATTTCGACATTGCTAAGCACCATGAAAAAGTACTGGCCATCTTACAACTGTGAATCTTCTTCAAATTGCCATAATGGAACGGGGCTGTTCTGGGAACATGAGGTTTGTTGATGCACATTCCTTTAAAGCTGGTGATGCCAAGAGAAGAAACTAACGATACTTCCTTTGTTGCTGTTGTGTTTGGAATATTCGGATTGGAATGCATCTGGAGACAGTGGGGTAAACTTCTTTAGAAATTTAGTTCTGCTTGGTCAATATCTTCCCTTTGTGACTGAAATATTGGTTATTTAGCATCTTGTGCACAAAGCAGTCTGATATTAATAACCATCTGTTATAACTAAAGAAGATTTAGTAGTGGTTTCAAGTTAATGCTTTGAGAAACTTGGAGAATACTTCAACTGGGAAGGAACCTTATTTCATCTTCATTCATTGTTTTCCAGAAAAACATGGACCTTGTTCATTTCCAGTCATAAGAGATGAATATGATTACTTCAGGACAGTTCTTAACCTCTACTTCAAATATAATGTCACGGTAATATAATGCTTTAACATTGAACTTTTCAATTTCATGCATATATTTTATTTTCACAAGTGAAAAACTGTGTTTTATTTTGATGAGTATTCAAACCATTTAAGAGTGTGTTCATCTGATTACAAGAATGCATGTCATATGTAAAGTAAAATTAAATGAAAGTCAGTTTAATAGCATAGACTATTGTTGAACATATTAACTCCATGAATCCAGAGATTCTACTTATACCTTTACATCTTCTCATATTGCCTATTGGTATAGTCTTCACCGAAAAAAGGTTCAGTTTAAATATGCAAGATCTCCGTATATATGCATTGACCGTCTATAATGATTGTGTGCATGTGTATGTATAATTGCGCACTTTGTTCTGTACTTGGTTGATTGCTTGCTGGTTGATCATTAACTTGTATGACTTCAACTGGCTCATCGATCATTAAGTTGAACAAAGTCAGAAGAGCATACTGGAATATTCACCCCTCTTGTATATGATATGCATATACACAAACAGGAAGTTTTAAGAGAAGCTGGCTATGCAGCATCAAACTGTGAAAAGTATCCTCTTGGAGGCATTGTTTCAGCTATTGAAAAGGCTTACCATGCCACTCCAGCACTTGTATGTTCTGGTGATGCCATCGAGGAACTTCGACTCTGCTTCAGCAAGGACTTCAAGGTCCAATGATTTTGATATTGTAGCTTAATTTTTGTGAGTTTTTTCTTTATCGTTAGTTAGTTGGATCAATAAGCTAGGCCATCAGAGATATAATGTGCATTTTTTACACATCCTTTTTTCTTCTTTCGAGAACTATTGCAGTTTCGGGATTGTGGCGTTGAAATCCCACCAGAAAGTTCCTGCCCTGAATATGTCAGCTTACCGGAATTTATTTCATCAGGTGAGTTAACTTTTTGAAGCTGCTTCTTGAACAATATGAGTTAAGTTAATTGTCTGAGAAACAAATTCATTGCCTTCCTTAGCGTTCGTTCGTCTAATTTATTGCAGGTCTTGGGAACAAAGAAGCAAAGCTTTAAAGTTGGAAACATGAACGATTATATCTTCTACTTTGAGAACCCAAAAGCGCAACTCAAAAAATGCTTTGTCCTACTTTGTAATGTTATTTCTTGGACTGCACATGTGAGAATAAGCTTAGTAGGAGGCACTATTTTTAATTTATTTCGAGTGCTTAACATGTGAGAAATACCTATATGGAGTACGGAGTATAATATAATTCAATTTCCAGATACTGAATAAATTGACAGAATAATAGGGATATAAGTCAGTATCCAATAATCTTTTAGCGTAGTAGTACTAAAGAATGCTAATAATATTCCGAAAATAAAATATACTCCACTATCTTTATATTCAAACAGTTTCTTGTTGATATAAATATATAAGAAGAGTGCTATTGATAATAACTTTATATTTAAAGGACTTCTCATTGATATAAAATAGACACATGGAATTAAATAAGACAAAAAGATAATTACGAAAAACTTTGTACACGACTCCCCTCCAATCAATAGGTTGGAAGTTTATTGATTCTCTTAAATTGTGAAAAAAAACAAGAAGAAAAAAATTAAATTAGACCAAAAAGTAAATTAATAAACATAAGAAAGCCAAAAAAAAATAAAAACCATTTTTTTATAAATATAATTATGTTAATGCTTAATGACACTAATTGTAATTCAATATCCACCAAATAGTAAATATACAATATAGTGTTGAACAATTATACTCTATCAAACTCAGTAAAAGAACAAAAATAATGGGTGGCATAACAGAGTTTTTTACCTATTCTGGAGCATCATTGGAATTGGATTTAGGATCCCAATTCCCAAAGACAGAGACAAATAAGGTGCAACTCATACATCAAGAAACATTCAGAATAATTTCATTGGGAAATATTTGTCAATGAATTTATAACTAAGAGAACTTCAAATGTACACAGGCCCAACGAAATGGCCACCATAACTTTTTTTGTCTCAAGCACGTGAGCATAAAACCCCACTTCCCAAAGAGAGTAAAAACACTTATCCAATATGGGATAGAGAAGACGAGCACATACTTCAACTCTCACTTTCAAGAAGCAGCTACTGGCAAATCATTGATCGGCGCAGGAGCCAAATGGGGCTTGTTCTTTTAAGTTCTCATTGCTAATTACATATCCAACATTTTATCAGGATTTCTGCCTTGGTAGATAAAAATTCAAGAAAGTAGTAACTAAACAAGACAGAACCTGGACATTTCTGCGGTCAATGCAAATGCTCCTGACTTTCAATACACTGGACAAGACAAATAGGTTTCTACTGCTTTCCTGTTTCATGCGGTAGTGCAACTTCACTGCTAAAACCATATGTGGTCCTGGGAAATAATCTCTCATTTAAGCAAATTCATGAAATATTCTGAGAATTTCTAAAAAGAAGATGGAAGTGTTTTCAATATCAAGAATCGGTTTCCATACGAACCTTGAAACATTTTAACGAAGAGCTCTCTCTGCCAAAAGGGAAATATAATGATATTTCCACTAGAAATTTGCCCAATAGTCCTAGACCAAAAAATTAAGGCACCATCTCGCTCTTGGCAAACATCCACTTCAGCCACACAATAAAGCAATGCCTTGAAAGATGCTCTGGCAGATCCACCTACAAAACAGCATGAGAAATCACTTTGAATTCAAACATTCTCTATATGGATACAGTCGTACATTTTGTGGGAATAACACGTGAAGCTGGAAGAAAGAAAAACACATAATATAACATGATATCTAATTATCTAAGACTAGAAGAAAGCCTGGGACCAAATTATTTACCTAACACTTGTTACCATTCTAAAGCAGAGCAACCTGTGCTGTCATTAGCAAACAGAATTTTCATCTCAGATGTGATTTTATGGTTTCAGAAACTTTATGCTTCCCAACTTTCATCATCCAACATGAGTCTAATAGTTGATAAAGGTAAATTCTACATCTTTTTATACATATAAAATAATCTTGTGATAAAGAATTTGGAACTATCAAGTACTTGAGCATCTGGAAAAATATAGATGGAGAACAGAACAACTTGAAGACTGGATGTGGATTGCAGCAACAACAAAAAAAGGAGAGTTTTTGGACTTACACTGCTCCATACAGAAGAATAGCCATCAGTTGAGAGCAACCAATCACCCACCTTGGATTGCAGATCTAGCCTGTTATTCAATATATCATGTCCAACCAACTCATCTTCATAATCTTCAGTAGGATTGATATTTCGATGTCTTCTTTTGTGTTTTCTATGCTTCTTGCGCTTGAGGCTTACTCTAGATCCTCTATCATAATCTGATCCATCTTCGGGAAAGTCATCATCATGTAGCATAGCATACTTGTCAGACTGGCGAAATTTTATTCCATTGCTGACAAACAAAGACTCCCAGGATTCAGTCTTGTGAAATTCTCGTGATAGCCAATAATATATTGCCCAGGACTGCACACCCAACCTTTTTATGACGACTAAGGGGTTGCTATTTAGGCCTTCTTTCAATATTGCTTCCAAATCATTGGCATGATTTGACAGTTCACAAAGCTGAGAAACCACATCCTTTATCTTTTGTTTTTGTTCCTCGCTACCTTCTTCCTGAACAAGCCGCAGGAGATGGCGACCTTGACTAGTCACAGCAATAAGCAGAAGTAGCTGATCTATGGTAGTAGAAGCACTGTATTTTGAAAGTATCGCTTCAAACCATTCAGATGCACTGCCAAGCCCAACTATTTCTGATTTTTGTCTAAGATATTTCGGTACCAGATCCAGGAAATGACACAAATCTTGCTCTTCGAGAATGATCAGAAGGTGATGGCATAAGAATGAGAAAGATTGCTCCATGAGGAATTCATCAATAACTTCCCAAACTTCTTCTAGGTCCTCTTCATACATCAGGTCAGTAAACAAGTCAACAAAATATTGTGTATCAATTAGCAAAATGCTACCATCCTTTAACGACTCAGAGAACTCACGGGATGACCAGAATTCAGGTACATACTCTAGAAAATTATCAACAGTTCGCAGAACATCTAAATCAAGGAAATAATGGGGCTTTGTTGCAACCATGGCAGGACTCTGCCCATGTTTACCTTTCCACTCCAGCTCCTCCCAACAAATATCTCGGTTTACAAAAGCAAACTGGGATAATGCTTTAGCACCTTGTCCATGATCAGAGCCACTAGTACCAGCAAAATTAGAGAACCACTGTAGGATGCGCCTAGAATTTCCTGGAGACATAAATGGGTTAGGATTCATAACAATGAGCCAGCCAATTGAAAATTTGTGTAAGAGTAAAACCAATAATTTAAATAACAATAAATATGTAAAATTTAAATATATACAACATGCCATTTAAAATTGCTATGAATGTCTAAGGATCCTAGCAAAATGCGGTTTTGATCTAATCAACTAGACATACTACAAATGTGCACTCAAGGACTGAAAATGGAAGAAAAGTGTAGATCATTTCTAGTTATTGGCATTTACATATGGATGCAATTATAAACATCAAACTGTTTCTTTGTAGTTAGGGGGTAATACAACATAATGTCTGAATTCAGACAATCAGCGAGGAAGTCATAAATAGCAGGTCAATGCCATCCAAACAATTTCAGCTTCCACAATTAGAACCATTAAACAGAATCCAGTTGGTTGCCATTCAGATAACCACAATTAGAACCCATAAAAAGAATCCAGTTGTTTGCCATTCAGATATTGATAGTCATAGTCAACATGGAAAAGCTGAGTATAATGCCATTGAGACAAACAGTTATCAGTTCTTCATCCAATAAAAATAATTACCAACGAATATAATCAAAGAACCATTGAAGTAGCCCTAAAATACTTCTTCACGTTTATCTTTATAAATTACTATAATGTTATGCATGCCACTGAAATTCCAGTTAACACTCCAGAGATTCAATGCATCCTAATATATCAAAGGTGGGCTCAGTAAATAATCTGTGGAAGATTTATTAGATAATTTATATCAACTCCAATGTCACAAGAAATTTATAGTCAAAATCAGCACTTGCCTTTAAAAAAATTCTCCAGCTTGCAGCTTTTCCTTGCTATTATAGGCCCCACCTTTTGTGGTTGCTTCTGAAAGATCAATTGCAGAAGTTGTGATGCTAAGTTCCTCTTGATTGGCTTAGATCTCAGTAGGCTCAGAAACAAGTCTCGTTGATGGCGGGGCCGGATGGAGTTTATGCTTGATATTGTGTTACAAAGCCACAGCCGGGCTTCTGATCGGCTTCCTGATGAAATAAATGACCAGATTGATTGTTCTAATTCATCAAGAAGTGATATTCTCTGCTTACTATATTCATCATTCCTGGTGTCATGGTCCCAGGCAGGCTGGCAAAGGAACAGCTGAAGCATTTCTGCTGCATCACAAACTATACAAATTAAAAACCTCCTTACTAAATAATAATCCAGCAAAAAAAAAGCAAGACATTTATCAAGCCATGCTCAAGTATCGAGCATAAGCATGATATTGTGACATAACTCCATCCAACAACAAGAAAGTTAGTAATTCATAAATCTACGATTCTGAATGGTCGCGCCAATGCTCAGATGAGAAGGCCTTAAGCATAAAATTTTACTAACTAATAGACACAGCCCCTCGCGAGTATACAACTTATCACTTCTTAGGCAGCAAAGAATCGTAAACAAAAGGTTTCAACAATAATTCCTTACTTGGTGGGAGCAAAAATAACGAAAACAAACTCCATGAGAATTACCACAACTATCCTACAATTTTACTGCAGTTATATATCCACACAGTCACAATCACAGAAATCTCCGTAGAAATTAGTCAATTACCACTGTTCTTGTACCCCGAATGAACATAGACACCAAATTCGAAGAAAAAAGTCGAGCGCAATTCAAAATGGATGGTTAATAGATCAATCCGCGGGAAAAAGAAGAAGAAAATTAGCAATATAACAATAATGACAACACATACCTGGAAATGTGGAAGCCCTTGCACAAGAATTTCGGTCGAATTTAGGGTGGAGAATTAGGAAAGGGAGAGAGCAGAATCACAAGCACAGGTGTGGTTTCTAGCTCCACGAATAGTGTATTGAAGTTAAATGGGTCTATTGACCGGCCACCGCCATGAATGGTGGCTGACTGGCTGTAATCTCGAACTAAATGGGTTTTGGGGTTAGCTTGAATTTTTCATGGACGCGCTTAGACGATACCCATAATTCATTATTGAGTAATGCAGCTAATATTACGACCACCCACACAAGGGTATAATGGTACTTAAACACTATTAAAATATTAAAAAAACTAAGCCTAATTATTAGTGCATAAGTATTTTACCTAATGGCTCTTTCCCTTTAAAACTTTATTTTCTTCAATATAAAACTAATAATTCGGACCAAATTCCTTAAGCAAAGGAGATTAGTTTGACTAAGAACGATAATTTATATAGTTTGAATTAATGATGATTTATAGATTCAGATATAATTTAAACGATTGATAATAGTAATAATGTTAATAATAATAATGAATTATTACTATTATCATTACATTATAACACACCTTTAAATTATTAATTTATAAAATATAATAGGATTATTATACTTTTAATTTTAATATTATTCAATATTATAAATGTAATATGTTATACTTATAGTTATGTAAATTAATATATGTAGTACGGAGTATTAATTATTATTTACGATATAAGGCTATTACCGTATAAGTATAACATGTTTAAATTATTATATTTTAAAGTTATTAATCAACTGAATTTAAATTTTTTTCAATTCATATATTGGACCTCAATTAATATTTAGAGATTTTATTTTTTATTCAATTGAAATGAACAATTTATGATTTAGTATTGATTCTAAACACGATGTATAACTTAAAGATAAAGTACACACCAATAATTAACTTATTATAATTAATACAAAACACAAACGTTTAAAATTAAGTTTTAATATCAAGATTATTAATAATGTAACTTCAAAACTGATTTCACATAATAAATACTAAATAAAAGTACATATAGATAAAACAATAAAAACATAAATACATATACAATATATAAACTGAAACTCCAAGTTATTTAATTGAAATGAATATCAATTGAATAAAAATTACAGTGAACTAAATTACAAACTTATGAGATTAAAAATAGAATATTAATTTTCCCATCAAAATAAAAATAATAAATTAAAAAAATACTAAAAAGTAAATAAATATTCATTTTCAATCAAATATATTAATGATCATACTTTTAATTGGAAACACCTTAGTATTTTATTATTCCGTTTCAACATTCTTATGTATATTAAGTCTCTTTCTCTTGAGTAATTACACCACACCAAATAGTTTAATCCATAATTGACTCATTTCGTCATATTTTATTCACTTTTTTATTTTGCCTTTCTATTAATACTTTATTTATTTTTTCTATTCACATTTGAATTTTATTAATGAGTGAACTACACAATTAATCATTGATCTTGTCATAAAATACACCAATGGTCCCTGCAAAAATTTTATAGCAATTTTGGTCCCTAAAGACAAAAATAACCCCCTAGGCACTATCAATATAAATAGCACTATCAATATAAATATCACTATCAATATAAATATGTAACGTTTAAGGATATTTTGGACTTTTGAATCATACAATCATCATTTTTTGCAGACCATGACTTTACCACTTTCTTTCCTATATCTCTCTCCTTCCCTTTAAATAACCATTCATCTCTCTCTTTTTTCTCTCTGTATCTTCTCTCTCTACTGTATATCAAAAACTTGGGAAATGTCTAGTGTTTCCGGTAATCTTTCTGGCGAAGGAAGAAACAGGTGTCGGTGGCTCCGATTCGAGTACGAAAAATGTTGGTGTCGTGAAAGAGCTGATCTGAAAATTGTTGTCGATGCAAGACGTGAATCCCACGGAATGTTGTATTTTGTTTCCAGAACAAAGGTAAGGTCGGTGGCTGTAATTATTTTCGTTGGTGTTATCCCAAGTCCACGGGCGTGGATTGTGTTGTGCAGATTCGACGAAAAGATGTTGAGGTTGAGGGAGAAGAAGTTGATTCGGAACATGTAATTCGAAATTGTGGCGGAGCAGTCGGATGGAAGTGGAAAGATTTCTTTGTTGTATCGGTGGCTTGTTATTCGTTAGTTATTACAATTTTAGCTATTCTGATTAGTTTGGTAGGTTAGGTTTAAACTTGTTGTTAGAACGTATTTTTTGTTGTAATTTTTGGATTCTGTTTCTATGGAAACTTAATTTTGGTTGCGATATTGTTCTGTTCCAGCCTTTGAAAAATTTGCTCTGTTGGCGTAAATATTTATGTTCTGACAGTGTAAATATTTATGTTGTGATATCGATGGTGTAATTATTTATTAGTTCTGATGGTGTTAATAATGATTATGTTCTGTTAGTGTAAATATTTTAGTTTTGTTCAAGTAAATATTTTTGTCAAGTTTGCATATTATGTGTTGAAGGCACATATTTAATGAGTTTTTTTAGTTGAACTCTCCAAAAGTTACGAAATAGCAAATTCCAAATCAACAACAATACACAACATACTACATAAGAAGAAAGATTACAATATTCAACATTCTACATAAGAAGAAAAATTACAACACATAGCAAGAATATTGCAATCTTCATCTTTCGTGTCATTTTTCGTATTTGATCAATGATCGACTTAAGTGCTTCACACTCCTCAGTCTTCAGTCGCAATTCTTCTTCGAGCCACCATCCACCCTTGTTTTGCATCTCAATTGTTCTTTGAAGTGATCTCATTCAAGCCTAAGTCTTTCAAAGTAGTTGTCTTCGCTTATGGAAACCCCAGCGACAACCCAATGGAAAAAATTGCAATCATCTTCCTACATAATTAATAATGACAATTAAATTCTTACTACAAAGTCAAAGCCAAAGCGTGATATGATTGTACTCTACCTTCCAAATTCGGCATCGATAGTAACGTCGTCCAGGATTAACATCCGTCGTCGCAATCTCAGCTTCAAGTCCATGATCACAATTAACATATTCCTCACGAGGCCAACTCGGCCAACTCACATTCAAACTTGATTGGGAAGAAGAAGACATTGGCGCAACAACCTGACTTGAAATTAAACCATTGAACAAATGTTGTTGTCAAATGTTAATGGTTCCACGAACTAACTAAATGAAAACAATCAATTCATTCACCAAAACTTACTGTCGTCGTGTGCAGATTCGCCGTGTGAAGAGAAGGCACTCCGAGCTGTGGTCGTTGTGTGCAGATTCGCAACTGCTTTGAGCAGCGGTTGAGTTCTTGGTGAGGTGTCGAGGGTTTGAGCTCTTGGTGAGCTTCTATTTCAGATCTGGGAGGGGGGCAGAGGACTATATATAAGGATAACATTCCGAATACACTCAAAAATATCATTTTAGCTACACAAATATTAATATCGAAATTGATACTCACAAATAAATTTCGTAAATAGTCCCTGAAAATAATACCACATGTGGAACTCAAAATTCATGCAAATATCAAACACAATACCTAATATAATAACGTTTCCAGTACCAAATCAAAAGTACCATAACATTACAACCCAAAAAAGGACAAATAAGTGGCTACATCTTGCCCACCACATACTACACAAAATGATCAACAGTTTGTCATCCATATTCCATGGCAAAAAACATACAAAACCTACATCAAATGTTAAGCTTCCAAAAAAGCCCATAAATTTCAAAACCTACATTGTTCAAGTAACCAGTTTTTCATAATTCAACCAAAAGAAACCTTCCCACACGTTTAATCTAATCAGCTGTTTTGCGCCGGCCACACCTCTGAGCTTTGCGGACGATGGTTGATGATGGACCACTTGTTTGCGCTCTTGTTGGTGGTGCTTGGCTGGTCGGAGGTGCTGCTGCATGTGGTTCCATCGAGGCTGGTGGTGCCTGGCCAACTGTAGGTGCAGCTGCCAGTGGTTCCCTCGAGGCGGGTGGCACATCATTGGCTACGCATTGCGGCTGACTAGAAGAAGCTTCGGTCCTTTGAGTAGTGGGTACAACTGATCCTTCTTTCTCAACATCTTCCATTCTCCTCTTCTCACGTTCTTTAACCAAACTGTCTTCAAGATACTGTTCAAACTCAATGTCCCGTTCATACCATCCAAGCAAAGGTATGTCTCCATTCACCTTCATCTTCTTTCCCGGCTTCTGTTTTGGTATAACCATTGGAGGCTCGTCAATTTCTTCAATCACAACCTTGGACTTAAGATTGATATAATCCTTCAAATATTTCATTTGGTCCCTCTTATGCCGTGCTTTTGCTTTTGCCACCGTGGTCTCAATAACATACATATGTATCAGCTTCTCAAACTTGGTAGCCAAACACAAAAATCGTGTAAAGTGTTCCTCATCGAGGAGAGGCGAAAGTGGATGACCAACTTCATTGCCATGGCATGCATGATTGTGGGCCGGATGACAATAATAGAATTCACAAATCTCTCTACGATACTTTAATCTCACCATTACTGATGCCAATTCCATCTGATCGAACTGCAAGATACTACATTTATCCACATAGTTCAATCGCCCATCAACATACTCATCCTTCGAAAAAAGACCACCATGGTGAATGGCCAAACTGAACCTATCTGGCCTATTAGCTATATGAAATTCAAATCAACATTATTGTTAAAAATCATCCAATACAGAAACATCAACAATGTCTAAACCCTATATTTTACCAAAATCTTACCAAAATCTTCCATATTCAACCCTAAGTAGTGAGTAAACCCTAAAAATCAAGTCTTTGGCCTATATAGTACAAAATTGAACAATGCAAGGAAACAAAATTACCGTATTCATGTCTCGGGTTGAAGTTGTTTCTGCTTGGAGGACGTAGATTCCATGTCTCCGGTGGTATGTTGACGAGCATCGGCGAGTCGTACCGAGTGCCGGAGCCGGATGCAGACCCTCTCCCTCCCGAAGACGAGCTGCATTTTCGGCCTCCTTTTTTTGGAGGCATTCCGCTGATGATGATTTAAACCCACAAAAACAACCAAATTTCGTTGCTTGCTGCCGATTGACGGCGAGTAGTGAGACGAGAGATAGACAACGTGTGAGATGAGAGAGAGATAACGGCGAGGCAGACGTGTGAGAGAACGACGGTTGACGTGCGAAGTGAGCGTGATAGAGGCGAAACGACGAATGGAGGATATGATGGAGTGAAGGAGGCGAAGCGTCGGATGGAGGGAATGGATAGAATTTTGGAGTGAGATAAGTTGAATACTTCTACATTAGTTGAATATACTTCTATATTTTGTCTCAACATAAGGAACAAGTAAAAAAAAAATCTACTCACTCCCATCACATCGCCTCCACTCAGTCTGCAAAACTAAAAAGTCACTATTCTTAAAGCCCAGTAATGCCCTTCATGGCATTTTGGCGATTTTTCAAATGCATAAGGGTATAAAAGACCGACAGGTACCAAAAATGTAATTTTTAGGGACCAAAAATGCTATAAAATTTTTGCAGGGACCGTTGGTGTATTTTATGACAAGATCAGGGATTAATTATATAGTTCACTCTTTATTAATTTCTCATTCAAATTTATATTGTTCATCTATGAACTACGAAAAAAGTATTTTATAATTTATTTTTATCGATTTAATTACAATACAAAATTCAATAAAATCATAATATTAAATTTTATTGAAATTCAAAAAATACATAATTGAGAGTTATTATTGATATCTAAAGAGACAAAAAATCATAATTGGATGAGTTATAACTGCTAGAATAGGCGTGATTATTAAAATAAAATTAGTGGATAAATGGAAGGACGAGAGCAAGAGAGCAAGAGAGAATAGAGAGCAAGAGATGATAGAATTTCAGTATGGAAGGTCTACAAGTCATCTTATAAAATAGTGCAAATATTAATTGACTCATAACCACACTTAGTTGAGAAATATTCATTGGTCCAAGCATATCATATGGCAAAATAAGTTGGCATGTATAAGCAATGAGTTTCTGACAACAAGTATAAACTATTACCTTCATTCTATAATAAGAGTTACATTTATTTCTCTGCACTCATTTTATAAAAATGATAATAAGTTAAAATAGAGAAATATTAAAACAAGAAAGAGAATAATATTGAGAACCACGGTTAGGGATGGTTCGGTACGGTATACCGTACTTTGAGTGTCATACCGTATATCGTACCGAAAGTTACGGTATGACAAAACTCCATACCGATACCGTACTGAATTTTTCGGTATAACGAAAATTCGGTATGGTAGTTTTTGATACCGTTACCATACCACATTCCGGTATGCCATACTTTTGCGGTATACCGAACTTCGGTGCGGCATACCCTTATACCTATTATACCAGAAAAATAATACTATATTATACCTAAAATATTTAAAAAAAAAAAACAATTTTATTGTTCAACTAATTCAAAAAGTATAAAATAATTAAACTCCATACACAGTCATTATAATATTAAAATTTATAAAACTTTGACAACCAAATCAAAAACAAATTATAAAATCATGAGCAACATTATCTTCATTCCTTGGAACCTTGTTGGTGAATTTGACAAAAGACATTACTTATAGATGAGACTGAAAATGGAGGATCCAACATGCTATAAATATAAGGGTTTTATATATATAATAATAGATTTGTGTTAAAATGACAACCCCGTGACACTGTGACACCACTTATACAGCAATATTATAAACGCTACACAACAATATTATAAACGCTACACAACAATCTATAGATTGTTGTATAACATATTGGATATTGCTGGCCAAGAATAATTGTTGTATAGTGTACAAAATATTGCTGGCCGTCTTTTTCAGATTTTTAATCCCACGTGGCAACTTATTATTCATCCACGTGTACAAATGATTGGCTAGGAATGGTGGTATGATGTTATTTTAAGAGGTGGTGGCACCCTATCACTCCCCTATCATAATAATCATATAAATATAACATAAATATTATATATACTACCTTGATCAAATCTCTATAGATATATATATTTAATATTCAACGATATACCGAAGTGTGGGTATATACCGAATCTTCGATATACCGCGCTACAGGAGATTTAATACCGTTATCGTACGGAATCTTTCGGACCAAGGTAGTCTAAGTCATTAGGCTCCCGAGTTTAGAGACTTTGAACAATAAAGCACCCTTCATATCAACGCGCTTTGGCCAATTATTATTATTATTATTATTATTATTATTATTATTATACAAGACTTTCGTGCTTTTCTCCAGAAGCTGCGCAAGTTCGAGAATTTGGGTTTCTCTGTCCTTCTCTATTTGGGTAATTTCTCCCCCTATCTTGGTTTGATTTTGATAGCACAATCCAGAATAGTTCACGGAATTGGTGTTTTCAGCATTCATTATGTGGTTAGTAGTAGTTTTTCTTTTTATAACTATTATACGTTTCCTTGGTGATAAAGGGGAAAGGGGAATCGCAGAGAAGATAAGTGATTTTTGTATGTATGTCTTCTAAATGCACTATTTGCTAGTTTCGGGGGATTTGTTTTGACTTTGAGCGAGTAAATGGTTGAACAACTGATGCGTCTGTTTTGTTTATTCTCCTGTTACTCGGTGTTGATGCTGCAGAGATAGTTTTCATACTTGTTAGGATGTTTTATTACTACTGATGGAGTTGAAGCTACTTGGCGAAAAAGTGTAGTTCTAAGGGATAGATTTAATTCTGGTTAAATGTATTGTATTTGTACTGTAGTTTATCTTTTATGTTTTATTCTTGTATTCTGAACGGAAGATTTTCATATTTATGTTGTTAAAATTATGACTGGGGCATATTATTTATATCATATTTTTGTTAACATTGTATGCATGCCTTATTGATTGCTCGTGTTTTATGAATGTGAACAATTTGAATTGTTTTATGTACTAATCCGATTTTCTTTTTTGTCCATTTTTGCTGTGTGGCTGGTCATTCAAGGCGGTGTAATAATGCTATCACTTAGTGACATTACTTTATGGGCCTCACTGATGCACTGAGCTTATTGTTTGCGGCTGCTGTTTGGTTCGCTAGTTACGCATTGGTTGCAGTTCTTGGAGTCTTTCAAGCCCTTGATTTTCTCCGAACCTCCATTCCCAACTAACAGTAAAAAACCTGCGAATAGACAGGAGAAAAACAAATAGGAAACTATCATGGGTTACGCACAATTAGTCATTGGCCCTGCTGGCAGTGGAAAGGTTATTAACAAATATTATTCCATATCTTACAAGTTCATCTATATTTTAGCATTTGGCACATATATCTGTCCAGGTGGTGGTGGTGATTTGGATTTATTAATTTGTGCATTTTCTTGTTTACTATGATGAGTAATGCTCTCTAAGTCTCTATTAAGATGCACTATATCTGGTTGTTGCAGTCTACCTATTGTTCTAGCTTGTCCCAACATTGCGAAACAATTGGCCGATCAATCAATATTGTGAACTTAGATCCTGCTGCTGAGGATTTTAACTATCCTGTAGCAATGGGTGAGACTCTGCAACTTTTTGGTTTATTTATTGTTGTTAGTACTGTGGCATATTCCACTTTGTGTGTCCTTAATCTGGACGCTTGTTTTCAGATATTAGGGAACTCATTTCGTTGGAGGATGTCATGGAGGAGCTGGGATTGGGGCCAAATGGTGGTCTTATTTACTGCATGGAGTATCCTTTACTACATACGATTCCATTCAATTCGTCATACTGTTATTTTATGCTTTAGTGCTGTCTCAGTATAACTGTCTTTCACCGAAGCAAAACTGTGATTATCAGTTCAATGCCACATCAGTCTTTCATTACGCTGTATGAAATTTTGTACAGCCTTAACTACCACATGCACCTGGAAGAAAATCTGGATGAGTGGCTGACAGAAGAATTGGATAATTACTTGGATGATGATTATTTAGTTTTTGACTGCCCAGGTAGCACGACTGTTTCCCTGACATTGTTGTCTCTTTGTTCAAGAACTTATGTTATGATAACATTAATTGTCATGGAGTATCTTATGTGATACTTATAATACTATGACACTAGAGCCACTCATTATGATTGCTGAGATGTTTTGTTGCTTATCTAAGATTAAGCCAAAACTCTTAGTCCCTTTTCCTAAGTGTCTTTATCCTTAGCGATCATTCTTGTAAACCTTATCACATGGTAAACTCTAGTTGGACTGCACTCCCCTTCCAAATTAGTGATGACTTTGCAGACATAAATGGCTATCAATACTCATTGCAGGGCCTTATCAGTTAAATCCTAGTTTTTTGCACAGTTGAATTGTTTTTATCCTCTATGCCTATTGCTCTCCCCCCCTGAAGAAACATAATTATCCAACTGATATTTTTTCTCTCTGAGAATTACCATCATGTGCATTTATTTATCTTCTAGTACTGAGATTCTGATGCCAATTTCTTTTGTCATTTAAGGCCAGATAGAACTCTTCTCCCATGTACCAGTGCTTAAGAACTTTGTGGAGCACTTAAAGCGTAAAAATTTCAATGTCTGTGTTGTGTACTTACTTGATTCACAGGTACTGATACATATATTCTAGCAAACTTATTTGAATGTAAATCCATTTCAAATGTATTTATTCTGAAATTCTATCTTGTATTCTTTATTAGTTTATAACAGATGTCACCAAGTTCATAAGTGGCTGTATGGCCTCACTCTCTGCTATGGTTCAACTGGAGCTACCTCATGTTAATATTCTCTCCAAAATGGACCTTGTGAGAAACAAGAGGGACATTGAGAAGTCAGTGCTGCTTACATTAAATAAATCTTGTTTGTCATTTGAGGCGCTTGTTCTGTTATTTATCTTGGCTTAATATTTTTTTTAGCTGATAAGCGGCATAAGCCTGATATTGCTTGTTGTGCTCTCTCAGTTACTTGAATCCAGAACCTCAGACTCTGTTGGCTGAGTTGAATCAGCGTATGGCTCCACAGTTTGGGAAACTTAATAAGAGTTTGATTGAACTGGTATGTTTAGATATAATGGTTTTATTTTGGCATTCACAGTAAATTAATTATATAAATGCCAAGCTTGCTTCTCATAATGGAAGTGTTACTAAACTATATTGAACCAGTATATGGAAGGAGAATGCTTCTAAATGTATCTTCTTAATGAGATCCGGTTGTCTTGGCATCAAAAGAGAATTGGTTGCATATTCTTGTCTGTCATTTACCTGTTTATAAAAGTGAGCCGATGCTTCTGGGAAGTATTTGCTATTGTTTTTCGCCATGTGCATGGATATTTATAAGGGCTTCAAAATTTTGTGGCCTCAGGTGGACCAGTACAGCATGGTTAGCTTCTTTCCTCTTGATCTGAGAAAAGAAAGCAGGTATAATATCTAATTTGTGCATCTTGGGGAATGGTATTTTTATAGTAGTACTTAATAAGAATATAATATGCTGCATTACATTTTCTAATTTTCTTTGAGGTTGTAGTTTAACCTCAGTATCTTAAGCACAATTCTCATGATGACCTATAGTGTCGGTAGTTTAGCTTGTTAAATGAATAATGAGTTTATAATAGCAAATTTGTTTGAGATGTAGCTGGAACTAATAGTAACGTTTGGTGATGCAGCATTCAGTACATTTTGTCGCAAATTGACATGTCTATTCAGTATGGGGAAGATGCAGATGTGAAGATCAAGGATTTTGATCCCGAAGACGACTGAACAAGAATTTTGAGTTCAACATAAAAGCAATACAATTTTCAGGGTTGCACTCGTTTTGCCAATGTGGATAACTATAATGCAAGAAAAGACACTGCATTTTTTTTACTTGGAATTGGTTCCTATATGTTGGGACGAGACAGTTTGTCTGATAATGGGTTTGATGGTGATGAGTTTGTGGAACATCTCAGATAGCTTTCTTTTGAAGCAATTGTGTATTTTGGACATGTGAAAGAAAGGAAGTGACTATTGGCTACAAATGTTAAGCAGTAATACCGTGAAATCTTCAGGCTTCTCTGGGGTTTTAGCCATACCAGTAAAGTAAAAAGAATTAGATTATTACAAAAATGTTTTTGATCACATAGAAACTAATTGCGGTTTTGCAAAATGACACTCCCTCCGTCCCCGATTAAGAGTTACATTTGCATTTCTGCACTAGTTTTATAAAAATATAATAAATAGCTAAAGTCGATAAATGGTAAAATAAGATAGAGAATAAGGTAGAGAGGAGTCTTCTTTACATTATTCTCTCTCTTACTTTACCATTTTTTCTATTTAATTATTTATTATCATATTTACAAAATGAGTGCAAAAATGCAAGTGTGACTCTTAATCGGGGATGAAGGGAGTATATTATAATTAAATACTAGTACTTTTTTCATCTCTCCTATTTATTTAATATAAATAAAACGTGATAAATAGCGAAACTGACCAAACACACCCAATTTTCATAGTTGATTGCCGTCAGTTCAGTTGTTTTAGATATACTCTCTCCGTCCTATAAAAGTTGAGTCGTATTCCTTTTTAGTCCATCCCAATAAAGTTAAGTCATTTCTTTTTTTAACAAAAGACAAAACATCTAATCACTCTTACTTTATTCCATCATTTATTTTATTCTTTTCCTACTTTTTTCATCTCTCCTATTTATTTAATATAAATTCTTAATCTCCGTGCCCAAAAGTTATGGGACGGAGGGAGTACATCATAACAATGATGGTCTATTAAATTAATTTCACAATCATTTCAGCTAGCCTAATGTATACAATTCTGGTAAAGAATGTTTGATAACAAAAGATCTTCGTACCAATATAATCATAGCATTCGAAGATCTAAGAACAAAATCAAAAATGGACACGGCAAACTCAATACCCAAATAAAGTACTCCATAAGAAGTCAGGTTAAGACAAAAGTTCAAACGCATAGAGAAAAGAACTCCAGAAAAAACTAGTAGTATAATTGAAAGTTCAACTCGATAACGAAATATTGTCAAGAAACTCAACAATCAACTGTCATACACCTACGAAAATTTAAGCATCTGTCTGGATTTCAGCAACAAAGCAAAATTGTAAATGGATATTAAACACTATATGGCTATCAACGACGTTCACTCATCGTCTTCCTCATCCTCATCATCATCGTCATCATTACCAGCAGCAGCATTCAGAGCATTTAACCTCTCAATCAACTTGTTCTTCCTCTCCTCATAAGTTAGCTTCTTAAGGTTGTACCTGAAATAATGTCATCCAAAATTCATGAACAGCAGTTTAATATGCCCCAAATATAGTTGGAAATAATCAGATTGTGTTTCCTCCTAAAAGTTTCTTGTAGCCAAAACTAATTTAGCTTGCAGGGAATGCATAGACATAATCATACCTCTTGTGCTCTGTTGGCTGCTTCTTTTCAGATTTCTTAGGCGTAGGATCAGCACGAATTGCAGCATGAACCTTCTTGTACACCTCTGCAATGTTATCTGCATCAATACCCCTCTTAATGTACTCACTGAAGTGAGACTGGTACTTCTCAGGCTCATCTTCGATCAGAGTCTGCAAATCCATTCAATAGTTTAATTAATTTTAAAGGCAAAGGAAAAAGTAAAGCTAGTGTAGAACGTTCCAAATTAGCCCATCTGTGAAAAAGGAAAACAAACATACCTGCATGTAAGAAGCAACGTGTCCACCATAGATATACTTACGGTGCACTTCAGCATCAAGCTGCTTGTTGTCCTTGCTAAATCCAGCAAATCTCTTGTCACTGTGTGGGATGTCAAGCCCACCATCCAGAGCTCCCTACGAGACAGCAAATCAAACGAATGAAGCAATTGAGCAAGTTAGTGAGCATACAACACAATCTTCTATATCATGTCTCGGGTAAAAAAGTAAAAGATCCATTGCAGACAACAATGACACAAATTGTACCATAGGTCTAGTCTACCTAGTCCAAACAAAGCAGACAGTAAACCTTATTCTTGAGAAAATTTATATGATCATTGTAACCTCTTGCAGGAGAAAACAATCTGCTCGAGTACGATATAAACAACTGTCTGAAGCTTAATACCTTGAGGGCACCAAAAACTCGGTTTCCAGTAGTAGTTTTGATTAGGCCAACATCCAATAGGGCACGGAATGGCCTTCTGCTTTCTGCAGGCTCAACTGAATAATCTTCTCCAGTTGCCTGCAAGGCCAAAATTGTAGTACAACTAAGAAACTAGGTCATCAAAAAATTAACTCTCTTAACCACAAAGACATGTGATGCGACCATTGAGCATAAAAAAGGTTACCTCCACATTTCCTTCGTACTCCTCGTCCAACTCAAGGGTCTTCAGGACTCGACGACTCAAAAGAAGTCCGGTGCAGTAAGCTATCACATACGAACTTTTCAGATAATTCTTATAACTAAGAGATAAAAGATTGTTCAAGATATATACAAACCTGCAGCGTAGTTGGTGAGTCCAACTTCTAGGCCATAACGAGGCAGCTCATGTGCATATGCAGCAGCAAGAACATGATCACCAGCAATGCTCGAAGACAAAATCTGGCAAATTATGTCCTTGTTGGTCTAATAAAGATGTTAAGGCCAGCATTGCATCCATAACCAATCACAATCAACAGGCACAATCACAAGAATATAATATATACATATATATTAACATAGGCATAAGAAGTGTGTTTTATCAATAGTGTGGCCAAAGAGAGCACAAATCGTAGTTTTTGGAAATAAATGCATTCATCAAGATATAGATGAAACTTTGTAGGGTTGCACTAATTATTATCTATCACTTAATGGGAAATTCAATAACTACAGTGTTAGGATACAAATCGCACAACAAAGCGAAACTTTGGAGTGTTGTACTTATTCTTATCCTGGTTAATCATGCGAATCCTTGCTCGATAATCAGTCTTCCCCTCTAGATTAAAAAGCGCAATGAGAAAATTAATCCAAAAGAATGCGGAACCATAGAATCAGTTGAAATAAACTCATAGCTGGTTGCTTACCTCTTCTTCTCTTGTACTTAACTTGGAAACGCTTGAAATAGGCCTTGGATTTTTGGGCTTTGACGAAAACCTTCAGTTAGCATATAACACATTAGCAAATACTACAATAACATAAATAAAACATTGACAAGTATCTAATTCCAGGACTCCAAACATATTTGATCCATTTTCGGCAAACTGTAAAATAAGCTTTCAAATTACATGCGAAATACTCAGATTTCAGTGTAATAAAACACGGATTTACATGTGAGTATATTCTATGAATGACTCAACCCATATCACATCATAGATAGTTCCAATCTAGAACTAAAGCTAACCAACTCATAACAATTGCAAGCAATTAAACTATACGCTAAACTGAAATGCCTACTAAACAAAAGTCGACTATCAAATCATGACCTAGAACTAACAAGCCGTCTAAGTAAAATGAGCTTGTTCCTTTCAAAAAACAAAATAGCCTAAAAGAGTTTAGGCCACACTGGAAAACTACATTAAAAGTAATTACAACGGAATGCCATTGAGTTCAACATAAAACTTACCATTTTCACCAATTATCTGGTGGCCTCCACAGGAGAGATTCCGCCGGGGTGATGAAGGAAGAAGGGAGGCAGGAATAATAGCGAAGCCGAAAATGAAGATATAATAGGGAAAAACCCTAGACCAAACAAACATGGGCCCATAAAATTAGTATTGGGCTCTCAAGTCTGTAGGATATGACTATTGGGCTTTTTTGTTTTTAAAAACTCCATTATGCACGAGCAAATAAATTTATACAATATATTAAAGGAGAATTTTGAGGATATTTATAAGACTGTCATTTTAAATTAAAAATATTACTTTAATTACAATTGATTTTTGTTATTGAATTTGTAATCATATCCGGCAGATTAAATGAGGAAATTATCATAATCAATGAACTTAATGAATATTGCAGACTAAGAAGTATATGGACCGTCTATTATTAAAAATGTTAATAGCTCGATTAAATTTATACATATATAATAAAGAGTTTTAGAGATATTTAAAAGAATGCTATTTTAGATTAAAAATTATAATTTAATTAAACTATATTTTGTAAATGAATTTCTCTCTTTAATAACTGACAGTTTCATGTATAGTGTGGTCAATTAATTTGTGGAATAATTATTTTATGCTCCATCATCATTGTGCATTAGAGCATCCACAATGGATGTCCCACTGAAAGCCCTAATGAGAGCCCTAGTGGTTGCCACATCAGCATATCCTATTTTTCTGCAATGGTCTTCCTAGTGGATGTCATATATCTCTTATCCATTTTTCATTTCAATTTTAATATCATTGTTTTTTAATTTTGTTTTTAATTACTAAAATACAAAAATATATTATATTCAAACACCACAAATGCAAAAAAAAAAAAAAAAACTATATTACTTAATTTTTTAAAAAAATTACATTAAACTAAAATACTAAATTAAAAAAATCCAAACTAGCCATCTAAATTTAACATCTAGCTCAAATTCTTGATCATCTTCTTAGTACTCTGTCGGGCTTCCGGATTGGTTTCCTGACAAAGGCTGTTTTGGGCGTCAAGTATAAACCTATACTCAACCACCTCGCGAAAACCTCTGAACTCCTCGATCGCTGAGGCCATGAGCTGAGCAGATGGAGGAGGCGCAGCCTGCGAGGGAGTCGATCCAGACGCGGCTACCTTCGCCTTCCCTTAGGCCTTCCCTTTGGCAGCCTTGGTGCCAATGGGACGTCTAAAAGTAGATGTAGGCGTGCCGGAACTCCCTTCCGGCTCAACGTTCAGATCTATAGGAGATGGGTCGTTGCTCGTGTAACCGCCAGTGGCGGTGTTCTTCGTCCGCTTCGCAGCCAAGGATCCAACCGGTATCCCTCCGTTGAACTTCGCCCTGTCCTTCAAGATCAGCCAAACATTTTACAGCTTGAACTGCCCGAACCGCGAATGGTACTCGGACAATGACTTGTTGAGGACATCCTCCATGCTCTCACCGCTGGCCCTTCCATCCTTGTTCCTGTTGTTGATATAGCAAAAGCTATTGACGTGGAGCTTGATCCGATCCCAACACTTGCACAGTTGAACCTTGGCCCGCTTGAACGCCCTCTTCGGTTTCACCTCGTTGTAGCGTGCCTCAATGCAATCCCACATCCTGGCCGAAGTCTGTGTTAGAGTTTGTATACTAGAAATCACGTTTCGAGTGATTAAATACTGTAAAACTCTTATTTTATTTTCCAAGGAATAAAACAGATTATTTTTGTCATAATGTTGTTATGTTTTACATTTAATGGATGTTAATTGCATGTTTAAATGTATAAGTTAACTTTACAAAGTCTAAGTCTTTGTTTTAGTAGACCGGTTGTGGGCGGCGTCCACTTTAAGGTAACACGGTCAGTCCTAAACAAAGAAAAGAAGAATTTCACGACCTAGATGGAATTATACTATCCACCGTGAAAGGTTGCAATGTTAGTCCGCATATTTCTAAGCCTTACTGAAATAAGATGACATTGGTGTGGTAAAGCACTGAACGGATCTAACAGCAAGACTTGTCTTTGTGCTATCTACTGAAAGGCGAGATCTTGATAAATATTTGTTTCTTAATCAATGTAGGTTAGCATTGAGCATACGGTATTGATTACGCATCACTTTGACTTATCAAATGGTGCGGGGTTTTCATAACCCAATAATCCTAATATATTGGGTAGTGGTGATTAATATCTAGCGATGCTATGATTGCTATTATATTGA
Organism: Salvia hispanica; assembly: GCF_023119035.1. Taxonomy (NCBI): domain Eukaryota; kingdom Viridiplantae; phylum Streptophyta; class Magnoliopsida; order Lamiales; family Lamiaceae; genus Salvia; species Salvia hispanica. The sequence goes on from NC_062969.1 coordinate 24,887,160, forward strand.
ATCGTGCGCGAGGTGAGTCTCGTTTGAGAATGTCCTCAAGAGGAGCGCGAAACAAGGTTTTATTATTCGGAACCTAGCTAGTTGGATTTTGATCACTCTATGAATAATAAATAAGCGTTTCATGCCAAGTCCACTATTTGAATTAATAAGAAATTAATTAATAAAGTCCATAGTAGACATTAATTAATTAATGGACATTTTTATCTTAAGAGCAGGAAATGAAAGTTAAAAGGGAAACTCGGATTACTTATAATTTCATATTTAGATGGGGAGAGTTCAATATTACTTCTGTAGTGGCTGCTCGTAGTATTCCAATTAAAGCTTATATTAAATTGTGGGTTCAATTTAATTAGTAAAAAGTAAATTGGATGAGCCCATATCCAAAACCTTCCATAGATCCATGTCTGTGGGCCCAAAAGGAACTTAATATATGGAGAATAAAGGAGACGTGAATGAACATCTAAATCATTACTCCCTCCGTCCACCAAAATTTGTCCTATTTTTCCATTTCCGTCCGTCCCCCAAAATTTGTCCCATTTCACTTTTACCATTTTTGGTAGTGGACCCCATATTCCACTAACTCATTCCTACTCACATTTTATTATAAAACTAATATATAAAAGTAGGACCCACAAGGTGTGTGTACACCTAAGCTATGTTCTAGAGGTTCAGATTCTTTATGCATATGCGATGCTATGACAGGTGATATAAATGAATGTGTAGATCCGGGATCTATCAATGTATATATCATAGTGTCAAATAAGTAAAGTTTACCGGTAATGACCTCTGGTGCTCTTGATGCCTCATCTTAGGTTATAGCAAACACACGAGCATGTCCCTGAAGTGTAGATCCTTGTGCCTCTGACTGTCCTCGTCCTCTACCCATAGGAGCATTCATAGTTTGTGCTCTACCACGACCTCGGCCAAAACTAGTACTCGATGCTGCAGGTTGTACTGTAGGTTGCGTCATTGCTCTACCACTGGACATCCTATCAAGTCGTGAGGGGCACTCCTTATAGTAATGCCCTTGCTGCCCGCAATAAAAACAACTTCCTGTAATAGCTCGGCACTCCCCCACATGTGGTCGTCCATAGTGTACGCACAAAGGTCGTGTATATGTTGTCATACCGAATCCCTGTGCCCGCTCAGCATTAAAAGATGGTGCACGTCCACCTCTCTGAATAGATGGACCTCCTCTACTTAAACTAGATGTTGTAGAAAAAGAGCCTTGTCGTCTAGTAAATCTTGGACTCGACTCATTGGCATATTGTGGTGGTCCTCTCTTCTGTCTCTGAAGATAAACATGTCTTTCTTTTACTAGTCTCTCAGCTCGAATAGCCGCTGCATGCAAATCACTATAAGAATGAAGGTCCGAAGGTGTGATCTTGCTCCTTATCTCGTATATCAACCCCTCTTCAAAACGTCTGCACTTATCTTGTTCTGTCGGCAACATTGCAGATGCGTATCGAGAAAGCTGAGTAAATTTCACTTCATAGTCAGCACCCGACATAGCTCCCTGCTTAAGGGACCAAAAACTCTCTCTGCTTCTCATCACGATAAATTGTTGGAGGTTGTATCATAGCGTGCAGGACTGTCTCCCACCAATTGTAAGCATCACCTTGAAGATGAGACACTGCATAATCAAAACGTTCTTCTAGAATACAACCCATCTGATTAAAGACACGCTCTATCCTCTTCAGCCATATCTCAGCCTCAGCTGGATCATGTTGGAACATATATACTAAAAAGCATTTTTCGAGTTTTTGAATTTGATAAATTGCTTGTATATTGTAAACACTCTTCATTTAATGAGAATAATAAATGTTTTCTTCACACTGTGTATTTTACTTTAATGGGTATTGACCGTATTTAATTATATATTAAATTATATGTGGCACACAAGAAATATTCCATTGGCCTTATATTGAATTCTGGGTTATAATTTAATTAGTAAAGAAGGTCCAATTGGGGAGGCCCAATCCAAGCCCCATAGATCCCTAACCTAGCCCATCATAAACTCTATAAATAAGAATGTAAGGAGGAGACACATATGTTATCACAAACCCTAGCCTCCACACTTGGCTTTCTTGTCTTCTCCTTCAAGATTCTTATAATTTCTAAGAGATTCCTCCCACAAGGAATTTAGATCTATAGAGTTAAGGGTCATAGGTTAGAAGATCTTTGGTCTTGCATTCACAATCAAGCTTCAAGATCTACACGTGGAGAAGTAGCAAGCCACTTCGATTCTTTGGAGAATCATTGTTGTAAGTATTCAACAACATAATTTAAATTAAATTATGTGATTAATTGTGCAATTATATGTCTCTACATGTTCAAGCATGAAATTGAATCGACCCACATAATCACCTAAATAGATTCTTATGTGGATTTATCTGCGATTATCCCCAACAGATCAATGGTCCCATAAAAGTCAACAGCTCCCATTTTTCGGAGTTCTTTAAAGTTTCTACCCCTTTGCCTCATGACTGGCCCTTGTACTTCCTGTTCAACCAGTCTAGGTGTATGCTGGTTATCCCCACATGATGCAGCAGGTATATGAGATCCTTGAACAGTGAATGAATGATGCAAGGCGGCTGACCCCTCTCTCCTCGGTGACACATGTTCATGAATGTCCATGTTCCTGATTATTCAAATGCATTGCAACTTATAACCAAAACTTATCAAATGATATGCATGAATGCAATGTCCCAGCGGGATTCTATCCCCGCTCTGATACCACCTAAACTGTCACAACTCAACCCTTATGACTTATACATTTACTATAAATAAATTCAAAATTTAAAATAAACAATCCACATGTCAAGCAAATAAAACACACATTTTTTAATCCAATGATTCAAATAATTCCAAAACCATGTGGAAACATATCAATTGCATCAATTACATATTTCTATCATATTCTACCATTGATATCAAATACTCCCTCCGTCCCACATTTGGAGTCACTTATTGTTATGGCTCGGGTTTTAAGAAATAGTTGAAGTGTGTAATAAATGAAGTGAGATGGTGGATTGTGTAATAAATGAAGTGAGATGGTAGAGTGTGTAATAAATGAAGTGAGATTGTAAAGTTGGTTGAAGGTGGGTCCCTTTTGACTTTTGATTTTTGTTTTGGTTTATTTTAATGTAGATAATGACATTTTGATGTAATTTTGACGAAGAATGGGGTAAAATTGTATGACCAAATATGGAAAATTCTAAAAATGACTCTTAAACTGGGACGGACTTTTATGGCAAAAAGTGACTCTTAATATGGGACGGAGGGAGTAACACATTATCATATCAGGGTCACATCATATAGTCCAATTATTCACTTTATATAAATACCTAGCAAAGAAGCACATAAGACATATAAAATTAAAAGTGTGATTTATACACACCTGATTACGACAAGTAATCTAACGAGCACTTGTTTCTGCTTCCCGATCTACAACACTCGACCCTATATTTGTCTTATTCTCGATTTTTATATAAAAAAATAAACTCTAATTTCTTTCTCTCATTTTTTTCTAATCTAAGAAGCTTTATTTTATTTTATTTTATTTTCTACATTCTATATCATATAGCACACCAATATATAAACATAGCCCCTGTAACCTTATTATTTATCAAAATTCCAGTTAACATTCAAATATATTAGTTCATATATCTATGAATAAACTAATTAACTTACTTTATATTAATGTATATTAACATAACACTTATCAATAAAAGCATCTCAAACAAGTGATAAATATTTTATAAGATTGGAAAAAGACATCTTAGATGAGAGGTGTAGAAACCACTTTATTATCATGGGAGTGTTGCCTACTAATTAACTACTCTGATACAAAAAAAAATTAATTCTAGCTAAATAGGGCAAAGATTAAATTTCGTATACAAATATTAGTTACAAAAGGATGAATTCAATAGATACTTTCAAGTATTGAGTGGATAACTTAACCACAAACTTCTTTAAAACCCTATAGTTACCTTATATAAATTCAAATAAAAATATCGTTTATGTATCAGTAACTAGAAGTAAAGAAAATTATGAGAAACTAAGAATTGGTATAGGCGAAAATTTACTCAAATGATAGTCTATCTCTTCAATTGATAGATTTAAAGCTCTCGTTGTTACTTGTTTATTTCCCCTCTCTTTTCTCTTTATTTTTTTAAAAAATCCTAACTCATAGTATATAGTATATTCCAACAAGCTAGCCGACTTACTTATGTAATTATCTATTATATGGCTTTAAGCAATTTATAATATATTTTTAAAATTGGACAAAAAGTTATTGTTTTTAGAATTTGACACAGTTGCAATCAAACCATAGCTTACTAATAACAATTCTATAATAATAAACTATACTAAAAGTAAACAATTATCTACTAGCATTTCCTTAGTTATATATATATTTTACACATAGGTATATCATATACACACATATATTATGTGTAGTATATTTATCAATAGGTAATCTAATTGAATATACATAAGTATTTAATCATAATTATATTTATTTACTTAGAGGAGTGATCAAGATCTAATTAATTTTAAGTGGATAACTAGTGAATAAATCTCAGCCACTCATTATCTTAATCTAATGACTAAATGAAGTATTCAATTTATATTAATAAAAATTGCAGGGGTTAGTTTGGGAAATCAACTTTGTTACATATTCTGACATACGCATTCCATTCACGCATTATCTCTCTCTCTTTCTCTGTGTGCCGATCTCTAGCCGCCACCGTGATGTGTCGGAGGCGCTTCGGCGGAGGAACGTGGAGCTAGAGAGGGAGCTCCGGAGTAGCCTGGAGGGAGAGCAGAGAGTGGAGGAGGAGTTGCGGATGACGTGGCAGCACGTACGGTTGGTGGAGGAGCAGATCTGCAACGAGCTTGACGAGCTGGAGGCGGAGGCTGTCGATCACGCCATGGAATCTAGGGCTCAGATCACGCTTCTTATGGAGAAGCTTTTTGCTTCTTACAAACTTCTTCAATCTCTCTCGCTCAATAATCTTTCTCACTCAATAATGTCCTCACACTGAATAATCTACCTCTATCTTTGTAGTTCTATGTGTGTGATGCAGATTTATGAACAAATTTATATTTTGTAGTTTCATTTGGATTTGAAATCATTTGGATTTTTAGGATTTTTCGTGGGATGAATTGTTGTAACGGAGATGCAGATCTATGTATTGTGGTGTTGTTGATCGAAAATTGAGCACTTTAAAACATAATTAGATCACTTTGAACTCATTTTTAATGTAGTGAGCTATATTTTATCATATATGTGTTCATCTGTGTACTTCACTATAAAGGCAATACAATTCACTGTACACAAAATATACTTCACTATAAAGCCAATATAGTTCACTATAAACACAATATAGCCAATATAAGCATGCATCACAAACAGTTCACTCTAACCATGGAATACTTCACTCTAAATATGTTTTTACTTCACTGAGATGAAAAAACAGAGCACTATAAGCATGCATCACAAACACTTCACTGTAACCATGGAATACGTCACTCTAAGCATGTTTTTACTTCACTATACGTTCATTATACTTCACCAAAATGAAAACAACATTTACTTCACTATAAACGTCATATGCATCACTATATGCTCAATATACTTCACTAAAATGAAAAAACAGTACGCTATAAAGAATGCTGAATATACTTCACCATACACACAATATACATCACTCTATATGCTCATTATACTTAACTGAAATGAAAATTAGTACACTATAAATAATACTCGTCACTGAAATATCAAACACATATTTACTTCACTATAAACAATATTTACTTCACTGTAAGTGAGATTTGTTTCGTTGAAAACTTCTTGGTTCAACATACTTATTTCGTTGCGTACCTATTTTTTAGTTCAGTATAAGTGTGAATAAGTTCACTGCTTACATGTTTTTAGTTCACTGTGTACTTATTTTAGTTCACTGTGATTGCGAATTCATTCACTTTTTTAGTTGTTTACTTCATATCAACAATTAATTAGTTTATTTGTGAACTATATTTTGTTAAATATCATTTGTGAACAAAAGAGCTATTAAAAATCAATTGAATCTATATATATCTATGAACTACATGAATAAAAATTTTGTACAAAATATTAATGTAAGTTAGGAAACTATTGAATGTAAATGAACCGAATAGGTATTACAATGAACTGAATCATGTTATGAACTATATCAGTTTCTACAATTGTTTCATTCTCCATACATGCATAAGCTTCCCCTACTGTTTATTTTTCTCTTCGTCTTTCGTCTTTCTTTACGTATATCAGCAGCTTCCGAAAGATTCACTGGTTATCCTATCATATAAAGAAAGTAAAAAATGATTAATAACAACATTCAATCACAATATACTTGGACATAACAACATTCAAGCACAAAAAGATCACTAATAACATGCATCAGAAACGCTTCACTCTAACCATGAAATACTTCACTCTAAGCACATTTTACTTCACTGAGATGAAAAACAGATCTCTAATAACATGCATCACAAACACTTTAATCTAACCAAGGAATACTCCACTCTAAACATATTTTACTTCACTAAGATAAAAAACAGTGCACTATAAGTATAGATCACAAACACTTCACTCTAACCATGAAATACTTCACTGAGTTGAAAAAACAGATCACTAATAACATGGATCACAAACACTTCACTCTAATCATGAAATATATCACTCTAAGCACATTTTACTTCATTGAGATGAAAAACAGATCACTAATAACATGCATCACAAGTACTTCACTCTAACCATGAAATACTCCACTTTAAGCACGTTTTACTTCACTGAGATGAAAAAACAATGCACTATAAGCATGGATCACAAACACTTCACTTTAACCATGAAATACTTCTCTCTAAGCACATTTTACTTCACTAGGATGAAAAACAGATCTCTGATAACATGTATCACAAACAAATATATCACTCTAAGCACATTTTACTTCACTGAAATGAAAAAACAGTCCACTATAAGCATTGAACACAGACACTTCACTTTAAACATGGAATACTTCACTCTTAAGCACATTTTACTTCACCGAGTTGAAAAAGCAGATCAAATAACATGGATCACAAACACTTTACTCTAAACGAAATATTTCACTCTAAGCACATTTTACTTCCGAGATGAAAAACGTTAAATAACAGATCCCAAAAACTTCACTATAACCATGAACTACTTACTTTAACAGTTTTTAGAGATGAAAAAAAGACTAATAACATGGATCACAAACACCCTTAACAATGGAATCCCTCTAACAGTTTTTATTTTTTGAGATGAAAAAAAAAATAGTTCACTCGCACAACCCAATTACACGAGAAACCCAAAAGGCTAGTGAAAATTCAAATAATTCAGTTTTTCCTTTTTTCATTAGTTTTCGAGGAACAATATTTTCATTTTTCATTAGTTTGCAAACATTCAACAAATTGAAAAAATGAATATATATCTATTAATAATAATTTAGTACCTTGTTCAAATATATCGTTAACTACATTTTTTTTTCTTTTTTTTATTAATATTAATATCTACAAAACTCTTTTAATATATCTAATATGCAAATGATAAAATAATATGCAATAATGTAAAATGATGCATATTTCAGGTTAGGGATGTCACAATTTCTGCTCTGTAGAAAAACATGCTTTAGGTTTCTATATACTTAAAGCATGATCAATTCAAGTTATGAGCATGTGAGAATTACGCGAATAGATTTTGTCTAAATAATCTGCTAAATAGATCTGATTATTATGTGATTTATTTGTTCGATAAATTATTATATTATGAAATTCGAACGCGCTTCCGCTGCTAGATCCTTCAGTCTGGTTGTTGGAGGATATCGAATCCTCCGATATATTGACCCAACACTGAGCACCTTCACGTACTCCTCCAACTCGTAGTGAGTACGCCCTGTTGCGTACTCTTCATTGGGCTCGTCGAATGGGAGTGGGACTGGGACCGATGGCGCCTTTTCCTTCCGCGCCATCTTCTTCCTCCTCCTCGGCAGCTCAGGGGCAGGAGGTTGCCCGCAACTAGGCTTCATGTCCTCAACCCGATACGCGTCGGTGTCGAAGAACGGATCGAACTCAGAGTCCGAAACGAAAGTGGATCCTACAGATCCAGGCGTCTCAACTCGGTAGTCTTCGTGGCCGGGCCACCGGGCGCCACCGCTGCCGCAAAACATGGGCATATCGTCGTCGACATTATGGGGGTTTGGGAATTGATTCGGATCCATTCTTGAAAGTGTGAAAAATGAGAATAGAGAAGAGAAAGTGAGGAATGGAGAGTATTGGTGTGTGAAAAGTTAAGAGAAAATTGGGTATTTTATAGTGGTTTAATTTTAGGGTTTAAAGATTAAAAAAAAAATGAAAAAACGTCGGATTGGGCTCGGGCTTCGGGCTGCAATGGATGCCAGATCTCACGCCCGATGGATCGGTCTTCCTCGGGCACGCCCGACTTCTACAATGGGTACCCGACGACGCCCGAGCCCGATCTCGGGCGATAGGGTGTGAGATCGGGCACCTATTGTGGATGCTCTTAAGGTGTTGTCAGTTTTTTTAGCAGTTTAAAAGTCGGGAATTTTGACTGAAGTTTGTAGGCAAGTTTACGCTCATTAATTTATCTTTGTAATTAGGCGGGGCCTGCTTTCACTCACTAAAAATAAACATGTAGAAAAATGGCGTTAAAACATTAGATGAATCGAAAGGGTGGTGAAAATAAAAATCCATTATAATTTATATGCGTGATTATTTTTTGTGTGCGAAATGATCTAATTTCATCAAAGAATAACCGTTCTTTTCATTTAAAATGGCAGGTTCATTTTCACTAAGTAAATCATTAATTAATAGTAGTATTCATTTTAATGGTCATTGATTGGCTAGAGAAATGATGTCTTCTCATTTTAGTTAGAATTTGAAAGGTTTATAAAAGCTTTTGTTTATAAATACATATTCTTTCATTGTGAAATTATCTTTTTACTGAGGTTCTCAATTTTTTTTTCATTTCTCGACGATAAATTGTACAGTCAAAAAATGAGATAGAAGGGCCATGGACGAAGACCAATGATATGGTTGGATTTTTGTGTGGCAATGTAGCATAATTTACCGCCGCCATACTCCTGTTCATTTTACATACTTATTTGGATTTAGTCATTTTCAGTATTTATACTGTTATTAATTTGATTAGTACCTCATATATTATTTAAGTTATTGGGATGAACTATTATGCTATTTATCAAATTTAGTCCTTCTTCATACTATTGCCCCACTATATTTTTGTTTATGATACTAATTTATGTAACCATCATTTTGGATCACTTAAACCGGACATTTCTACTATATTGCTCTATATTATCACTACCATTTTTTCTTATTTTAATAAATATAATTTTTCTTTCCAACAGTAACCATTAGAATTTTCATATTTTTATTCTACTAATTGATTATTGATTTTATGTATTGTAAATTAATTTTGTTTCATTTTACAGTTGTGGTAAATGTATTTTATTAATTCCTTTTTTGAATTATGTATATGTACTATTATGGAGTTATAAGAGGTGCAATGGATGGCTCCAAACAAAGCAAATGAGGAGAGTGACGGGTTATAATGACAATCGTAGATTTTTAGTTTGTAATAGCGAGGTTGACGATTTTTTAATTCTAAAGTTAATGTAGTGTACAAAGTTTTTTCAAAAAATTATGAGTAATTATCCCTCTGTATTATTCTTTATTGTGATAGGTTTCTATTTTCTACTACTTCACGATTTAACTTCAACATTATATTTTATGATTAATATTGAATTATATATATTTATATTCCTCATATAATTAAATTTTTTTTACTCATTTTGCATACAACTTTCCTATAATGATGTTAATAATAATTTTATTCACCTAATTTATGATAAAAAAAATATTTAAATGTATGTTAGTCCTTGCATAGCACGGGGGTGATACTAGTTGTAGTAGTACCTGAGATTCTACGTAAAAAAAAATTATATCATCATTATATTAGTTTTATAATGTTATTATTATAAAGTACTCCATATTAGCCAAAGTAATTTTTGTAGATATGTATAGTTATAAAATAGTACTTCATAAACAAATTAATATATAGGGATATGTTAATATTAACTTTTTTTAAACTGATAATTTTGTAACTCAATACATATTTATAAGTAGTAGTATTATTGTTGACATTTTAAATATTAATGTCAACACAATGTATTAAAATATCAATGAAGTTTATGTTAATGTTTCAATGTCATGACATTTTTATTACCAACGAATCACATATCTCAATACATATTTATAAGTAGTAGTATTATTTTGATGTGCAAACTTTAGAGTTCAGTGTTTAGGGATGTTTATTCAAAATTATATAAATCTGATATATCGTCATATTTCATAGTACACATTTTGTCTTCCTCAACGTAATACAACTTCGTTTAATTGATTTCCATACATCATTCTTAATATCTCTGCCAAACCCTAGAATTTAGCTTCAATCTCCCCAAAGCTGAGCACTGAATCTCTTCGCCAACTCATTAAATTCCCAAATATTCTTAAATCAAGTTGGAAATTCAGCTGTTAAGTGTAGATTTCGCCTGTCTCATCGATGGCCGTGAGTGCTAATAATCATTCAGGCGCTCAGAGAGATGGCAACACCAACAATAATAATAACGGCAACGGCAACAGAAACAACACTGTGCCGGAAAATACCAGCGGAAGCGGCGGGTCTGCCCAAACCTCACTCTGCCATTATAACCCGGGCATATCGCTTGATTAGACGCCAAAGGAACAATCGACGCTAGAAGATTTACTTACCAAGTCAGCCTAAGGCCATCTCCAACCATTTACACCAAACTCAAGCCCATTTTTGAGTATGCATCACACCAAAATGTAATGTTACTCCAATCGTTAACTCCAAACTCAAACTCAAACTCAAAAGAATATTCTATATTCACATACTTTTTATATTTTTTTTAATTATACCCACATACTAATTTAAATTACGTATTAACCACAACACTTTATTAAACATTTTATATAAATTAAATATTTATATAAAATATTATTATTAATATATTTATGCATTCAATATATTTTATATTCAAAAAAAATTATACTATTGTGAAAATTAAAATACACTAAATATACTATAATAAAGTTCAAAACTCGAAAATTAAACATATATGGAAGCATTCCATTACTACCAACTAGGTTTGTCAAAATGGATATCCAAACCCGAAAAAGTCGGGTAATTGGATATCCGCAACCCGAAAAATCGGGTTTCGGATCGGGATCGGGATCGGGTATTGAGAATTTTGAATTTTCGGGTATCTGATAATCCGATACCCGATCGGATATACCCGAATTATCCGATTATTTTAAAAAAATTAATAAATCATATATTTATTCTTATATTTTATAATAAGTAATTAAATATTGAGTACTTGTACGATCGATGCGGTAGGTACGTACTAGTGGCTGAGGAGTGAGGATATTCTTGCTTTTTACAAACCCAACTCTCCGTTTTTTATTTTACTTGTAATTTCTAATTGTTAATAGTAGTATTAAAAACTAAAATAATGTATTAATATATTAATTCCAATTTTTAAAAAAATTTAAGTAATGGAGTATTTATTAAATATTAGGTTTATTGTTACTAGTTACTGCATCCAGACACGCCAATTAAATTTGAACTATATTTTGAATTTCTGAAAGTGTTAGGTTAATATTTTTTTTAAAAAAAAGCAAAATCGAAATTGAAATTGGGGCTGGATACCCGATTATTCGGAACTGGATACCCGAGTCAGGTATCCGGGTACCCGAAATAAAATTCGGATCTAGTATCGGGTATGAGATTTTGGGAAATTTGGGATCGGATACCCAATTTGACAGACCTACTACCAACCAAAAGAAATATTCCGGTGAAGACTTTATCAAGTATACTTGTTACACATTGTGATAAAGAAACGTCCTTTTATAATGATGCATGTTCACATCAATTATAAAATAAAGGATTAGTTTGCAGTATTTTAAAATTTTTGCGGTAGATATCCAAGTTTGGTGTTGTACACTAAATTTGGTGTTGTTTTAGAAAAAATACCAAAAATGGGTATGGATTTGGAGCATGGTTGGAGTAGATTTTTACACCAAAAATGAATTTTAATGTACGGTTGGAGATGACTTAATTTTACAATTCTACTACTTAATTAACCTGTTGAGGATTTGCAGTTTGTTGATGTGCATTTTTGTATCTTTTGCTTATTTCTGATTGACCTTTTTTTGTATCTTTTGCTTATTTCTGATTGACCTTTGGAAATAGGCAGGATGCACTCGCAAATGAATAAGATATAGAGTGGAAGTAAAACTTGTGCATTTATATCGAATTTAGGCCATAATTGTAGTTTCTTAAGAATTTAAAGCATGACCTCCAGTCGTTCAAGTTATAACAAAAAGTTCAATTCTGGTAATGAAATATTGTCGAGAGACTCAACAATCAATGTTCATACACCTACGGAAATGGAAGCATATCCGTCTGGTTTACAGCAACAAAGCAAAATTTTAAATGGATATTAAACACTATATGGCTATCAACGACGTTCACTCATCGTCTTCCTCATCCTCATCATCATCGTCATCGTTACCAGCAGCAGCATTCAGAGCATTTAACCTCTCAATCAACTTGTTCTTCCTCTCCTCATAAGTTAGCTTCTTAAGGTTGTACCTGAAATAATGTCATCCAAAATTCATGAACAGTAGTTTAATATGCCCCAAATATAGTTGGAAATAATCAGATTGTGTTTCCTCCTAAAAGTTTCTTGTAGCCAAAACTAATTTAGCTTGCAGGGAATGCATAGACATAATCATACCTCTTGTGCTCTGTTGGCTGCTTCTTTTCAGATTTCTTAGGTGTAGGATCAGCACGAATTGCAGCATGAACCTTCTTGTACACCTCTGCAATGTTATCTGCATCAATACCCCTCTTAATGTACTCACTGAAGTGAGACTGGTACTTCTCAGGCTCATCTTCGATCAGAGTCTGCAAATCCATTCAATAGTTTAATTAATTTTAAAGGCAAAGGAAAAAGTAAAGCTAGTGTAGAACGTTCCAAATTAGCCCATCTGTGAAAAAGGAAAACAAACATACCTGCATGTAAGAAGCAACGTGTCCACCATAGATATACTTACGGTGCACTTCAGCATCAAGCTGCTTGTTGTCCTTGCTAAATCCAGCAAATCTCTTGTCACTGTGTGGGATGTCAAGCCCACCATCCAGAGCTCCCTACGAGACAGCAAATCAAACGAATGAAGCAATTGAGCAATTTAGTGAGCATACAACACAATCTTCTATATCATGTCTCGAGTAAAAAAGTAAAAAATCCATTGCAGACAACAATGACACAAATTGTCCCATAGGTCTAGTCTACCTAGTCCAAACAAACCAGACAGTAAACCTCATTCTTGAGAAAATTTATATGATAATTGTAACCTGTTGCTGGAGAAAACAATCTGCTCGAGCATGATATAAACTGTCTGAAAAAATATATTCAACTTAATACCTTGAGGGCACCAAAAACTCGGTTTCCAGTAGTAGTTTTGATTAGGCCAACATCCAATAGGGCACGGAAAGGCCTTCTGCTTTCTGCAGGCTCAACTGAATAATCTTCTCCGGTTGCCTGCAAGGCCAAAATTGTAGTACAACTAAGAAACTAAGTCATCAAAAAATTACTCTCTGAACCACAAAGAGATGTGATGCGACCATTGAGTATAAAAAAGGTTACCTCCACATTTCCTTCGTACTCCTCATCCAACTCAAGGGTCTTCAGGACTCGACGACTCAAAAGAAGTCCGGTGCAGTAAGCTATCACATACGAACTTTTCAGATAATTCTTATAACTAAGAGATAAAAGATTTTTCAAGATATATACAAACCTGCAGCGTAGTTGGTGAGTCCAACTTCTAGGCCATAACGAGGCAGCTCATGTGCATATGCAGCAGCAAGAACATGATCACCAGCAATGCTCGAAGACAAAATCTGGCAAATTATGTCCTTGTTGGTCTAATAAAGATGTTAAGGCCAGCATTGCATCCATAACCAATCACAATCAACAGGCACAATCACAAGAATATAATATATACATATATATTAACATAGGCATAAGAAGTGTGTTTTATCAATAGTGTGGCCAAAGAGAGCACAAATCATAGTTTTTGGAAATAAATGCATTCATCAAGATATAGATGAAACATTGTAGGGTTGCACTTATTATTATCTATCACTTAATGGGAAATTCAATAACTACAGTGACAGGATACAAATCGCACAACAAAGCGAAACTTTGGAGTGTTGTACTTATTCTTATCCTGGTTAATCATGCGAATCCTTGCTCGATAATCAGTCTTCCCCTCTAGATTAAAAAACGCAATGAGAAAATTAATCCAAAAGAATGCGGAACCATAGAATCAGTTGAAATAAACTCATAGCTGGTTGCTTACCTCTTCTTCTCTTGTACTTAACTTGGAAACGCTTGAAATAGGCCTTGGATTTTTGGGCTTTGACGAAAACCTTCAGTTAGCATATAACACATTAGCAAATACTACAATAACATAAATAAAACATTGACAGGTATCTAATTCCAGGACTCCAAACATATTTCAACAGTATCAATAACCATAAAAGAACAATTAGATTTTATCCATTGTCAGCAAACTGTACAATAAGCTTTCAAATTTCATGCGAAATACTCAGATTTCAGTGTAATAAAACACGGATTTACATGTGAATATATTCTATCAATGACTCAGCCTATATCAAATCATAGATAGTTCCAATCCAGAACAAGAGCTAACTCCAATCCAGAACAAGAGCTAACCAAATCAAAACAATTGCAAGCAATTTAACTGTAAGCTAAGCTGAAATGCCTACTAAACAAAAGTCTGGTATCAAATCTTAACCTAGAACTAACATGCCGCCTCAGCAAATTTTGAGCTTGTTCCTTACAAAAACCTAAAATAGCCTAAAAGAGTTTAGGCCATACTGATTAACTATAAAGACAACAAATTACATGAAAATTAATTCCAAATAAATGCCATTGAGTTCATCATAAAAGCTCACCATTTTCACCAATTACCACAGGAGAGATTCCGCCGGGGTGATGAAGGAAGAAGGGAGGCAGGAATTATAGCGAAGCCGAAAATGAAGATATAGTACGGCAAAACCCTAGACCAAACGAACATCGGCCCATGAAATTAGCATTGGGCTTTCCATTCTGCAGGGTATGACTATTGGGCTTTTTTGCAATATTTCTTAAGCCACTTTTTTTTGGAGTAATAAATTGTTGTAACCTGAGATTTTTACGATTCGCTTTATAATTTTATTATTATAAAATAATATAGACTTTGATTTAGATGTTTATAATTACAAATTACTCTTAAACTAATCAATACCTGTATTATTTTGATGTGCAAACTTGAGAGTTTAGCGACGTTAATACAGTTTATTCCAAATTATAAAAAAGTTAAAACCCTGTTCCGTACATATTTTGTCTTCCTCACCGTAATACAACTTCGTTTTACAGATTGCCTTGCATCAATCCTAAATATCTCTGTCTAGCCCTAGAATTTTGCTGCAATCTCCCTAAAGCTGGGCACTGAATCTCTTCATCAGCTCATTAAGTTCCCAACTATTCTTAAATTGAGTTGGAAATTCAGCTGTTAAGTGTAGGTTTCACCTGTCTCATCGATGGCCGCGAGTGCTAATAATCCTTCAGGCGCTCAGAGAGATGGCAACACCAACAATAATAATAACGGCAACAGCAACAGCAACAGAAACGGCACTGCGCCGGAAAATACCAGCGGAAGCGGCGTGTCAGCCCAAACCTCACTCCGCCATAACCCGGGCATATCGCTTGATTGGACGCCAGAGGAACAATCGACGCTAGAAGATTTACTTACCAAGTCAGCCTAATTTTACAATTCTACTGTTTAATTAAGCTGTTAAGGATTTATGCAGTTTGCGGTTGTGCCTTTTTCTGTCTTTTGATTATTTCTGATTGAACTTTGGAAATAGGCAGGATGCACTCGCAAATGAATAAGATATAGAGAGTGGACGTAAAGCTTGTGCATTTATATAGAATTTAGGCCATAATTGTAGTTTCTTCAGAATTTGAAGCTTGAGCTCCTGTAGTTCAATTTATAACAAAGTTTCTCTTGATCTTATCCCAATTTTTAATTGCTTATGTTAGAATTCTTTATATTGTACTCCATTAGTTTCAGGGCTGAAAATTGATTTGAGTCAGTTAATCACATATCGATTTTAAACATCTATTATCTGGTATTGAAGATTTGGCTTGCATTGCTTATTTAAGAATGATAGAACATGGGTAGGAATATGCTCTTTAACTTACTAATATTCAGACAATTTAATGCACATAAGATCAAGCTTTAGAAAGCGAATACAGTGATTAAAAATGAACTGGTTCTGATTACCTTGGTTGCTTGGTTGTTTGTAACGTATAAACTGCCATACTCCATGCAAATTTACCGAGTTATTTTGTTCTTGCAAAAGTTGAGAAAGTGGTATCCATTTGTATGATGTATTTTGATACATTCCATAGCCGAACTTTACAGAATAAGTTATGTTCAGTAGTATATTCATCTAATGGTTCAACTCTGATACTCTATATAAGCTAACTTGGTCAAATTGATTAAGTGGCATGGATATCCATTTGTATGATGTATTTTGATCTATTCCATAGACAAAGGCTTCAAATTCTTGTCCCTTGAACCTTACAGAATAAGTTATGTTTAGTTATAATATTCATCTCACGGTTCAACTCTGAAAGCCTTAATAAGCTAACTTGGTCAAATTGATGAAGTGAACTTATGATTGTAATTCATAATAGGTGTGAATTGGAATGCTCCTAATTCATACCCCAGTTATCTTTTTCTGATTCAGATTTTAAATATGTTCATTTTTTCGACCTCTTTTGCCAGTATTTCTGTTAATTTTCTGAATTGACTTTGTTCTTAGCCTATTTGCATTAGTTGTTTCAATTTGTTTTCTGGTGAAGTTCTTGAGATCTAGCTTTGTATTGCATCTTGTAGATAATATTACCCTTCTGCAGATATGCCTCTGAACCCAACATTATTCGGTATGCCAAGATTGCTCAGGCATTAAAAGATAAGACAGTCCGTGATATTGCATTGCGTTGCAGATGGATGAATGTGAGCTTCTATATTTTGATGTACAAGCTTGAACATTTCTGAAATTCGTTGTGAAGCTTCAAAATTAAATACATTCAGTCATTAAGCTTCACTCAATTATTTATAATGACTATTTAATTATTAACATG
The DNA here is from genome assembly GCF_023119035.1 of Salvia hispanica. Taxonomy (NCBI): domain Eukaryota; kingdom Viridiplantae; phylum Streptophyta; class Magnoliopsida; order Lamiales; family Lamiaceae; genus Salvia; species Salvia hispanica. The sequence continues at coordinate 24,904,568 of NC_062969.1, forward strand.
AACACTGATCAAATTCTGTAACACCAGAAAATTAATCGCATTCACTGTCATTTCAATTAATTTTTAGTTTTAAATCGCTTAATTCAATCAATGAGGTTTATCCAAAGACCATAATGTTTAATTCTTGTTTCCCCTGAATTTTGAGATGGTGAAAGAATATTGTTTAACTTAAACATTTCAATAACTGATTATTAAATCCTTGAGAAATAGGACAATAATAATTGTGACTTAGTGCGTCTCGATTTAAATGTTTTGGTTTGTGGTTGTAAAAGTGGGCCCCACCTTCATTCGTGGCCTCAGATTATTAAGACTAAGGAAATTAGAAGGGATATTCCAGAATGTATTTGAACTATAAAACTAAAGAGATTAGAATGCATATTCTAGAAATCCAAATTTTAAGCCATTGTAAATTTTGGTAGTTTGGATTATGAAGACATGAAGTTATAGGAATCATTGCCCATTTCAGGGACACCCTCTTGGTTGTATGTTAGTGTATATCGATGGTGGATGCTACATAACCAGCATGATCCTGTATTTTAATCAGCAAGAAGCATTCACCAAATTCTGATTTTTGTTGACTTGAACGGTAAAAGTGGGCCTCACCTTCATTCATGGCCTCAGATTATTAAGACTAAGGAAATTAGAAGGGGTATTTCAGAATGTATTTGAACTACAGAACTAAAGAGATTAGAATGCATATTCTAGAAATCCAAATTTTAAGCCATTGTAAAATTTGGTAGTTGGATTATGAAGACATGAAGTTGTAGGCATCATTGCCCATTTCAGAGACACCCTCTTGGTTGTATATTTGTGTATATGGATGGTGGATGCTACATAACTAACATGATCCTGTATTTTAATCAGCAAGAAGCATTCACCAAATTCTGATTTTTGTTGACTTGAATGGCTCACTTTTTTTTCAGAAAAAGGAAAACGGCAAGAGAAGAAAAGATGATAACAATTTGAGGAGAAGTAAAGACAAAAAGGTACATGCAGTAGTTTGTGCTACCACGATCCTCAGATATGTGTTAAATTGTTAAATCTAACATAAATACTGTCTTATTATGGTCTTCTTTCCACTGTCTTATTTGTCCGGCAATATGGTGCTTCTCTGTCCATTTCTCAAGTACCAGTAATCAGGTCCTTAAACTTGGAAATTAGTGATACATAGCCTTTCTCAAGAGCTGCTTCTGAGTGAACCATTTGAGAATTATTTTATTTAAAAAAGTTGAGCTGACCAAATTAGAAATGTATACTGAACAGGAGAAATGTATTTCCTGGTTTTGAGCGACTCTGATTCATCATATACAGAATGTTGTGTGTTTATATAGCTATGGGTAGCACATGGACTTGAACAGTTTTAGGTTTGATAAATGATGCTTGTCAGTGTTTCAAGATGAGATAATTGTTAATCATGTTGTTACTGATCTCTGATACTTCTTAGTTTTGCAGTCAAGTTAATCAACATAACCTTAGAGGCTTATTACCTGAATCTCATTTTCCACATAGTAATATTGTTTAATTCTTTGGATTAATATGTGGCATTTCTAGTTAGATTATTATTTATTGTTTTAGGGACAATCCTTTTTCGAAGGTATGCGACCATGAACTATATTTGTTGCAACTAGTCTGGTGTTAGAGTTAAACATGGCCAAAAGTTTCTTGTTCTTTTTTCTTGTCGGAATTGGCAATTTGTTGAGTTCATCTAACGTCGGACACTTATTGCATTATGATTTTGACTTCACCTTCAGGAAAAAGCAATAGATTCATTGCCAAAATCTTCTCAAGTAGCAAGCCACACAAATGGCCTGCCATATGTTCAGCCGATATTGACTGAAAGTGATGATGGAATTTCATATACTGGTTAGTCCTTGCTCTAACATATGATATCATGATGTATTCATTGGGGAGATCAAACAGTTTTTCTGGGATGTCACGACATCGCGTAGATATTGTTTTCAGTTAGGTTTTATGTTTTCACAAATTTGCATTTCCAAAATATTTACTACCCTCCTCTTGATAGACCTTGAATGTGTTAGACTTTTCACAACCCTCCTCTGCTGTAGCATTATTCCCTGGAGTTTGAATGTTTCAGAGACAACTTAGTAGGATTTGTAACTTCTTGGTCTAGAAATACTTGCTTTGAGTAACTTAGAGCTGAATATATTTCCCATGCCTTTGAGACTCTTGAATACTTGCTGGATTTGAGTTTTGATTCTATCTGGTGTATGTCAGGATCATACAAAGTTTTCAACTATTTGTCAGTAGTGCAAGAAGCATCCCAACTAACAGAATGATGCCATTGACTTTATTAGCCTTTACAGTCAATTTTATTTTTTCTAAAGAACAGATTGTTTGAGTATTATCAAAAGATACGTGTTTATCTTGTCATAGATATGTGCCACAGTGTATACCTAAGTACTGTTAATTTGGTTAATTTCAGCTATTGGTGGAGTCACTGGACAGCTTCTTGAGCAAAGTGCTAATGCCTTGGATCAAATTTCTGCCAATTTTTCTGCTTTTAAGGTAAAGTGAATTTACAGTAAGATTCCCAATTTCCAGAAGTATTCTTTGTTCATGGCTAAAGCTTGATGCCTTGATTTGTTATTTGTCAATTATTCTGCAAGTCCAATTAGTTTGGCAGGACATTATGTGGCTCATCGTTCTTTAATCATGGAATAGGCTGTCCAATATACAAAGTTATATGCTGTGGACCTAAACAAGTCCTATTAATTTTTTGCTTCCAATAAACAATATCTGGTGTCTGGTTGATGTGCCATGGGAAGTTGTCATAATCGTCTATATCAATATGAGGCAAATGATCAGCAAATAGATTGCTCTGAAGTTTTTGGATGAAAATTGAAGCACTTGCTGTTTAAATAATGTGTTATGAGTTGTTCAAAGCTCTAGCTGTACAGCCTGTACCTATATTATAGATAAACTAAGTGCATGTAATCAGTGCTTATAACTGTTTTGAGGGTATTTTAACTAACTTATAGCTTCTGCCCTCTAACTTTCCCTCACTGAGTTTGTATCACCTCTGTTATACAGACTTTCCTTCGTCTCTCTCCCTCACTTGCTTTGCCAAATTGTCATTACATTACAGTTTTATTACGTTACTTCTCAATAACAGTGAGTACTAATTTTTAAACGACTAACTCTACAAAATGAATGAATATAATATTTGCTCTGTCCCACAAAATAGTGCGCACTTTGCCATTTTCGGGTATCCTCAAAATAGTGCACACTTCTTTACTTTTCATATTTGGACACAATTTCTTTACACTTTAGCCTCATTGTGTACTACTCCATTTACGAAAACAAAACAAACATGTCCCACTATTTTCTATGCCAACTAACACTAAAACAACAAAGTGGGGCCCTTTCACCACTCACAAAACACTAATGAACTTTTCTTAAATTCCGTGCCACGCTTGGGCGTGCACTATTTTTTGGGACAGAGGGTGTATATTCTAACTAAAAAAATTAACTTCCAAAACTTTGATCACATTTTAGACTGCTGGACTTATGATTCATTAACGAGGATCTGATTTGGATATTATAGAGCTGCACAAATCACTTTCTTTTATTTTTCTTATACTGCTTACCTTTGTTGAGGAGACGGTTTCAGCTTTTCAACCATATGATGGGATATTATATCTATTCTTTTCTTCTTTTTTTTTTTTTGAATTTTTCCTACAGGTCCATGAGAACATCAACCTCTTCTGTCAAGCTCGGACAAATATCCTTTCAATCTTAAATGAGTACGTCCTAGATACTTTATGTATTCCTTTTCAAAGCACAACTATTTTCTGAGGCATCCGTGTGAGATTAAACTTGTTTTCTGCAGTTGACAAGACTGTTCTTTTCATGTGCTTTTTATTGTCTGTCTACCTGTTCTAACCATGCCTTGAATGATAGTAAGAACAAATTATGCTTGCTAATGCTTGTCTTCTCTAATTGTGGAGTCCTTTTCCTTCCTTTTGTTGAATTTTGCTTTGCTGGGTTTCAGAAAACCCAGTTTAGTGGATTGGAAATGAAAATTTTCTAAAAATTGATCCAAAATTTTCACGAGTAAAACAAGTTTTTTGTTTTCCTCAATATTTACTTTGTTTTATCATGGACTGCTTTGCAGTTTCTACCACTAGTGAGGTTTCTTATAAATCAAACTTAGATCAGCCTTTCTAGGATCTGTATGTACTCACCCTCCCCTGGCATCACAAATATTCGGTGGACGGTTAAGGTGTGTAACACATGTATTTTGTGATGATGTTAACAGTGCAAAGAATGAAAAACAATTATCATAAAATAATAGTACTACAAACTGAACTGCCACCATCAATGTGGGTATTTGGTCTTTCCTATTTCAAAATATAAATTGTCGGATATTACTGTTACAATTTTGACAAAATAAGGGATTGATTTGATTTCTCCAATGCAGCTTCAATGACTTGCCAGAAATAATGAAGCAGATGCCACCACTTCCTGTCAAGCTGAACGTAGATCTGGCCAACTCCATTCTTCCTCAAGCACCCATGGTCAATAACTCTTGAGATGCTTCCGTGTTCTTACTGCTGATTCTGATTCTCCGAAGTTATGGTGCCCTGTGAAATATTTATAAGAACAACAAAAATTCTGCCAGTCAACTCTGTTCTAGATGGAAGTCCCCAGGTTTTCATTCTTTAGAGCCTAGTGATTGTCGCTGTGACTAGTCATTTGTAGTTGAATTTTTCTTTTTCGCCTTGATTTTCTTCCGTCTATCTGAAGTTACACGCACTGTGAATATTTCTAGTAAAAGAAATAGTTATGGAAGTCCCAGGTGTTCGTGCAATCACCAGAGTGTAGTTGTAACTTGTCATTTGTGGATTTTCCTTTTCGGCTTCCTCTTTGTTTAGAGATATAGTCGTTGTTATAGTGTACTATAGAACTCTTTTTTAGCTTTGTAAATAACTGTGGGATAAGTTAATGAAATATGTTCTCTTCATTTGAAGGGCATTTGGTGTGGTTTAAGATATGTCACTTGTATTTGTGTATAGTTTAAAGTTTTGCAGGGGCATAATATGCATTACTTATTTCTGAAGCTGACAAGAATTTTCAATTTATTTTGAGGAAAGCCACGTATTTTATCGCTCAGCTATCATTTTGCATTTTATAATTTTCTAGAAAAATATTCTTTTGCAGTACTATCTACGGACTCACTGTAAATTTGAAGGAAAACAATACAAATGAACCAAACTTTTTAAAAAAATAAAATAAAATAAAATAAAATAACTCCTATATAAAGGAGGAAATTACAACTGATGTCAAGAGAGCTCAAACTCGGCACCTCATACATTAATGTCTAAGCTCCTTGCCGCTAGGACAAAAGCTCTGGACAAGTGAACCAAACTTGAAAGACAGAACCTTGTTGCTGGAAGCTTAGCACAGTCTCCAGAGTAGTCAAGATCGATCCTCGCGAAACCTTCTAAAGCAATTCTCCCGAAGCTACACTCGTCAACACCACAACAAAAAAATCTCCTAATATTAAAAAGTAGTACTATAAGCATAAAAAAAATCTACTAGTACTTAAAAAATAGTATAAGTATAACTTAAAAAAAAAAACCGGATATCATATCAAATCCTGCAATACTTTACGTTGTTTTTCCATTTTAGGTAATTATCGAAGGACGTTGTGATTTTCAAAGAGGGCCGTTGGTTTTCCTCGTTGTCTCCCGCCATTTTGAATGACATCAACAAAAAAAGTTCGAGTCTTTTGAGTTTTCCATCACGTCGGGGTGCAATTGAATGAGAAATTATAAGAGGACAAAAAATAACAAAAGCCATATTTTAGGGGTCGTTAGTAATTTCCCATACTTGAGGGGCACTTAGCAAAATAAAAAAGAGGTAAATCCGTGGTTGAAAGAAACGGTGTTCAGGTAAACGAATAATCAACGTAGAAATCTGCGTACCAAATTTGTCAACCGAAACCCTTGTTTCTTCGCTCTCCAGCTCGGCGCGGGAAGGCGCAAATAAAGTTATCCGGTCGCTTTCTTCTGGATCAATTTGCATTCCCGGAGCCGAGCAATCATTTTTTTTAGCTATAAAAAGAATAATTATCAACTTAGAGCTCAGCTACCGCCGTGGTGGTTTCGTTGGTGGAGGTGGTGGTGACGGTGAACTGTAAAATCAATCCACAATGCTGGAAAACCCTAGTTCAGATGCACCAGCTGCCACCGTCAAGCGATACGCTCCTCCGAATCAACGGTATTGTGATGGTTATGTTAAAAAAGTATATTTACATATTTGTTCTTGCGAAATTTGGGGATGATGATGATGGGTTGATTGATTGATTGTTGCATGCAGGAACCGATCACTTGGCAGGCGTAAATCTGGTGGAGGTAATTTCATCTGAAGTGCAAATTAGGTTTTTTTTTTATTCTCCTGATTTTAGCAAGTTTTGATTCTGAATTAGCTATTCATAGTTCATCCCTAATGGTTTGATTGCAGTGATCTACATAGTTGTTATTGTGAATAATTACTGGCGTTTGTTGGAATAGTTATCTCATTTAGCTTTCTTCTAGTATAATAGGCACATGTTCTTTTTATTTTGTTCAGTAAATAATTTATGTTTCTTCTGTTATTAATACTCCATCTTAATGAAAATGTGGAACCTTTAGAGTTTGGACAGAGGTTTAATATTGTTGAGATAAACCTTTCTCTCTGTGTGTCTAAAGCCTAAATGGTACATCACAATCTTTCTTTTTCTAACACAGTTCACCTTTCTTCGGCCGAACTTGGTTACTTGAAGAACTTTGACTCTGCGAATTCATGAAACCATCATTAGGTTAAAATTGATGGGAATGGAAGTTTTATATCATATTTACAATACCCCTCCAATTATTTCGCATAAATATTTCTTTTTAAAAGCTCATCCATGTAGAAATGCTTAAAGGGTCCTGTAGATGAATCTTTTTTTTGATGATCTTGTCTCCATTCTCTTGTTTTTGTGCCAATGGTGCAGATCGACTAGAACGGGCAAACAGCTATGTGAATGATGTAGATAGGAACCCAGTTGGTGCCACCAAAGGTGGTGGTCTAGCAGATCATGGGGATTTAGGCTACAATGCTCGTGCAAAGTTAATACCTTTACAGGGGTGTTGCAACAGTGAAGCATCTCAGCTGCTGAACAACCGTATGTTTCATTATTTTCCTTTCTGTTTGAGTTCATATAACTCCACTTGTTTAGTATTTCTTTGATATCCCTCATGTAGATTTATAGATGAACTGATAACCTCTGTTAATCTTGACTCTTGTGACAACTGGAGCTCTTTTCTGTTTTAGAAAAGCGATATATATATGAGAAAGAAGCATTGATAACCTCAGAGCATCGAGAGCAACTTCATTTTATGAATCATAGATTCATAGTATTATTTTGGGTCTCATAGTGCCTAATGCTTATTGAGGTTTTATTTGAATATAAACCTTCTCTTGTGCAGTCTGAGAAGTAGAAAACAGACCTGAGCCTATGTATGGTATCCAAATACTAATACTGTTACCTGAAAATAGGGGTTGATCACAATGCCACTGCATGATATTATTTGCCCTAGCATGTCTTTATGAATTGCTGTTGTGTTAGGAGTATAAAGTTGTAAACTAATTTAATTTGATTTTTATTTCTTTTCTTTGGGTTTCCCTATGTGCAATAATATCTAGATGTGGGGAGAGTTTTCTGGGTTCATGCATTTCAGTGCTGTATTTTGTTTTGAAGGTTGGGCAGCTGCCATGAATGCGCATAACAGTTTGCCAGAAGATTCATCTGGTGAGTATAACAAGGGTCAAATATATCAATATTGGTATTGCTCTACTCTACCGTGAATTCCATCGTATACTCATCTTGTCATTAAATAACTATGCCTTGCAATTGTGAAGTACATTTCGAATTTATCACACTGAAGTGTTAGAAAATATAGTATGTCAGTCTGATAGTTCATCAAACTTGGATCTCTGGATGTAAGATGACAAAAGTAATTTATCTATGTTTTGAGATGCGTGGCTTGGTTTGGTGTTAATGGTACTCTTGTGTTTTTCAGAAAGGCCAGTTGTGTATGCAAGGAAGAGTGCTGCACCATGGGGTCACACTATTCTTCCACATCTGGTATGGTTGATTTCTTCTTCCATTTTCCTAACATGAAAATGCCAAAAAAACTGGAAAAGTAAGAAGAGAAGTAATTGTAAAAACTGTAATTTAACATTTTACCCTAAACAAGGTTACCAAAGTTTGCCATTTGTTATCTCCCTGATATTAAGTTTTGGTTAATGCATTCAGCTTGTTCAACCTACCGGTGGGGCCTCTGCTGGGTTGCAGGGAGATTTCTTAAATGAACTCCAAAAGGCAATGGATAATGCAAGTCCCTTCTCCTAATCCGTTGCTCACCACCTATGTGCGATTAACTTTGCATTTAGTGGATTTAATCTTTGAGCTGTATGACTAGGATTTGTTGTATGTGCTTTATGCCATGTGCTATGCTACTCCTTCCAGTGTAATCTATTTGTGTATTATAGGATGCTATATTGCTGTTAAAAGTCCATTTAGGACTATACTTCACCTTGTAAGACAACCAGATCTTGTCTTGTTCGGTAGCACTTGTTCTGTTAACGTTTGATTAAAATATTTTTCATCTTAATTATTTCCTTATGTTTTGGGCGGAAAATGAATGGTGGTGGATGTGCTTTGTTGTCTTGTTGTATGCTGTCTTAGATCGTTATATGTCTATGTTGAGTTGTGTCTACTCTGCTAAAGAGATGAGCTCAAACTCTGTGAGCCCAGAATGAATAAGGAATCCCGGTGTTTACAAAAGAGTCTTTCAAATCAAAAGCAACGCAAAATCATTAATCAACAATTATCAGGAAAGAACACACAGAGACGAACATAATATCAAGAAAAGATAACGCAGAAACTAGTTCATGAAGATATTATCATGCAACAGCGAGCTAATACCGATGATGATGATGATGTAGCTCTGCTTTTCTGGCACAAATAAAAAGATGTGCATCTAAAAGCAGCAACGGATCAAATGTTGCTATATGGTTACATTTGATAACGGACCGGTTATCGGAATCAAGAAAATAATAGCGAGGAGCCCATTGCTTCTATTCTTCAAATAATAGTTGAATTAACAAAACCACCTTCACACTGGCTAAATAAATAATACTTTCGATAACATTGAAGTAATTCGAAAAATTTCAAACTGTTTGCACTCTAGAACCAAAACTGGAAGCAAAAACAACCAAGAATATCATAGTATCAGAACCAAGTAAACTAAATTTTAACATTAAGCTACAATTAATTCGATTCAACATGTATTAAGAGGGAATACTCCAATATTTATATGACCGAATAATGTCAGTCATTTGGGTGGTAATATGAAAATTACTACATTTTTATTGCATAATTTAAGAGATTTCCCATTTTAGTTTTGGATTCGTCCCCTACAAGAGCGGAAAAGGGCCCACCGATGAACACACCAGTCAGAGAACAGGAACACAACCAAACGAGTGGAAGACACAAGAGATGACGTGTCGAGAGTCTGTGGGTCCCCTCATCAACTCTGCAACAAATCAGCTCAGCACAACTCAACACCCACACAACTAGATAAAAAAAGACTTGGGAAATTGAAGTTACCACTAATATAAACCGATTTCTGTAGAAAATTAATTAATTTCACGAATTTGTGCAGGCTGCTGAACGACAATATATATATGTATTTGATTCTTCTGAGCCTTCCACTCATTTGATTCTGGTGAGAAGCGACGAGTGTGGAAGTGAGAGAGATGGAAGAGATTGGTTTTTTGGGGTTGGGTATAATGGGCAAAGCCATGTCTATGAATTTGTTGAGCCACGGCTTTAAGGTTACTGTATGGAACCGCACTCTCTCGCGGGTAAAACCACTTCCTCTTGTTTAGATTTTAATGTGGAGTGACATCGTTCGCTACTTTGTTCTATTTTTACTTTTTGATGCAATGGTTATGTGCTATTGCTGTCACCAGTGATGTGATTTGATAGCATTTCGGTGTTTGTTTAGTTTGATGGAGTATTTAGCTATGATTAATTGCAATTGAATACTGTATATTGGATTTTGTGTATTTATTCTGTATAATGACTTTGTGTAATTAATCTGTGGCTTTGATGGAATTCTATTTGTTTATATCTGTGTTAAGTGAAAAGGATAGGTGTTAAAGGTTTCTGGAGTCTGATAAGTATTTCTTTTTGTTGATTCCAATGGTTTGCTCATTGCAGAGTATCCCCTATGAGCTCTGTTATTTGTGTATTTCTGTATCAATTAGTTTCACTTTTGGAAAAATTCAGTAACATACAGGCGATTCCTCGTTTTTGGGATCCCTTTTGCCATTGATGGAGAGGGAACATGAATCGAGTAAGTGATTATAGCTTCACGAAGAGTTGGCTTAATCTGATCACCGCAGTTTAGTACTTGTCCCATGTAGATTGAAATTTCCTGTAGGAAGTAAAAAGGGGACTAGTTTTTCACCTTCCGATCTCCAGATGACTGATGAATCTAATTTTATATGCTGTTCTAGAAAAATTATGTTGTTTCCCAATGTTGTTTTTGTTGTATGCATTATGTTGTGTGCAGGTTCTTGTTCATTAAGCTTATATGCCACTTGTAAAGAACGCAATAATCAGTTGGTTTACTTTCTATATTGAGCAAGGCAGTTTAAGCACTAAAACATAGTAACTTGCGTTACAGTGTGACGAGTTGGTAAAGCATGGAGCAACTATAGGAGAAACTCCTGCTGCTGTAATAAAGAAATGCAAGTACACCATAGCAATGCTGTCTGATCCTGCTGCAGCTCTATCGGTTAGTCAAATATGTTCTTTCATTCTTGGGTTATTGCTATTTCATGCCGACTCTCTTAGTTGATAATCCTTGTCAAATAGGTGGTTTTTGATAAAGATGGTGTGCTAGAGCAAATTGGTTCCGGGAAAAACTACATTGACATGTCAACTGTTGATGCTGAGACTTCGTCAAAAATTAGTGAGGTTTGAATTGCCAGCCTTTCATAATTTTTCTCTTTGTGTAATTAAATATGCAATTTTCATTTACTCTTACTTCCATAATCAATTCATTTAATTTTAGAAACTTTCCTTTACAATATGAAGCATATGACCTACATTTCTTGAAATGAAGCACAAACTAGCTTCATGCAAGACATTGTGTGAAACCTGAATCACTCCCTTTATTTGTATATCAAACTTTCAGCATTTTTAAAGCATCAAGTTTGGGGTTATGAATCATACGACTTATTAATTTTAGTCACTTAGAATGACAATTACCATCTTTTGAGCCAGCAAAATTAAATTCCTAGGTATGTTAGAAAAATACCATTAAAGTACACTGTACATCTTATGAATTGTTCAAATGTGAAACATAAGCCTTCTATGTATCTCCATAACTTTTGGAATGCACTCTATGCAATGTACAAAAGTGGAAATAGGAAAAAAATGTTCATCCTCTCATCTCTCATTGTTCGGTGGTACTTTTCAGGCAATTACATCAAAGGGCGGTTGCTTCCTGGAAGCTCCAGTATCAGGTAGCAAAAAGCCTGCTGAGGATGGTCAACTGGTAATCCTTGCTGCTGGAGAAAAGGTGAGAAATATTTTCTTGTGTGCGTCGGCTAGAACTATATGTGCCCTCTGCTACTTTATGTTCTCTGATACCACAGGGCAGTACGACTCTGGTGAACATTACATTTCATATTATTTGTTCAAAATTGTAGGCGTTATATGATGCAGCCCTGCCTGTATTCGATGTATTGGGGAAAAAATCTTTTTTCCTAGGGAAAGTCGGCAATGGAGCTAAAATGAAGCTTGTTGTCAACATGACGATGGGCAGGTACAATGGTTCTTTCACTTCCTGATAACATTACTAGCATTTTTCCATTATTTTTATTGTTCCATTAATACCGCAGATAATATCCTGAAATAACTCCATTGCAGATAATATATGTTAAGCCTGATTTCATGTCTAATTTTGTATATTCTGTGTATGGCTTTATATTGTTATTGAAAACTATGGACTGAAAGAAAGAGATTATTGGATAACTAAAACCGTAGTACATATTCTTTAACATCAAATAAGGTAAGGTCAAAATTGCAAGATATATATTTCAAGAAACTGAAAAAATGTATTCCAAGTAGTACATCTTGCCTACTTATACGCTGCGTATAGATGATTAGCTGGATGAATCACACTCTGTTTCTTCAATGCAGCATGATGAATGCATTTTCTGAAGGAATTGTCTTGGCCGACAAAAGTGGACTGAACCCTCAAACTCTTCTTGACGTATTGGTGAGGCAAAGAAAGATATAAATCTCGGAACATCTTTCTCATATTCTACTGGAGCACCGTCTTTAAGGAGACTTCTTTAGCTTCACTCACTTTTTCGTGGCATTCTCTGGCAGGATCTCGGTGCTATTGCGAACCCCATGTTCAAAATGAAGGGACCATCTATGATTCAGGGCAGTTACCCCCCTGCATTCCCTTTGAAACATCAGCAGAAAGATATGAGGTTAGCTCTCGCCCTTGGGGATGAAAACTCAGTTGCGATGCCGGTGGCGGCTGCTTCTAATGAGGTATGAAACTAGTCAACCTGCATTCTTGTGAGTGTTTAACTGTTCATTGCCACAGTATTAACTAACACAAACAGTTTTGTTATATAACAGCAGTATGCATTCTTATATACGTGTATTCTGTCTTTCTAAATGTTTTTCTGGGTGATCAGGCATTCAAGAAGGCTAGAAGCATGGGACTAGGCGACCTTGACTTCTCCGCTGTGCATGAGACTGTTGCTTCTAGCAAAGGCTCATCATAATTCTATCATATAATCTGCATCCGCCTCAAACGTCACTGCTGCTGGTTTTGTCAATTGGTCGTGGAATAATTTGCAGAATGTCAGACGATGCTTTGAAGCAGTGACCATGTTAGTACTGATGTTTGCAGTTTATCAATTTAAGATTAAGATGATGGAAACATTTAAAATTGCTTTGATACATCGAAAAGACTTTGAGAAATTGGTGCAATTGTTCAGGTCTTGTGCGAGTGATTCATGCTTTTTCCTTTCGTTTTTTTCAGGCAGGGGAGTTTTTATTATTAAAGTAGGCGTTTTGAGTAAAATAACACTGATCTATCATCCAAAATAACACCACAAGAGGTCTCAAACTGATATTACAGTTGTAGAATACAAGATAAAGCAGAAAAGTTACGAGTCTGGATTTCCTATGTCGAGCCAAACCACTTTTGTACATAACAATGCAATACCCGGTCCCATAAAGAGTGCGGATTTTCTCTTGTATAATCATTGAGCTTTAGTAGCTAATCCTTATCTAGTAGTCTCCCTCATTTCCTCGACTTCTTCGGTTTGAATATATTCTCCTTGTAGAATTTAAGTTCTGCTATGCTTTCCTTGATGTCATCCATTGCTCTGTGTTTATTTTCCTTTTGAGGAGCCTTTCTACGGTCTAGCAAAACATATAAGGTATTGCGCATTGAGTTGAGGGAATCAAGTCGTCTCTTAAGTAAAAGCAAAAATGCAACTAAAAAAAGTAGAAGTTTGCATCTCCTGTCCTCAAAGGATTGGAGGGTAATTTGAAGGAGTCATTATACAAACACCAGAGTGGAATGATAGTGGGTGCGGGTGCGAAAATAAAAAAGAAATTCATGCTGTTATTTGGTAGAATTTGAGATAATTGAGATTGTCACCTCTTGGGTACCATCGAAGACATAATGCCTTGATACTGCTGACATCAACAAGATTGTGAGAGAAAAGGGCAGCCAAATCTGGCATGTATTTCTACAACAGCAAAATATGATAATGAGAATTGTAACAAAAAATAATTCGAAAGGTCAAATAAGCGAGAAAAGCATTACATTAGCAAGTTAACATGTACAATCCAACTATAGTACTTTAGAATACTATCAAATAATATGACGCTAATTTAATTTTCCTTACCCTTAAGAATATAAGATCCATGTAGACAGAATTTCCAGCAAGCAGAGGTGTATATGCTGTGCCGGTGTGTCTCTTCACAAATTCAATAACCTATATAGAGGGGGGTGGGGGAATGAAAAGAGAGAACAAAACAAAAGACACATAGAGACAATTAGTTTCATAAGAAAAATGAAACATAATTATACTATCCAGATTCCATGACAAATGTTAAAAAAAAGACACGGTAGTATTAACTCCCTCCATCCCATTTTAAATGTCTCACTTCTGATATGGATCGTCGCATTTTGTTTTTTAAGTAAGAATTTTGTGGGCCATATCCACTTTTTAACACTACACCATATCCACTTTTTAACACTACACATGGGTGGGTGGAGCAGTATCACTTAAAATTTAATAAACGTTATCTCCTAAATCGTCTCCAAAATAATTAGATGTAAAAATGGGACAAATGGAATGTTTGAGATGTGAAGAATGCACTTAAAGCACAAACACTTGCTGATTGTAATGCTGGTATAAGTGTTTTGGGATCAGATACTGATGCTGCTAGCTAGCTAGCAACAGTTTATATCAGAAGCAGAGAACAATAATGTGCTGCGTAGAACATTAAAATAGTCATATGTGGAAAAGTACACATATATATTGGAGAAAAATAGTGGTATATTTCATTACTTAACAAAGCACATATATATAGTGCAAGAGACTAAGCATGACTAGGACACATAACCAACGTGGGATAGTTATTCTATAACAAGCTGCATAAAAGACGATGTCTAGTTCATTTCTCCTACATACTTGGGTGGGGTCAGACACCCACATAAACTTTTTGGGTGGATATAATCGTAGAGTAAGCAAACCCCTATGAGAGTGCAACTTGGAATCTTGCATACTTCTTGCATAATATGTCAATGTCAAGTATGGCAATGATATAAGATCTGTTTATCGAATAAGAGTTAACAAAGTGATACCTGATTTTCAGCTTCATGTTCGCTTATTGTACTTTGAAGGACCCTCTCGGTCAAACCTAAGCAACAAGAGAGATTGTGTAACTAGCAATGGAGCTTCAGATCAATCATACATGCAACTTCCGAAATCAGACAACAGAGAACATTTTGGTCTAAGAGCCCACTTTCAGAATAGAGTACAAATTAATGCTAATCTTTGTGTAGTTCAAATTCAAAAATGACACCAAAAACCAGCAAATGAATGTCATATCTGAACACATCTATTAGCTTAAACTATTACTATGCCTACAGCCTATTTTCACAACAAAAAATGGTCACAGTAAGCAGAAAAGATAACCCAGATAAATGGAGCAGTGTTTAAGAAGAATATAAGTTGTTGAAGTTTTAGTCAGGAATGTTTCAGTTTCAAGGTTAAAACAAGTTACATACCACTCTCTCCATGGTGCTCTTGGCACCATTCTCCCATTTTATCAAGACACTCCTTTGATTGATGAATAACCAAATCTGGACCCTTTTGAAAGAAAAATAGAAACAATTAGTAATGCAATGCAAGTGTGAACAATTGGCTATATCACAAAGATAAGATATCAGCTTTAAGGAAAACAAGCAATAAAAGACATAAAGTCATCTATGAAAAGAATATCACTAGTAAGTACTAGTATCCTTCACCTCTTGGGAGCCTTACCTCAACGGACTTGGTCAAGTTTCCATTTGTAATAATGCAAGCAATCTCCAGGATCCTATCAACTTCAATGTTTAAACCTACATATCACCAAAAAGAGAGAAGTTCTCAGTCAATATCTATAAGCATCTTCCTGTTTTATTATGGCACACCTTTATGCCTATTCAAAAAATAATAGCATGACAATCAGGCAAATACACAAAGTAAACCAGAAAGTTTTTTCAACAGTTGCTGAAAACATTACCAGCATAACTCAGGGTTAGATTACTATAAAATGATGATTTAGAGATGTATATGAGATGCCAAACCAGTGCAATAAAGTATAAACAATTATAAACACAGTACGTTCTCTATAGTGTCTATGTAAAATTTGATACCACTTGTTGGCATGACGAAAGATCCAGGGGCAGAATTGACAACACTGAACATGAAAAAATGGCGATGGGAAAGAGATGTGTACTCTACTGAGATGGAAGCTACAGACTAAATGAAGGAATAAGGTAAAAAAAAGGGAACATCAGGAGGAGGTAGGTTAAAGAAAAACTAACCTGGGGGATTGAGAGACGAACATCTAACTGAGGTAATTTTTTCTTATACACTCGGGAGTCATCACTCAAGCATCTTCACTGAAACCTAGGTCAAATATGAACTCTAAGTTGCCATTTCAAAAAGAAGTTAATACCAAATCTATTAATCCAAAAGACTAACTTTAGTTGTAGAATCAAGTTTTCATTCAAGAGTTGTGACAATGACCAGAGTGCTTTTAGACCACATAAGATAGATCTTAACCAAAATGTAAATCAATATGGTAGCCATCCCAATTAATAAGAAAGGAGGACACAAAACCAAAGTATGATACTGAATTTCTAAGTCCCTTCTTGGTATGATCATATGATGGAAATGAAAAGTAATTCCTACTTCCATTCTATTCATTTGCTTGGTATGATGGAATGAGAATGCAAAGGAAATGGAAAAAAATTGTCATTTCATTCCACCCTCATTTCTAACCATCAAGAAGGGCTTAAGACTTTCACTAAAAGAGCAGCGCCCTGGATCAGTTCGATTTAATCAAATCGTACTCATGCAAAATCTGTAAATAAATACAAGTCCAAAAAACACGAACAATTATTCGTTTGAATCTCACCAGTCATTTCCAGGTCAATCCACACGAGTGGCATCTTGTAATCTCCCACAATACTTTCTGAGCTTTGTTGATCCACACTCTCTTTTTCCAACAGTGTTCCATCTTCCAAGCCATTGTCTACTCCCTTCCCACTATCTGCATCACAAAGTAGCTCTAATCGACAATTTATACGACAAACGCAATGTGTTTACAGCAGCATCTTGTTGTCTTTAAAGTAATTTTACACAATTGAAAACTATGCACTTATTTCAATCAGCTTAAAGGAAAAACTTTGTGTAGCTTCGGTTACTAAAACCTTCCCAGATGAAACGACAAAACAACTACGGGGAAAATCAAACCTCTCGTTTCACAACCATCAGCGGCGATGGTGGCAGTTAGATTGTGTTCCTTAGCATCTTCGGCGTCCAGCTCAAGCAATGAAAAGGAATTCGAGAGCTTATCCATCTTACTTTTGATGATAACTGGTTGTTAATCGAGCCACCGCGGAAACAAATAATGAAAATAATTAAATAATTAGTGAGTAAACCTAATGCAGACGCTGTAGAGCACTTCGTGTTAAGAGATCACGAAGAAGATAGAAACTGTAAATCCAGCCCTAAATTAGATATTTTCATCAAGTTAGAGTGAGTGATAATTTCAAAATATTATGATATTTCAGCGGTGATAGGTCTTATACCAAGAAGAAAGATGGTGAAGAAAACCTGATTGGATTTGGCTTGTTACGGCGGCGGTGGCCAAGTGATGAACAATCGATAGTCGACTGGTTGCAGAGCAAGGTGCCACTGAAACGTACGAATTAAAATGCTACTTATAATAAACAGTGGTATACTGTATGTTTTTAATGTCAAAATTTAAAATACTAGTAATAACTTTTCTTTATAATTTGTATATTCAGCGTTAGTATTATATAAAACTATTATCACCCCGTGCGTTGCACGACTCATTGAAATTTCTTCACACAAAATTGAAAATGTCAATTTACTTAAACAAATGAAATGATAAAAGATAAAATTATAGAGAATTTATAAATCACATCTAAAATTTTATAGAGTTTATAGATCACATTAATTAAAAACAAAAAAAACAAAATAGCTTCCCGTATTGTCTTGTTGATTATTTTAAATAATATTGAAAATAAAATATTATATTTATATTTTTTATATTTGAATTGGTCATCAATCTCATTAATTACTGATCAATAAACATTCAATAATTCTATTAATTGAGAATCGATTAACAATAGATAGTTAATAATCTATTACTGAAAAATAATGGATTAGGATGCAACCAAGAAATGAAAATTTCAATAAAAAATATGAATTCCCAAAATCGCCTATGCTCATGCAACTCTACCCACCCGCTCTTCTCCGTTCATCATCTCCAACACTTTCATTGTCATGCGTCGACCCCATCTTTTCAATTAATAAAAACACAAACAACAAATATTAGTAACAAAATATAGTCACACAAAAAGAGTGTGCAAAGTAAACAAATTGTTTTTTTTCCAAAAAATTCAGTGAAGCAATAGAAGGTAGTAAGTGACGTACAAGCAAACAAAGATAGGAGTATATTTATAGCCATGGATTTAAATTGTATCCATATATTCTTTATTTGTAACGGCTTTAATGTTAAATAGTGCAACAAATAATAATTGTTAAGGAAAATAAAAATAATTAGTAATTAAATAAAATTAATATCATTAAATCTTAAAAGTTTTATAACATTGATTCATGATTCACGATTTAAGCATGAACGATGATCTATATCAAAATTTATTACTACGTGTTTATTAACCGTGGTAATTTGATTGGTCCAAAATGGAAGATAATCTAATTATTTTGCTACACTAATATGCGGTTACTATATTTTGTGGCCATCAAATCTATTCATACAATAAAAGAATTAGATGCAAAACTAAGATGATTTAATAATTTCTTTACATAAAAAAATTATAGGAGAACCATTTCTCCACATAATTTTTTGGCAACAAAATCGATTGATAATAATAATAATATGTAAAAAAAAGAATTGTTATAGCTAAGACATAAGAGCACTCCCAATGGCGTCGGCGAAAACTCGGCGATTTTTCGCCGAAAATCGCCGAGTTTTCGCCGACCAATGAAAGGAATTCGGCGAAAAATCGGCGATTTTTCTCCCGATTTAACGCCATCCGGCGATTCATCGCCGAAAAATCGCCGAATCATCGCCGCCCACTGTGGGCGCGATTCGGCGATAATTCGGCGTTTTTTTTTTTTTTTTTTTTTTTTTTTTTTTTTTTTTAAACGGCTAAATTTGTTAAATCCACCACTATAAATACTTCCTCTTCCTCCTCCATTCATCACACACAATTCTCTCAATTTTTCAATCTCTTTCTCAATCTTCAATCTTCAAAATTATGAGCTCTAGTAGGAAAAATTCTCGAAAAAGTAAGGGTAAGGGCAAAGAGTCGAGTTCGCAACTTCCCAACACTGATGAAGCAAATGAGCAGTGGATGAGCTCGTTGTTGTCGTTGGGTTCATTATAAATCTATTTATTAAACACATTTGTAGGGAAAATTAAATAATATTAAAAATGATGATGTAAAAATGAAATGTTGAGTTAGGGAGAAATAAGGGAGAAACCATTGGAGCAGTTGGCTAAAAGTTGGCTAAAAACTGGGGATAAATTATGGTACTGATGTGGCGCGGATGTGGCAGAAATAAGGGAGAAATAAGGGAGTTTTAAGGGAACCCATTGGGAGTGCTCTAAGATATTAAAACAAAACTAACAAAAAATAAAATTTAAATATGAACTAACATAACGTAAAACACAGACCAATCCTCAAATAGGATTTCAAAGTGCAATGTTCATTTCACCTTCTCTCACACGACTTTCATTCCACAGCCTCCGATTCGCTTCTTTCATGTCGTCGCCTTTCACTCTCTCTCACATAAGTAATCTCCACCGCCTCCTTGACTCTGTCTTCATTGACTGAGTTATGCTAGATTGTAGGTCTTCGAAGAAGGTGAATTCCTTGGTTTCAATTTTCTTCTTCTAATAGTATCACAATATGAGTAATGTAATAATCAAACAAAAAGAGTTAATAAATAGATGAATATAAATATACTACTTTTGGGAAGTTTTTATGCAAGCAATAAGGAAGTGAGTAAAAAGAATGCAAATAACACGTAGTACTATTTATAGACAAAAAAAATAAAGAAATGTCTAGACATTAACCAACAGCCATAAATTTACATTAAATTATTATTCTTGAAACGTCTCATGCCAAATTCCTTACAAAATGTTGTTCCAAAAGATTATTAATACAATACAATTCTTAATAAAAATGGCGGTTACAAATTAATGTATAATTCAATTCTTAATAAGACAACGGTTATAACGCTTATAATTAAATATTCCATGACTTAATTATTGAGGCCCTATATCATTCATATTTAAATTTTGGTTGTCCGTTTCTTAAAGTTTATATATTCGAATTTAACCCTGGAATTCATAAATATTCATATTAAGACTAAAACTCGCCTTTTATATATGTATAGATTATAGAAATAGGGGGTGACCAAAATAACCAAAATCGAATATCCGATCCGAATCAATCCGAAATTTAAAACTCGATTCAGTTTTTTGATTCGGTTCGGAGAAAAAAATGCTAAAACTGGATTTCTTGTTAATAAACTTTATTTGTGTTAATTTTTTGTATTAATAAATGTAATACTAATATTTAGATATAAGGATTGTAATAATTTGGATATGTTAATTGGTTGTATAATTTTTGTGTTAATTATAGAAAATTAATTTTTGAATTTCACTTTTTTTAGATATACAATATTGGTTTTTCGAGTTCTGAATTTTAGTTTGGATTTCGGTTTTCTGATTTTTGTAGATATATTTTTGGAATTTTGGTTTTTATAATTTCAGTTTAGTTTTCACAGAATTTCAGTTTTTTAGTTTGGTTCGCTTTGAAAAAAAATGAACCGAAAACCGAATGCTCACCTTAGCATAGAAATTCATAGAGAGTAAAAAGAATGGATAAGCCAAAATTGAAAAATATAATCATTAACAAGGTGTTGAAGCACAACAACATTTGAATATAACAATCTTTATCGAAATTATCAATTACACTTAAGCATTAAATTATTTTGACGAGAATTATTATCACGCCGCCCTATGTGTCGTCATTGCTGCTTCGCGGAGCCACTCCGTGATGTCGCTTATAAACTCTATATTGATTGCATATTTTTTCTTTGTCATGTTTAATAACTTGATTAATTATTTTTATTTTAATTATTTATTTTATTTAGCTAAAAACTAAATCAATTATGAGATATATTCGAATTCGAATAATATAACATCTAACTACAGTATACAATTTCACTGTTACTCCTCATCATTCAATACTCGCACTTATTTATGTAAACTTACATTTTAATTTTAATGTTAGTATAAAAAGGGCTTTATTATCAAATTAAGCGAATATTGGGAAAATAATTATGTCATTGACAAGCATTTATTTTCACATCAAAGGAAAAGGTGCTAGTAAATTTTGTGTCTCCAAGTGAATGACACGTGTTAAATCACAACAATATTTAAATATAACAGTCTTTATCGAAATTATCAATTACACTTAAGCATTAAATTATTTTGACGAGAATTATTACCGCACCGCCATATGTGTTGTCATTGCTGCTTCGCGGAGCCACTCTGTGATGTCGCTTATAAACTCTATATTGATTGCATATTTTTTCTTTGTCATGTTTAATAACTTGATTAATTATTTTTATTTTAATTATTTACTTTATTTAGCTAAAAACTAAATCAATTATGAGATTTATTCGAATTCGAATAATATAACATCTAACTACAGTATACAATTTCACTGTTACTCCTCATCATTCAATACTCGCACTTATTTATATACACTTACATTTTAATTTTAATATTAGTATAAAAAGGGCTTTATTATCAAATTAAGCTAATATTGGGAAAAGAATTATGTCATTGACAAACTTTTATTTTTCACATCCAATAAAGGGAAAGGTGCTAGTAAATTTTGCGTCTCCAAGTGAACGACACGTGTTGATTTTGCATCTTTAAAAAAGTCACATTGATAGCACGTCTCTAAAAAATGAATTGTTTGAATTGGAGAAGCAAACTTAAGTCTTATTGTCCGTGTGACCCGAGTTTGAATACTCCAGTAGACAAAAATTTATTTTTTATTAATCATTTAGCTAGCATATGAAAAGCATATTTTATTTTGCTGGTACATTTTATTGTAATGTATCATATGTCAATAATTAATTAAATAATTTTGATTTATATACTATACTCCATCATCTACCAATAATAGTTTTATCGGTGACAACACAAGTTTTAGTCTAAAATTGTTAAATATGAGAAGGAAAAATATAAAATGGGTAGAGAGAGAGAGAAAAAAAGCGGATTAAAGTATGAGAAAGAAGATTAAAAAAATGAGTAAAAAATTGCGAGAATAACTTTTCTTTTTTAGTACTTCCTCCATTTCATAGTAGTGGAGTCATTTTGGAGACGTAAAAATGAGTTTCATTTTTCATTTTTTAGATGAAGATGATCTATTTAAAATCAAGGTCGGCATAGTCTAGGGGTGTCGAAACGGGTATCAGCGGGTACCCGCACCCGATTTTGTCCCCAAAGACAGTCCCGATACCCGTCCCGCACTGTATCAGGTATTACCCGATACCCGTGTCGGGTATCCCGCACCCGACGCCGCGGGTACCCGACCCGACCATTTTTTTTGTTTTTTTAATCTTATTATTGTTGTTATTTGTATATTTTACTCCATAATATACTACCATAATATGCTCAAGATGTTTCGAAACTAGTTACTACCAATATATGCTCAATTGTTGATTATCATCTGTAAATATCCTTGATTTAGATGAATTAATCTTAAAACAAATAAAAATTTCAAAGACCAAAGATGAGTAATGAGTGTTCAATCATTCATATACACATATACACACAATATATGTATATCTAAAGTCTAAACCTTGTATATGATACATAATATATTATGTAAATAAAGATTCTAAAAATTAATTTAGTATGTTATTGTGTATGTGTTATTGGAATTAGAAGATTATAAAAGTTAAACAAACTTAACTCTGATAATAAGGATAAAAGATAAAAAAAAGTGTTGTACTTGCATATTTAAAATTTTAAATGATGACATACAAAATTCTAATATAATTATAAACAATCAGGTAATTGTCGGGACTAACGGGTATACCCGTTCAGGTATCGGGTATACCCGATACCCGCAAATCCCAAAAAATGTGAATACCTAATCCCGACCCATTACCCGTTTCCGTCGGGTAGGAAATTACCCGATACCCGCTATCCGTTTCAACACTCCTAGCATCTGTCATTATATACAATGATTGATATTTTGTCATATTAAGCGTCTTTGGTCACCATCAATGAGAGTTCCGCGGCGCTTCCGATAGATGTGGACAACGAGGATGAAGCTTTGGTCGACGAAGAGGGTGTGAATGGTGTCGTACAATATGTGGTGAATGTGTTCGATGGAGAGGAGTTAAATGGTGACGATCTCTTTGAAATCGAGGTCGACATTGTCTATCCGTCAGCCAATATTCTCGATAGAAACAAATATTAACATTTGGTTAGATGCGGTAACACCCCTTACTCGGATAGTTTTAACCGAATAAGTGGTGTCACATCTCGGTATGATCAATAAACAAAAACATGTTTATTTAACCTATATAACGTTTTTTTTTGTTTACGCCCAAGGCACGACACTATTAAAAGATTAAGCTAAAACTACTAACACAACCTTTACCACTGTACATAACAAAAGATAACGTTAACTTGTTCGATAATATATACACAACCTTACATTTACAACTAACTATTTACAACCAAAAGCTACCATAAGCATGTCACGTGGAAACTTCAACTTAACAGCAAAAAGAAGGATAGTGACTTGACACGTGCTGCTGCCAAGAAGCTAGTTCACTCGCTTCTATACTCTGCAAGAGGGAGAAGAAAGGGGGGTGAGCTTTAAAAAGCTCGTAGTGTAATCGCATTCCAGAATAAAATCTCTAAAACTTCAATCTATATCATTATCGCAAAGTAAACACTTTATTAACCTGAATGTCGTACAACACATGTTCAAATTACGTCTGGCGTCAATATACAAGTTCAAAACAATATCACCCAATATAAGCATTCACATTAGTTTGAATCATTTTTAGGAATCACGTATATCGTTTGCAATTAAACAACACCTTTAGCATTCAAATAACTATGACAGACAAACAGTACAACATCATAATCATATTAATAACATAGTACTTTCAATAATAACCATCTATCACCGATCAATCAGAACCATATAACACGACACCACATGTAATCCGATTTGCTGTCACTTTCTTTCATCAATCAACATAATTTTATTTGAGGAAAACATAACTATTTTAAAGAAGTCAAGGCACAAACATATTACTTCTAAAACAAAAACCCTAAGTTATGTTTAGTGATGGACACGAGTACACGGACACTATAAGTAGCCCGATGAGGGCCCATGTCATGTATACATCTGGGTCAGATACTATCAGATGTTGTATATCTCTCATATGGCCTATTGTAAGGCACCTGTCACATATTACCCGTATAGGGCTCATATCAACTATCAACATATCATATGGATCATCGCTTCGGTTATTGATAAGTCGTATTCTAAACCTTGGTTACTGGTCAGTATGTCGTGAATTACATGTATTATCTGCAAAACAGTTGCTTAAGTGTGCAGGATTGAAGGATCCAAGCCAGTAGGTGGCGATTCGTGTGACGCAAGTGAAAAAGGGCACTAGAAGGGTGCGACACTGACCAGAATGCACGCCAGAGAAAAGGCTCGAGATGGAGAAGGAGGATAGCTGGGATGATTATTTTACAAGGGCAAAAAGGTCAAAATGCGGGAGAAGTCTACCCTAAAAACAAGGGCAAGCCTCCCTATAAAAGGAGACATTTGGAGAGAGAGAAAGAGTTCGGTTCGGAGTTTGACAATCACTTAGTAGAATTCTCTCTAGAAGATCCATCCTTCAGCATTATCCTACCTCTCGTTCCTCGCCACAGCCATGGTCACTTAACGTCCAAGAGTCTCGCGGAGAAGTCATCGGTTCGCCTTTCCAGCCAATTGTCGCAGTAGTATAGTAGTATCATCGCCCGGAGTGGCAAAAACAATCTTAATCGCTTTCTTAGTTAAAGTTTACTTGTTTTCATCGCTAGTTATTCTGCAAACACTCATCGTTGTTGCCTTTTGAAGTACTTTGTTAAATTCCAGCTTTTACGTTATGAAGTTTCTATTTCGCATGTCACTTTGGTTTGAGTTTGCTTCATTCTGCCTAGGAAAGTTAGATTTAGTCATTGCTTTCAATTTCTAAGTTTTATTTCTTGTCGAGAGCGGTTGATTTGAAGTTGTAGCTAAGTTAGTCAAGTTTTTATGCATGAATTTCCTTTCTGCGTAGTGATTACCACCTTGCATGTCAGTCAGTAGAAGCAAAAGCTGCAGTTACCGTTTAATTTAAGTTTAAGCATTTTAATCAATGAATCTTGAGTTTGAATTTATGAATCTGAAGTTTAGTTATGGTGTCTGTGTTCATATGATTTTTGTCAATACTTGGTGAAGAAGAAAACGTCAAAATCAACTTTAGTTTGAACCACTTTTACTTTTAAGTTACTTTTTACTTTTGTTCCCTACTTTTCAGAGGTACTATCCAGACTTGTCAGAAAGCCCCCAGCCATCAGATACACTTTGTTTTCTAACTTTCCTCTTTTAGTAACTGTCTACTTTCCGTATGTCTCTGATACACCTTGTCCCCTACTTTCACGAACACTCCCATATGTCTGTTATTTTTCCGCCTACTAGTCAGTAGAGTACTACCTTATTTCCTGTCTAGGTAAAATCTCAACCCAAGCGTGGTAGCTAACCAAACACCCAGGAAAGTCACCACGGTTATCTAAACGTGTCCATCCTCGTGGGATTCGACCCTTACCTCCGCTATACTAATCAGTAGAAGTGGGTTGAGGAAATTTGTTTGAAGTCAGGTCTCGGTCGTCGTATCAACGACTCAGCTGGGTCGGGAATCTCTTCCTGATCAGTTGGATACACTCCAATTCCACATGCGAAACCATCGAGGACAGAGAACCTAGACGGCACTTCAGTTATCCGAAATTCGAGTGATCAAACATGTGTGCAGTACTGCTGTCCTATGGCATGCCAACTATACCCTGTGATTCACTCAAGCAATGAGGTATAACACAATTATTTCATATCAACTTTCACATTATTCAACACATATAACTAATTAAATCACTTTGCATCTCATAAGAAATACCAAACAACAATTTCAATATCTCATAATTCAATATCACTATTTCTGTCACTTTACCTTGAAGTATACAATCCACACAATTATTTTTAAGTTTGGTTGCATAAGCATACAAATCACATAAACAAGTAGTAATATTTATCGAAGTTAAAGGAATTAAATTCTAGGACATGCGTACACTACATGTGCACGTCAACAAAAACTCTTTTACTTGCTTACTCAACCCTGCATCTGCCCCTTTCCCCTATCACTTGCGCTTGCACTTGGTTAACCTAATTTTTCAAACAATCACATATACAATTTATAAACAAACACTTAAAACACAAGTAAAACCAAATCATCACCTTTATCTATTTCACTTTCTATACTATTTCCTTCATCACAAAATAAGTCAACTAAAACATATATACAAGTTAAAACATTCCTATCTACATTTATAGCAAAAAGAAGCAAAGTAATTTGATAATATTGTTCAATAACTTCGGAAAATGAAAGCTATACCCGGCTGTCCCAGAAATATAAGCCTCACAATTACATTTTTCTCCATAAAACATACCTAATTAATTTTCAAAATATGTGACAACAACTTTATTTTAAAATTAAGAGTGAATTACATTTTTAGGCTCTATACTTTCAACAACGAACATTTGCAGTCCCTACACTTACAAAATATCATTTGCGGTCTTTATACTATACCACTTGCTCATTTCAGGTGCTTTTTCACTTTTTGACCATATTTTTGGACAAAAACGCCCCAAAAAACCTATAGGGCATTTTTGTACACCTCTAAAAGTAGGTATTTAATTTATTAATTTAAAATCCAAGATTAAAACTATGCATATATTTTATACTATAACCAATCCAAAAAAAAATATTTGAATAAAATATAAATCACGGTTAAAGTATCTAAATTAACATAAATATCAAAATAAGTACCTATTTTTGGAGGTGAGTGTACAAAAATATCCTTTAGACTTTTGGGGGTGTTTTTGTCCTAAAATTTGGTCAAAAAGTGAAAAAGCACCTGAAACGAGCAATTGGTATAGTATGGAGACCGCAAATGATATTTTGCAAGTATAGGGACCGCAAATGTTTGTCGCTGAAAGTATAGAGCCTAAAAATGTAATTCACTCTAAAATTAAACTCATAACCAACAGTCTTTTTATATCAACCAACAACTAAACCTCTTTCACCATATCCTTTTTAAGCATCAACAACCAATATCAAACTTCACAATAAAATCAGTCCCAATATTATACAATATCAAAACTATCAAGAAGGTAACTTTAAAATCAATATCAAGAGCTTATGGACACAAATAATTTCCAACATCATATTTTCTATCACCTCCATGCTTATAATATCATAACATACTTCCAATTACATAATTCCATAGCCAATTTACACAAAAGCATCAAAGCTACTAAACCCCCAAATTCAAGAATCCTAATTTCGACTCCAACAAAAAGAATCACATCAAATTAACATCACTACTATACTTAGAAACAAGATTAAAGAGGTTATGGAAGAATCCAACCTCTAATTCTAACTAATTTGAAAAGCTAAGTGGAGGTGGGTTTGCAACCTAAGCTCCAAAATTAAGAGAAAGTAGGAGGAGTTGAGATGGATTGGTGGTGTGTGCTACATATTTTACGGTGGAGTGGCCGGAGTTGTTGCGGTGGCTGATCTGAGGGAGTAGAGGAGTTGTCGAAAATTTACAGAGAGGGAAGAAGTTTGCATGGAGAGAGAGCGCGAAAGGGAGAGAACAAGGATGAGTTTTGATCGGAGAGGATCACCTCCCCCACCTTATACACCATTTGCTACCCCACCAATAGAACAGTGTCATGTGTTTATTCTTTAAAATGCAAAATCTCCTACATTATTTGCTATCCCACCAATATAATAGTGCCATATGTATATTGTTTAAAATATAAAATTAAGGATTAAAATTTCCATTAAATACTACTCCCCCCGTCCCACTTTAGGAGTCCCGGTTTACTATTTTTGGATGTCCCACTTTAGGAGTCCCGGTTGGAATATTCCATAATTGGTAATAGGCCCCGCATTCCACTTACCTTTTTCCACTCACGTTTTATTATAAAACTAATATATAAAAGTAGGACCCACATTCCACTATCTTTTTTCACCAACTAAATCGAAAGCTAAATCGGTCAACTTGAGTAGCATATCAACATATTTATTGAGGTTAGTCGTTGCAATCATTCCGTCTTCGATGAGGTTGTATAGATATGGTTTGTGTCGGGCTAAATCGGTGTCGAATGGAAGGAATCTCGCCGAAATTGAGTGCATAATTTCTAGGGTTTTAGAATTAAAACAGTAGTCGTATAGCTCCAAATTTAAGGATCTTCGTCGTTAAGCTTAGATAGCGTGTGTATGAAGGTCGTCGACGGTAGTGCATTTGCAGGTCGGCGCCGGCTTTCTGTCGGGGTAAAGAGAAAGGGTCGTTGCTAGGGTTTATAAGGAGCGGCGCCCATAGGTTTTGGAGGAGGAAAATCATTATATATGGCTGTATAATCTATGGTTTAATCCCTAAGTGTATTATTTGTTTAGTTATATTCTAATTAATTGAATTAATTAGTTTGCGCCTCTTAATTTGGACCGGGCCAATTTAATAAATTCGATTGGGCCATTCCTATTCTATGTTAGGGCATGTGTTATTTTTTATTGGCCTTTAGTGTATTGACCTCTATAATCATTATGTAATTATAATTAATAATTTTATTAGAAGCTATAATATTTCAAATTTATTGTATTTTCTGGAATGTATGTATTTAGTATTTGTAGTTTAAAATGAGTAAATTATGTCTTCATGAAGTTGTTTTATTCATAATATGGTGTAATATTATTTAGAAAAAAATTACAAAATTTTGGTTTTAAGTATATGACATTTATTTTTTCTACTTGAGGATATTTTTTTAAACCTTATAATTATATCTTGGTATTGATTAGAGTTTTATTTGAACTTTTATGTAATTTATTTTTAGTTAATAAGAATAAATTGTTTTGTATATATATAAAATAGAAGAATTCGTTTGAATTATTTTTTGTTAAATTCAATTGTACTAAATATATTTTATTTTTTAACGCAATTACTAAATAATGAATATTTTCTAAAACCTTATAAGAATATCTTGGTATTGCTTAGATTCTTATTTGAACTATTTTATAAAGTTTTTATAGTTAATAAGTATAATTTGGTTTCTAATTATATTATTTGCATTAAATCCTTAATATTTTGTTGGCTCTTAGTGTATTGGTCTTTATAATGTCTATGTAATTATGTGGTTATAATTATATTATTTGCATTAAATCCTTAATATTTTAGATATATCGTATAATTTGGAATGTATGTATTTAGTATTTTTAGTTTTAAATGAGTAAATTTTATATTTTGAAGAAAGTTTTGTTATACACGTATGTTGGTCCAATTTAATAAATCTGATTAGGCCACTTTTTAATCTTTGTTTGGGTATTTGTTTTAATTTATATTGGGGTATTTTTTTTTAGTGTATTGATATTTATAATTGATGTGTAATTTTAATCAAGATATTTTTGTTTAAGCTATAACATTAATCACAGATTCCTAGTTCCTCCACGTTAACAAACTTCAGGTAAAATTATGCGCTATTAAGATTATCTAGATATTAAACATTCGACCCAAACCAAACCAAAATCCGCAAATTTTAAAAAAAATATGAACGCAATCTAATTCGATTCCACCATCTCGCCTATTTCCAAGGCTTAAACTCTGAATTTGAAGCCGTATTTGGAAAAGGGCATTTCCTTTCTCCGCTGGCTCTCCTCCCTCATGTCCTTTTATTACACTACATTTCATGATTGAAGGATTGTTAATAGTAGCAGTATTTTCTTTAAGTAACAGTTTATGATTTATAATTATATAAATCATATGCTAAATATAAAATGGTTCATTAGTAATATTGATCATTTGTTTTATAAATCTTTATAATCTTTTGAATACAAAATATAAATAGTTTCTATTCTTTATTTTCAATAATTTTTACATATTTTCTATATATTCCTTATTTTTATTTAATTTATTTTAAATATATTTTCTTATTTTTTGAAAATTACTTGGCCCGTGCATAGCTCGAGTGGTAAAACTAGTTTCTTAAAACCCATGCCGAACTCAACTGGGACTCCTAAAGTGGGACGGAGGGAGTAATATATCTTCTATGCCAACATAATATTTTCATGTAGAGAAATGAAATAAAAAGAAAATAAAAATAATACCTTAAATATTAAACCCTAAAGTAAATTATTTGTCATTTACATCTAAAAACCAAACACTAAAACAATTGAACTTTACGGCGCATCAAAACATCAAAATTGCTTCAATTTGATTCTCTAACTCCTAGGATTTCCAAGGGCATCACGTGGTTAAGTGCATAGGTAAGTTAATTAGAATTGAAGTTATTACACTGCATGGATCATTATATTATCTAATTTTTAATAAGGAGTTTTGAATTTGTTTTAGTTAAGTGATCATTATTAGTTCCATGGACATGATATTATATTATTATTCAATTTTTTATGAACGCGTGAAGTTTTTGAATTTGTTTTAATTAAATTATCTTGATGAGTTCCATGCATATAATATTTTGATTTATTTAAATGCACAAAATAAGATTAATATTCTAGAAGTAGGGATATTACATTGTTAGGCACCACCGGTGAAAATTTCACCAACATGAGCTCCACTATGCGTGGTGAAAAAAGGTGCGACAACAAAAGGACAAGCTGTAAATGAGGAATAAGCCCCTGTCCAGCCCACCCCCAAACTTTTTGAGCTTCTTTTGGAAACTTTTTGGGGCAACTAGGCACCAAACTTCTCTTTTCTACTACCTCCCATCCCCAAACTTTTTGTACTTCTTTTGGAAAACTCTTTGGGGCAACATGCACCAAACTTCTCTTTTCTACTACCGCCCACCCCTAAACAGAAGGACAAACGGAAGTAGTGAATCGGTCCTTAGGTACTCTTCTTCTTGCTCTAGTTTTTGATAATAAGATGTCTTGGATGTGTGTCTACCCATTGTCAAGTTTGCTTATAGTAGGACTACCATTCCACTACTAAGTTGTCTTCTTTTGAAATTGTTTATGGGTTTAATCCTCTAACCCCGTTGGACTTGTCCACGATAGGTTTGTCTTTGCCATATATGCTTGATGTAGGGGTGAAGAGAAGGCTGAGTTCGTGAAGAAATTACATGCTCAAGTGCAAGAGAGGATTCAGGAGAAGGGGGAGCAAGTGGCCCACCAAGTGAACAAGGGTCGCAAGAAGATGATTTTCGAGCCAATGGATTGGGTTTGGGTGCACCTTAGGAAGATACGCTTTCCCGACAAGACCAAAGGGAAGCTTTCCCCAAGGGGAGATGACCCGTTCCTTGTGTTGGCCCGTTCCTATGTGATCGACTTGCTCGGTGAGTACAATATGAGTTGCATGTTCAACGTGGCTAACTTGAGTCTTTTTGATTTTGTAGGTAGCCCCAATTTGAGGATTAATCCTTTCCAAGAAGGGGAGGATGATGCGACCTCGCGTGAAGGGCCCATGACGAGGCCGGGCTACGAGAGGGGCTGTCCACTTTCATTCAAAAGGCCATGCGGGAGGAGTCTATGAAGGTGGAGGAGCCGATGATGAGGATCGTGTTGAACAATGAAGATCGGCCGGGGGTGCAAAGAACGAGGCCTGGGAAGGGCACCCGGCCGGGTCTGGAAAACCAACAAGGTGTATAAAAACGACACCCGACTGGGTGATTTTTCCCTTTTGTAATTCACCGGTCGGGTTTGGCGACGAAACAGAGAGAGGTCTCAAAATGGCACCCGGCCGGGTGACTCTTGCCCGAAAATCCACCTGACCGTGTGACACTTTGGACCATTAGTATAAATACCTTTTGATGTAATTTTTTATTCTAGATTTTAGCTGAATTAAAATTACTTCCCTAGTGAGTTTCCTCTTTGAGGACTGTATCCAAATTCCTTCATGCTTGTCTCATTCTTAGATTGATTCAAGTAAATGTATGCATCAATGTGGGTGTAGCCATTGTGTAGTGGAGCCAAGGGGTGATTAGAATTGATGAAAGTTGCCTAGGGCTGTTTCCATCTTTTTTGTCAAGGTCCTTTATTGTAACTCTAATTCCTCATCAAATACACATTCTCTCATTTCTTATCTTCCATGGATCTCTATTTTGGATCTAGTTTTTGTGGCTAGATCCACTATATCTTTGTTTATTTTGTGTTTTGTTATTGGAGCTACACTTTGGGCATAATCTTGGGGTAATTTCATGGATCTAAACAATCAAGATCATTATAAGGGATACATGTCATTGTAAAATTTTGGAAATGTTTAGACACAAGCATGCCGCATAAGAAAGAGCAAGATGGAGTTTCAGAATGAGTTTGAAGACTAGTAACTTTTCGGCATTGTCTGTTTGGAGATGTGCCATAATGGTTCAAGAACCTTCGGATTGGGTCGATAGCTGGGTGGAATGAATTAAAATTGGAAATTTTAAGAAGTTCGCAATTCCTAACAAAGTGGATGCTCCAACAGAATTGTGGTTCAGATGGAATATTAGGCATGATAAGTGGAAAATCGACGACTTCAATGATTTTAGACAAATACCAATGTTGGATAAGGAAGTCGGGAAATGGGTGCAGTTGCACATCGCACCAAGATCACAAAGAGACAAGGAGGGAAGTAATTTACAAATTTGACAAGTTAGTTTCTATGTTTTAGTACGTTGTTTAAACTTTGAGATTGGTTTTTATTTTTATTTTTTTAATGTGTCATTTTGTGTTTTAGATTATGTTTTTGTGCGTTCGTGTGGCATGCAATTTCTCCTAATTAGCTATTGTATAATCTAAGTATGAGATTTTTTTATCTATGCTATGATTTCGGTTGTTTATATGCGCTGATCTCTATGTCTTCTCCCACTTAACCTATTGTATAGTCTAAGTATGAGAAGTTTTGTATGTATAGTCTCATTTTGCTATTTCGTGGTGTCCACAAAGAATCGTCTGATTTCTAAAAATAGAAATCTATCTCTCATACTTTACTCATTGTTTCTCCTATCTTATACTCCCTCCGTTCCTCTGTAGCTGAGTAGTATTCCTTTTTTTAGTTGTCCCACTGTAGCTGAGTAGTATTCCTTTTTTTAGTTGTCCACTGTAACTGAGTCGTTTCCTTTTTTAGCAAAAAATAACATCTTTTCTTCTCTCTCATTTTATTCTCTATTCATTTCTCTACTTTTTTCCTTTTCTACTTTATTATCCATTTACTTAACTTATTTAACGCAAATTTTCTTTAATCTCGTGCCGAAAGGAAATGTCTCTACTACAAGGGACGGAAGGAGAACTTTACCTACTTTATCTCCATATCTCTTTTCCTTTATCTATTTTTTTCTCCTCTCTTTTACTTTACTAATTTATCATTAAAACTCGTAGACTATTTTTTTTTATAAAAAGAGTAATTAAAATCGAAAGAATTAAAAAGTCTAAAATAAAAATAAACATTGGTTCACCGTCAGTATTTTAACTTCACGCACATTATGACAGATAAAAAAATGCCCACGTTAATTCTAAACGGGTCGGGTCAAAAGCGCATTAGGTGGGTTTAAGGGTTTTACGTTTTGGGGAAAAAGTATTTTAGCTCATGTACACATTTAAATAGCCGCTTTCTCGCTGAGCAAGACGAAGGAGAAGTAGTAGCACCACTCTTCTTCTACTCCAGTTTCAATCCCTTCAATCGGAGAAAGGAACTCCTCTTCACCGGCATCGGATCAGATTAGCTGGAAATGGCAGCGTTCGTTCCTCCGTCCCCCGCCGCGCCAGCGGCCGCCGCTTCCAGCTCAGATGTGGAGCAGCCTAAAGTTGATTACCTTAATCTTCCTTGCCCCATTCCCTACGAAGAAATTCATCGCGAGGCACTCAGTTAGTGCTTCTTACCATTTCTCTATTTCTTTTATTTGAGATTTGATGGACTGGGTTTTGCAAAATGGCTGCATCATGTTTTTGAATGTTAGTTCTATTGTCTGCTTTTATTGTCCTTGATTCTGTTGCTGGTTTTAAATTAATTTTGACGTGTATTAGTGTGAGGAAGTGGTTTATTCTCTTATATTGGGGCTGTGCTAAAACCCTAGCTTAGTAGTCCAGTTTCATTGGTAAACTCATTGGCTTTAAAGTGCTTGTTAAAAAAGCATCTAACAAAATGCGAGCATCCAGACCATTTGCAATAGCTTGAATATGCAAGGGCATAGTTCTTGCTATGTTATTAATATTGCTTTAGATTGATAAGTTAAAATTGCATGTTGATTAATGTTGTAAATAGTTAGACGGTATACCGTTCCACTCTAAGGTTGCAATTTGCTATGGCAAATAATTTGTAGTAGTTCAGACCCATTACCGATGCCACTGGCATAACTGAGCCCTTGGCATGGGCATCATGCATGGCCATTGACTGACATATAACACGTACCAATTCATTATTACCTCTTTTTCCAGTTGTGGTTCTGCTTGTATCGGAAAATTAATGGGAATGTAAGGTTAAAGTTCACTGCCTAGATAGGGACTTCCATAGGAAATTACTTTCCATTTCTATAAAAAAGCCAGTTTTTATTCATTTTGTGATGATGTGATATAATTAAATTTTGTATGGAACTTGTAAATGCCAGTGTCATTGAAGCCAGAACTCTTTGAAGGATTGCGATTTGATTTTACAAAAGGACTCAATCAAAAATTTTCTCTCAGCCACAGGTGAAACTATTGTTCTTATGCTGTACAATTTTAGTGCATTTTATTTTTATTAGATATGTGTATTGTTTGTTGCCATCCATTTTCTCCTTAGTGCATATTGTTTTAAGAGCTAATTCATCTTCCTTCAGTGTGATGATGGGACCTACTGAGATTCCTGCTCAATCCGCCGAGACAATTAAAATCCCCACTGCTAATTATGAATTTGGGGCCAACTTTATAGACCCAAAGGTAATCATTGTCTGCTATATTTTGTTTACTTATGAAAGGGCTAGTTTGGCTAATAAACGGTCACTACTTTTCCTGCAGTTGATGCTTTTTGGGAGGGTGATGACAGATGGCAGGCTGAATGCAAGACTTAAATGCGATTTGTCTGATAATCTTACTTTGAAGGGCAATGCTCAAGTAGGCATATTTGTTAATTCGTCCACAATGTTTTAAGTTGGCAGCTGTCCAAGGGTTGTCTGCATTTCTTATTTTATACGATGAACTAGATAATAATATCTGCTTTCTTTTTTTTGTAGCTTACCAACGAGCCTCATATGTCGCATGGCATGTTCAATTTTGATTATAAGGTAATTACTGTGTGTTTAGTCGTT
This sequence comes from Salvia hispanica, assembly GCF_023119035.1. Taxonomy (NCBI): domain Eukaryota; kingdom Viridiplantae; phylum Streptophyta; class Magnoliopsida; order Lamiales; family Lamiaceae; genus Salvia; species Salvia hispanica. The sequence goes on from NC_062969.1 coordinate 24,940,132, forward strand.
TGATGTGTTATCATTCCTCATTCTCTTCCTTGAGCTTGTCACAGTGGTACTCACTAATCATAATATTGATGCAGTGTTGGACCTAGGTGTACAAATTGAAGCTAACAAGTTCTCTCTTCATATGATATACAGGGTTCGGATTATAGGACTCAGTTTCAAGTAGGAAATGGAGCCTTACTTGGTGCAAGTTACATACAGGTAAACAGTCTGACTCTGTTTCGGAAGGCATTTACTTAGCTTATCAATCAAACTATTAAAGCAGTAGACGCTTGAAGCTTGTGTATTTGTACTAAACTTTTGAAATCTGAGAACATCAATACCGGAGGACGGAGGTATACTTTCCATTATTCCAGCAGATCAAAATTGTATCATAATTTTATCATGCTTTAAAATCTCTGTGTGAGTTATTGGCCTAAACTCTAAAGTATTAGCTGATCTAGAAAGTGTCTGGTATGGGGTTAGATCATTATATAGGCCTGCTCAGTTTTATAGTTAGAAACTTAGAATATGCTACAGTTATTGCTTAATGTCATACTTTGCTTCTGGATTTGTGGAAGACTTGGGGAGTTTATTCATACTTAATCTCAACAATCCAGTAGAGATGGAAACATAGTTTGATAGTCTGAAGAACCAATACGTAGTTTATCATTCAGGACATTTGCACTAATTTTATGGGAAATATTATGGAGATTGGAGATAATTTATGCTTCATTGGGCTAAATTATCTTTCACATTTTTTTTCGCAGTTGTTTTTCAGCATATGGAACTAATATAGTGGATGGATCTTATATTAAAATCTATATGCTGGTAATAGGGATTTATGAGTAGATCAATTGAATAATAAGCTACTACTATTAATTAGTTTTTCAGTACCCTGGACTATGACACTACCTTAAGAAGTAATGCTGCTTTCAATAAATGTATCGAAAGCAACAAATCCGTGATTAAGTAAAGTTAGAGAAGACCTAGTGGCTAACCGAGAAAGTGAAAAATGATCTAAAAACGTGGAAATATATCTACCAGATCAAAAATCCCTCCACCCATTTGTCCAAAGGGGGACAGATGAAATCTGAATGATTTTTGAAGTTCCTTCCATTTTGACAAAAATCATTGATGGCTGTAGAACTCCTTCATAAGCATGTGTTCTAGCAACTCAGATACTTTCCAATATCTACATGTTTTCTCTCTCAGAACCCAGTGAATTTACAGTAATTGATCGACTAAATGCATTTTTGGCTATAAATATCGCCATTCTTATGTTAGTGTTGTAATACAATTTTTCCAGCTACAGTTAATTCTATAAATGGCTTGAGAATATGAAGACGCATTGCTGTTATTATGACTGATTCTTCTCATGTTTGCTTGCAGAGCGTGACCCGTAATTTGTCTTTAGGTGGTGAAGTATTCTGGGCTGGTCAACACCGGAAGTCTGGCATTGGCTATGCGGCACGTTATAACACTGACAAGATGGTAATTTTTTTTATGTGCAATATTATTCTCTTCACAGTTCACACACACATTTAATTGTGAACTAGTATCATCTTTTGTCTGCATACATCTGTTTGATGTGCTTCATCTGTGTCCTCCCAAGGAGCTAAGCACAGAAATCCTTTGTTAGTGGTGATTATATCAACTGAGATATGGAAAGACTGGGTAGCATCCTTGAAACTTATTCATATGAGACCTTCACGTGGCTGTGGCCATATTTGAAACTTGCGTTTTGCATATTTTGTGGGGGTAGTGGCTCTAGCTGCACATTTTAGAGGCTGAATTGGTGATGAGTTTTTCTAATCATATAAAAAAATAAAGTCATCCAAAAAGTAGTCTGTATTGCCATTATTTACTTTACTTCTGCAGGACAATGAGATATCGTCTGTATTCGTATCTGTTTGCGGAAGTAGATCTAGCTGGACCTTTTAGCAGGCCAAGTTGATCAACAGTTCCTTGTGTGAACTTCTGAATATCATAACAAATTTTCTACATATTTTTTTTGGGGCCAAGTTGTAGGACTAAAAAGCCTTAAGCAAAGGCTCAACTTTTGAGAATGTGTAATGACTTTATTTTGGTTGAGGATCACCGATCACCCATTGGAAATGACATAATGTGACTCGCATATTGTGAATAATTGAAGTATTTGCTCAATTGTGAAATGTGGCTTGAAAAATAACTGCTTTAGCTACCCCTAACTTTTCCTCTCCTGAGAGTAGTTACAACTTTGACCAGCGATTCCTACAATTTCCTCTTTGTTGGGCCATATATGATTACTTATGGTTTAAAAGATGCAAATGGATATTGCCTGTTTCAATTTCAGGTTGCAAGTGGGCAAGTTGCCAGCACTGGGATGGTAGCCCTTAGCTATGTTCAGAAAGTATCTGACAAGGTGATCTGAGTTTATTCTTTGTTAGTGAATATGGTGATTCCATTTCTTTTTTTTTTGTATACTTAAATGTCAAATTATTTTTCCTTCAGGTTTCTCTGGCAACTGACTTAATGTATAACTATATGTCTGGGGATGTCACATCCAGTGTTGGTTATGATTACATTCTTCGGCAGGTAACATTTGTTTCAATAATAAAAGTTTCTTTTTGATGTAATAATAAACAGGTTAGTGTTTGGATAGCTGCATTATTTTATTATTGCAATACCTTTTGTTGTGAGGTCTAATAATCATTTATTTAGCTGTAGAAATCATATGTATGAAGAGACCAACTTATAATACTTTTATCAGATGTACATAAACTTAATGCTAAGGGTGCTCATGTATAAACTTTAACGTTGGTGGTTAGTGGGTATCGATGCTGTTAGATCATAATGCCATTCCCTCTAATGCATTTATCACCAATCATCATTTTGAAAGAGTCGACTTCTTTTGCTTTACCCGTGGATTCTTTTGTACGTCAGTCCAATTCTCACAGTATTGGAAGCAAGCGGAGAGTTTTCTAGCCGTAATTGACCATCAAATTTCAATAGGATAGATTAAGCTGAATGTTGTGTTTCTTGTTATAGGTATAGTTATCAGTTGACTGCTATGCCTCTTTTGTTAATGATCCTGCTTTGGATTTATTCCACTTGCATCATATTGCTTGTTGAAATGGCTATTATTTCCATTAAAAATACATCCCTGATTTTTTGCTTAATCTGATAAACCAACTTGTCAGATGTGCTTTTCTGAATATGCCTGAAATTTCTCATTAGCTTAGTGTGACATTGTTCAAATAGAGATGTCATCTAACCGGCTCTCTTTCTTGGCAGTGCCGCCTGCGAGGAAAGATTGACTCCAACGGTTCAGTGTCTGCTTTCCTAGAAGAGAGACTCAATATGGGTCTCAATTTTCTTCTATCTGCGGAGGTGAGTATAACGGGATAAACAAGCTCCCCCACTCCCTCCAGACTCTCTCATACTCTTGACTTCTATGTCCCAATATAAGCGTTTCTTAATGTTTTCAAAAATTGTATCTTGCAGATAGATCACCGAAAGAAGGATTACAAGTTTGGCTTCGGTTTGACAGTGGGAGAATAGGACATGAACCATATTCGTTATCGAGTCTCAAATTAAGCTGATAATTACAAGGTGAGAGCAGGAGTTAGGCAATCCCTCTCCTCTTAAAACTGGAATCAGTTTTGTATGCTCAAATGACCTTATTCGTTAGCAGTGAGATCTGCTGCAGCGCATTTGCTAGTAGATGGTTTTTGCAGGTTTGCGGTATTACTTTATTCGAGACAACTTTGTTCTATAGCTAATGAATGAGAAAACGATTTTCTTCTGTGGTTGGATTGAAGTACTACATCATAAATCATTGCCTTGTATTGGCTCTATGGGGGCTAAGGTGATACTACTAGTTATACACATTTGAGTATTTCGATCTAAATTGGAATCTCTTCATCTTGGAGTCTGCGTGGTTTGATTTTATTTCAATTATTGTGTTATATTTTACCTATATTTGGTAGAAATATTAGTCATGACATTAGGTATGTGATTACATCAACGACAGTTGAAACCAGCAAAATATGTTATTCTAATACCTGGGGACCACTCGTTGCCTTGCCAAATGGGAGAATTGTGTTCTGTTAAATGGATTAGATTCGTTAGATATACAACTGCTATACTAGTAAATCGCATGATTTTAAATACTTGTGTACCAACTTAGGTTTGATTTTAAATGAGTTTTAAGGAATTGATAGACTATAGTATAACAAGTGACATACGTATATGAATGTACACAGTTAATGGAATTGACATAGTGCAAATGTGGAATTTGTGGTTTAATTCTAAAGAATAGTAAAGGTAGACTGAGGATTTTAAGTTGAGATGGAACAAATTATAAACTGTGGCTTCTTAAGGTCGGACGAAGAGGGTATATATTTATTCACTTGATGGAATCTAGATATCTTGTGAAATGTGAATGGAAGATGACTTGTTCAAAACCAATGGTGGGTGTTTGTGGTCCATGCCCAATTTGTTGTTCCCCTCAATTTCATCCCACCAAAATTATAACCATTAATTTTCCTTTTCAAGTTTCAACAATGAAATTTGATTGGACACCACATAATGATATTGCTTTATCTCAGTTAAAATAAAATGCTACTCGTATTACCGATAATTTACAGCCAATCTTATTCTTATAAATGGATAATAATTGTTACAAGAGATTATTAATACCATATTTTAATGAAACAAAAACGTGTTTATGACTTTATGAACGTGCGCAATTTCTTTCTTGTATTCCAAATTTTCGATTCTGAATTTCTGATTAACAATATTGATTTAATAATGATACCAGCAACATATCTGTAAAAAAGAAAATGCCAATTTGATTAAGTTATAGTTCAGCAACATAATTATGCCAAGGGCCAAGATAATGAAATACTCCACCAATTATAATGGCATCACGTAGTAAGAAAAGTAAAAAAGATGTGACAATATATGAAACGTAAAAAAGGTTTCTATCTAAAATAAACTTGTTTGCCTGTTTGTTGGCAACTTGTCGCTATATTAATTGCAAGGCTCGTGGGTAGTCCAAATCCTAATCCTATTTTAGATAATACCCCGTATTCTGGTTGATATATGTGGGTCCCTTTGAATCTGTGAGTCGTCTCTATGGCCGGTCATGGACAGTTGAAGAATTCACTGAATGTAGATAGGTTTTATATTACTACTCCTCCGTCCCTAATAGTCGTCACCATTTAATCCCACACGAGTTTTAAGATATATAATAAAAAGTGAGTTGAAAAAGTTAATAGCATGTGAGTCCTATTTTTATATATTAATTTTATAATAAAATATAAGTGTGAATGAGTTAGGATAATGTGAAATCCATTACTAAAAACAGTAAAAGTGAAAAATGATAAATTTTTAGGGACGAACCAAAATAGAAATAATTTCAGGAACTAGGGGAGTATTATAAAACTTTGTAGTATTTTTAAATCTCCTTTGTATTTTTAGTTCATTCAATTACATTTCTTTTTTTAGAAAAAATTATCTCTTAATTTAATACTTACTATATAAAAATATATTTTTTCTTTTATTCAACACATAAAATAACATCTTATGAATCTTACGTCATCATATGCCATTTGCTTTGGCTATTGAGACGGAGTGAGTATAATATAATTGATGTATCGACTTGTTCAGTTTGAAAAATTATATTTCACGATTAAATATGTACTATTATAAGTTAGAATCTCACACCTGAATAATAATTACTACCTCAGTTCCTCAAATATTGACACACTTTGACCCGGCACGGGTTTTAAGAAATGTAATAAAAAGTGAGTTGAAAAAGTTGGTGGGGTGTGGGTCTTACTTTTAAAGTATTAGTTTTATAATAAAATATGAGTAGGAATGAGTCAGTGAAATATGAGGTCCACTATCAAAAATGGTAAAAAGTGAAGTGTCAAACTTTTAGGGACGAATTGAAATGATAAATTGTGTCAAACTTTTGGGGACAAAGGTAGTATATGATAATAAGGCATAGTCACCATTCTAATTAAAATAGTTTTACAACTTAATTTTAGATGTATAATGATACGATAATGATGTTTAAACTAAAAAGATGTAATAAAATTATAATATTGGACCCTAAGATACTTGAAACACAAGTCTTACTGTAAATATTTAATAATGCTTTGTTTAAAAAGTGATACTCCCTCATTTCCATTGAACATGACCCACTTTCCTTTTTAGTTTGTTCCAATTAAGATGAACCATTACTTAAAATGGAAACATCTTTATCTCTACTTTATAGTTTCCCGTGCCGCCCAAGAAAGGGGTCATCTTCCTTGGGACGGAGGGAGTATATTATTGAATAAGATCATAAATCTAGAAATCTAATCTTTCATAGTTTAATTCTAAGATAATTATGTACTCTTTTCAACCCATAAAATTTGTCATTTATTTCTTTTTTCATATGTTCCTAAAAATTTATTATCTTTTACTCTTATTATTTTTGGTAATAGACCTCATGTTCCACTAATTCATTCCTACTCACATTTTAATATACAACTAATATATAAATGTAGGATTATAAATGTAGGATCCTCGTGATATTAACTTTTTCAACTCAATTCTATTACACTTCTTAAAGCTCGTATCGTGTCAAAAGATGCTAAATTATTAGGTACGGAGGGAGTAGATAAGTAGCAATATACTTTACTTGTGTATGTACGTGACTACGTGTATAAAGGATATAAAGTAGGACCGACAGATAGTGAAGTTGTGGGATCGGATTCAACTTGCTAAAATAAGTGTAAAAATTATCTGCTCCTTTGCTCTCTCTTTCATTCCTTTGTTGCCTCTGCTCAAACTTTACTCAACAATTATCTCACTTCCGGTAAGGTAAAATCCCTCATCCCATCTCTACACTTTGTTGAACTCCAAAATTGAAATATATTTTCTTCATTTTGTGTGTATTTCAAGAAAGTGATGATCTAATTTTACCAGTGAGGTGTTTACTGAATAGCAGAGGCAAAATTTAGAGATTTTATTAGATAACATTTACACTCACTTGTTTGTAAGATGCATAGATCTTGATTTTCTGTTTCTATACATGCCACAAAATAAACCACTCTCATATTTTCTGATTATAAAATTTGTGCTGGTTAGAATCACATCTTTTAAACACAAAATTTGCATATTTGAAGATTAAAAAAAAGCGTTTAATTACATTACTGCAACAAAATCTTCCTTTGGCTAGAGGATTAATGCAACAATTCTTAAGTCTATGCTTATACTGGAACCTCTTAGCCTTATTCTCTTGTAAATCTTACCTTGTTGAATGGTTTTTTATGATCACTGTTTCCAAATGAAACTGTAAAGTTCAAGTTTTGATGGTGCCTTTTTTTTTAAAAATGTATAAAAAGCAACTCTGGTTGATTCTTCAATTTGGATGATGTTTACTCTCAGTTCCAGCAACAATGCAAGGAGGAATTCAAGCTTTTTTCTCACATAGCAATGTGATCAAGAGCGCAGTCCTGCGCCACCTGCGCGTGGCGCCTCCAGCCGCTCTCTCTCTCATGTTTGCACGCCACGAATCCACCACGCCTGCTACTCGTATGGAGGAGCATGGCTTTGAGAGCACCACCATCTCCGATATTCTTCGAGACAAAGGGAAAACCGCAGATGGATCATGGCTATGGTGCACCGTGGAGGATACTGTCTACGATGCTGTCAAGTCGGTATATAACCTCTGTCACATGCCTCACTTGCAAATTTTTTATGAGCTCGAGTTGTTAGATGTCTTTATGTTGTGTCGTTTATAATGTTTGGCTGTGTTTGTGTGCTCTCATTGAAGATGACTCAACACAATGTTGGGGCTCTGGTGGTGGTTAAACCCGGGGCTGGGGAGCACAAGTCTATTGCTGGGATCATCACTGAGAGAGGTAGTATCACCGAAAACTATATTTTCGAATGGAAACTGAAAATAATGTGCCTGTGTGCAAGATATGATGATTTTATGATGCTGTTTTTATCTAGATTATCTGAGGAAAATCATTGTCCAAGGAAGGTCATCCAAGTCAACCAAAGTTGGGGATATCATGACTGAAGAGGTATGCATAAATACATACATATATTCTGTTAGGGTTCATGTGAATGGTCATAATAAACCCTAAATGGACTGACTGATTGCAGAACAAGCTGATCACAGTAACACCAGATACAAAAGTTCTCAAGGCAATGCAGTTGATGACAGGTACTAGTTTCTGATACTTGCGATTTCTGCAACAGTCTGGACTAAAATTACTTCAAACTCTTGGTTGGCAGATAATAGGATCAGGCACATTCCGGTGATCACTGGAGGAGGAATGATCGGCATGGTGTCCATCGGAGATGTGGTTCGTGCAGTTGTGAGCGAGCATCGCAATGAGTTGAACCGACTGAATGCCTTCATACAGGGAGGATACTAACTGTGGAGGGACTAAAGATTGTTGTAAATATTTTGCTGCCATGAATCGTTCAACAGTAATAATATGCACTCTATGCTGACTGCTTTGTTTTAATTATGTGTGATGATCACACAACTGCTATCTCTAGTCCTTTCTTAGTCTTAGTGCTGTGTGGTTTTATTTATTGCCATTTTGGGAACCATCAGGACAATGATGAATTCCTTCAAGCAAGGTATCAAGTATTGTGAGAAAAAAAAAATGAAAGGTTACGCATATTCTACCGTATGTATTTGTACCAAAATTTAGTACTAGAGTATAAGATGGTGCGTTTCCAAAACCATAAGCGAAACAAGATTTTGAGGAAAGGCCCGTCACCACAAAAGAAATTCTGGAACAAGTTAAACATAACTCCACCTTTTATCCTTGTGAGAAATAGGGTAATCCCCATTGAGAAAAGCTCCCATGACACCAACCGCAATCGCAATCACAAATATCCAACCAAGGAAAGTAAAACGATCCTACTCTGACAATAGGAATATATTAGTAGAATGATATAGTAATACATTTGATTGGCAATTTGGCATTAATGTATAACCACGTTATAATAAAAAAAATAAAAAATGAAAGGATGAGATTGTAAATCTTAATCATTAGATAAAAAGTTGGAAGGATGAGATTGTATGAGTTTTAAAAACACACGGTGTTTTGGTTCATTCCAATTGTATTTTAGTTTATTTTAAATAACACTGTACAATTATTATGAACTAAAACACGAGAACTTCATCTGCCAATTGAAGACACATTTTGACTCGACATGAGTTTTAGGAAATTGTTTGACTTTATAAGTAAAACGAGTGAAAAAGTCAGTGGAATGCGAGTCTCATTTTTATATATTAATTTTATAGTAGAACGTGAGTGTAATGAATTATTTGACATCCCAAAATGACAAAAATGTGTTAGAGCATCCTTAACGCTGGTGGGCCGGGCCGCAACTCGCGAGTCCCGGCCCGAGTTTAGCGTTGGAGCATGGAGAGTCACGGCCCGGGACGGTCCCGAGGACGCAGTTGCGTCCCGGGGCCGCTCCCGAGTCCCGTCCCGGCCGGCGTTATGCGTGCCCGTGCCGCATCCCATGTGGCCCGTCCCGGCGTTAATTGCGTTCGGGCCGGGCCGCAAGTCCCCACGAATTTTTTTTTTTTTTTTCTATTTATACACTATATTTGCTCCATTTTTAATACTCTTCCACACAAACTCTCACTCTCAATCCTCTAGCATTTCAACACTTTTTTAGTTCTATGGATTGGTTTAATAGCGACCAACGCCACATGGACGATTTTGTGAACTCCCAGAACTGGCAAGTGCCGCCGACACCCGATCCAGATGCAACGCCTACTCACGGGCTGCCTACCAATATGGACATGGAATCGCCAGTTAGCACTGATGAGTACGATATCAGCGATATGGAGCCCGCTCAATGGAGGGGCAAGGGCAAGGGCAAGGTTGCCGATGAGGATGGGCCGAAGAAGTATAGTCCGCAGGAGACAATGTGGCTGGCCAAGAACTATGTCGACGTCTCCAAGGACGCTGTGGTCGGCAACCAGCAAAGCGGCAAAGTGTTCTGGCTGCGGATTGCAGATAAGTACAACGCTGGTCGACCCGAAGGCTCGTTCAAGCGTACCTACGTGAAGCTACACAAGCATTGGGGTCGGGAGCAGAAGGAGATTAACAAGTGGAATGGCAAGTGGACTAAAGTAGTCCGGATGTGGCCGAGCGGGCACAGCGAGATGGACCTTGTGGACAAGGACAAGGCAGATTACTTCGCTGACGGGAAAAAGCACTTCAAGTACTTCGACGTTTGGAAGCTTGTTGAGAAGAGCCCGAAGTACACCGGTGGGGCTGAAACGCCGGCGAAGAGAACCAAAGTCGCCGTCAGACACTACACTTTGAGCGAAGGAGGTCCGCCAATCGACCTCAACGTGACAGATGAGGACTTCTTCCTCTCATCTTCTGGTACTGAAAGCCGTCCGATGGGCACAAAGGCGGCAAAGAGGAAAGCAAAGGGGAAGGCAACTGCGAGCTACTCCGCTATGCCACCGCCGCCACCCAATCCTTCCTTGGACAAGATATCAGACTCTATGTCGGATATGAGTATTATGTTGCGGATGGGCCAGCTGACGGAGTTGATATCGAGGGATACATTGACAATGTCGGAGTACGAGCTCGAATTGCACCGTGAGATGATCGAATACCTTCGCGCACAAATGAAGAAAAAGTAGTTCTTTTTTCTAGGATTTGTAATTTTCTTCTTCTAGGATTTGTAATCTTCTTTTTTTAGGATTGGTAATTTACTTTTTCTAGGATTTGTAATTTCCTTTTTCTATTTTCTGACTGAATAATGAATTTTTCCGGGTTTAATTGTTCAACGTAATCTATTTTACGATTAAAATATGTTGTAGTTGTGAATAGTGCAAATGAATAGTTGTGGTCTGAGTTGTGGCCTGCGGGGTTAATGGAGTTGTGGCATGGAACCCCTAATTTGAGGGAATGATGACGTAGAGGGAACTTGCAGCCCAAATCCGGGACGGGGTTAAGGATGCTCTTAGGTTTTGAGTTTTGACGGGATTAAGGATGCTCTTAGGTTTTGAGTTTTGACGGAAGGAGGGAGTATATAACACATTAACACTACTCTTTGATTGAGTATTTAAATAGTTGCATGATCAAACAACCATGATATTATTCAATCCGTAGCATGTGGTGGAATAGCCTATATTAATATCACGTGACTGAAAATAATAATAATACGTCTATGAATTATACGAGTACATTTTGATTTGGTTTTATAAAATCATCAAACCATAAAGTTCCGAAATTCCGGTGCTGCCTAAGGTTTTGTTAACACGTCTATGAATTATAGTTTGCGGAGTGCTCAAAAAATTATCACTAAGTGGTTTGTATTCCCGATCAAAATCAGGAAGCCTAGTTGAGAAGGCGAATTGGTGAGCAGAGTCGATTCCTAAAATTTGCGTTTCTACGTATCGCCTTGTGAAAATATCTACGAAAATCAACAACCATTTCCGTATGCTTTAATTTTCGTGTAGCAATGAAATCGGATTCCACTGCTTCCGGCGGCGAGCCATCGCCGGACATGTTGAAGAATACGCCGCTGAATATAATGCGGTTGTCCAGTGAGATCGAGCAATGTGAGGGGAGGCAGAAATATCTTGCGCGTACTACCAGTCCGTCCGACGGCGGCGATGTGCGCTGGTACTTTTGCAAGGCTCCGTTGCCGCCAAACGGTGAGTATCGACTGTTTTGTCATTTTCTTCTGAAATGCTTGTGTGTTTTGGTGGAAACTGTTCTTTGCAATCCGTTGTTGTGTCGAATTGAAGCATGTTTATCACTGCATTGCTGTGTGCCAAAGTTGATTTTACGCGTAGATGAATTGGAGTTATGCATCTGCTTCTTGTCATCTCAAAACCGGACCGAAGCAATCAGGCGAACATCAAAATCAATTGTGTTCTTTTTTTTTGGTATTCACTGTGCATATGACTTCTAGGACATTCAATTACTCACCGAGTCACTAAAACAAAGTCAAAGAATGAATAGGGAAGTAAAGCAGCAGGGAGTAGAGACTTCATGTAGAATAATTACGAGTGGACTTCTGAATTACAAGATGCTCTGAATTATGCATGATACATTCTTTTAGTTAAAAGGTCTAAATCCACAAGAAGCTCACAAGTACAGACCTACAAGACTTTATAAAGTCACGCTTAATCAAAATTGTCAATTTGTGCAATTTTGAAGGATTTGGTTGTACAACTATGTCCACTTACAGTTGCAATAAAGATAACAAAATATGTGACACTATACTTGGATTGTAGTTCCATACTTGACTGCCAATACCAGCTCCATTTTCAATTTATAATGAGATTCTGGACCATGATAGTATCTCATTTTTAACAAATTAACGGAGTCCACCTGGGAATCAGTTAAGAAACCTTAATTGTTATTTCAAGAGGAGGTAATTTAATTAGAATTCTCAATTATTCATGATACATACTCCCTCCCAGAAAATTGTGCATACTTTTCCATTTAGGGTGTTTCACAAAATAGTGCACATTTCTTTTTTGGACACCTTTCTTCATACTTTACCATCACTTGCACACCTGCTTACTCAAAAAACAAACATGAATCACCAGTCACCATTACCCGCGTTAACTAACATAAAGAACAACAATATGGGGCCCTTTCTTCACTCACAAAATACACTACCTAACTTTTATTAAAACCCATGCCACACCAAGGCGTACACTATTTTGTGGGACAAAGGGAATATATGGTAATGACCATTATGTCTTGTTTTTCTCAGAGCTAGCTGCATCAGTCCCTCAGACAGAAATTGTTGGAAAAGGTGATTATTTTCGATTTGGTATGAGGGATTCTCTTGCAATAGAGGCATCATTCTTGCAGGTCATGCCACTTTCTTCTGTTTTGTTGATATCTCAATATCTCATGGATATCTTATTTTCATTTTGAATAGAAAATAATGTGCCTTGGGATATGAGTACTATACTTGATGCCATTTCCTACATTTGCAGAGAGAGGATGAGTTACTTTCAACCTGGTGGAAAGAGTGTGCAGAGAGCAGCGCTGGCCCTATAGAGACAAGTTTTGTTTCAAAGTCACCCTTACATATAAACAGAACACTGGCAGGAACTCCACAATCCGGCCAACTATATTCAACTGATGAAGAAAGAGTTGGTGTCCCTGTAAAGGGAGGCCTATATGAGGTATTGCTATATGCAATTGTGTTATCAATTCATATAGTTGTATTTTGTATAGTTATATTTGGTATACTTACGATCTGTAGTAGTCCGTTTAAGAGAGGTGGCTACTTTATAAAGGGAGAGTTGATAGCCTTTTCATATGTAGCTCACCATCATTCATAGCTTAATGGAATCAAAGTACATTAAGCTAATTCAGATAATGGGCTTGAAATACAATAATAAGCAGATATGCTGGTTAACCAGATGCTCTTTTACCTTCTGGCTTGTTGCATTTGGTTTGGTTTGGGGGTGAGACGGATTCTGTAAACAACCAGTTGTAACTCTAGAATTGTAATTTTAGCTAGTTAAGTTTATTCCATGTTGTGCCCCTAGTCCTTTAAAATCCCTCTCCAACAAAGAATTCTGCGATATGCTGAGTGGTAATCCTTCAAGGGAGATTTACTTTTGCTACTAATCAAATAGATTGACTTCATACCAATTTGATCAATCCCAACTGATATTAAAATGCAACAATGCTAATAAGGCACTTACCTTAGGTAGTGATGCCAAATAACAACTACATTGTGTGTTTTACGTAATGGGTTACTTTAAAAACTTACAAAATATCAGGTTTTCTGATGAATGAGTAGAACATAGGGGCCATAGGGCTTGATTGAACCCACTCTATTAACCTTTTATGGACAAAACATAAACATATGGATGGAGATGTTGATCATAAAGCAAATGCATCAACACATGCAATTTTTCCCTTTCTGTAATCAAGTTCTGTAGGATATATTTGCATGGACCAATAATTATATGTCGACAGAACAACAAGGATTGTGCCCTTAATTCATTTTTTTGCAAAACGACTTATGGTTTTCTTTTGTGGGTAAATCTTTGTAATAAACTTTGCGACATCTAAACACTTCACTCTGCAGTAGAGATTCAATTTGCTCTAGATAGACGAATCTTCAACTCTTGGTAACAATGCATATTTTGCTTTATCACTCTTGACATATTATGCTCATACTTTCCAGTTACTGCTGAAGTGGGTTTATCATATGACCCATATCTGTTTTGAGAATGCATGTCTATTCTCCTTAACAATTATGTAATGTATAGAAATTTTGCAGATCCGTCATCCATTGGGTGCATTTGTTCACTGCATAAATGAAGAAGCATAAAATGTTGAACGGTTTTAATTAGTGCAGGTGGATTTGGTCAGGAGACATTGTTTTCCCGTATACTGGAATGGACATAATCGCAGGGTCCTACGAGGCCACTGGTTTGCTTGTAAAGGTGGTCTGGATTGGCTTCCACTGCGCGAGGATGTTTCTGAGCAGTTGGAATACGCATATCGCAATCAGGTGCTCACTAATCCCTTCTTATTGGTGAATTTGTGGTGAATCAAGTAAATTAGAAGGGTATGGGGCCTTGCCATGTTCCTGAAGACTGTAGATAAAGGTGCTTAATTTTTTTGATTTATATTCCAACCTTCCCCTTTTTCTCTATTGTCTTTTAGGCTCTTTCTATGCCTCTGATTAATTTAATGGACTTTACTGGTCTAGTTATGTCTTTCTTTTTATTGTGAGTTAATCTCAAAGCCTGAATAAGGTTGGGTGCCTGCTTTCAGGTTTGGCGCCGAAGAACGTTTCAATTGTCAGGTCTCTATGCTGCACGAGTTGATATACAAGGCCCTACTCCAGTATGCCTTTCTGCTCTAATTTAAAATTACTTTTCATAGTTTTAAGTTAAGCTATATATGGTTTCTGGCTTCAGGGACATGACAAGTAACTGCATCTAATGCCAATATTATGATTAGGGACTACATGCCCTTTTCACTGGGGAAGATGATACATGGAAAGCATGGCTAGGTGTAGATGTTTCTGGAATTTCTGGTGTTGTGAAATTCGGAAAGAATGGGATCAACATACGGCGTGGATATGCTCCACCTCAGTCTCAGAAACCAACCCAGGTAATTCATTTCACTTATAATTATTGTTGGCTAACTATGTCTTAGAATGCCGATTACCTATTAATTTTTTGGAACTTAGCGTCATTTTCTACTACGTTTCTAATAGATTGGATTGGAAGAGGATTTCTTAACTACTAGAGTATTTATGGTCCATGATCGATATAGGCTTGGCTATTGACAGTGATAGAACTATAGAAGTAGGCGTTGGATTGCTGAAATTCTCAAAGGAACAGGCAGGGAATATCGAAGAATGGAGAAATGCTAATCACAAATTGATAAAACTGAACTACTAGGAAATAGAACAACTAATGATACGTCACCTTGAAGAGGGCCACAGCTATGAGAAGGGCTACACACAACAATCATTGGTACTAAAGACTAATTTTATGGAAACTTCAAACTACTACCAAACATTTCCGGATCCCCTTTGTACTTAATTAACACAATTCAAACTGGCGTAAAAAAGGAAAGGACATATTCATGGGAAAGACTTGAAGAATAGAAATGTACCACATAGATTAAGTTGCTAGAGAATACAATATTGAGAGAGACCATAGATGAAGAAGGAAAAATGTACTGCAAAGAGAGGGAGAGACACACATAGAGAGAGAGAGACAGTGGTAGAGAACGCTCTTTTTAAAAATCCTATATTAGGGAAATGAATACCTAGGTTGAGATGATGAAAAAGAATATTTATATTTTATACTTCCATTGTCCACTACCTATAGTCTTCATAGTGGATGTCACTGTTGAATAATGTTGCTACAACTGTCTTCATTTTGTTTCAGGATGAATTACGTCAACAACAGGAGGAAGAGATGGATGATTACTGTTCACAGGTTAGACAAAATTTCAGTGAGGATATTGGTGTGAAATTTTTAGAGTACGTGAGAAATATGTATGGCAATTGGCCAAAAAGAAATTGTTGTTTGATGGATGAATACTTTCTCTACCAAAAATATGTTTTCTTGTTAATGACTCGCTCTTTGTACATATTGACACATTTTTATGTAAGAACGTAGTTAGACCATCTTTAACAGGACAGGTATAATGATTCTGAATGGCCAAATGAAAAGACTCACTGCTTGCTATTATAACTTTTAATATCATTGCTTATGTCTTTTTTGCATTAATAATTATTGAGTTTTAATATGAGTCATGAGATGCAAATACGTTTTACATATTTTAAAGATTAAACATATAAACAAAAATATTCTGGAATATTCCTTTTTATATATATAAAATAGAGCAGATGGTTGGGGGATTAGTATAAATTCTGCTGTAAAATAGATACTACCTCCTTCCATGAAAAATAGTTCTGTTTTTCAATTTTGGGCTGTCCACCAAAGTTAGTCTCTATCTATTTAGAGTAGAAATTTTCTCTCTAATAAGGTGGGTCCCATTTTTACTAATAATACTTCAACCACTTTTTCTCTCCATCTCTGCCTTACTTTACCAATTTTACATTAAAACTTGTGTCATCTACTACTAAGACTATTTTTATGGACGGTGGTTGCATAAGTTTTCTGTAAAATGGAGATGTCTTTAGCTATTGCTTGTCCATGGATGAGACTGCTGAAAGTTTTTGTTAGATAGCAATTCTTGTGAGATCATTATGGCACCTTCCTGACCAAGCTTGGAGTTTTCTAATTCAAAACTCATACATGGTAAAGTTGACGTGTGATGGATGCCTGAAATGGTGGACATTGATTGATGAATAGACCGATTCTGTTTCTCATGGAAAATAACTTGCATGTCTCTCGTTTATCTTTCAAGCAATGTAAATTGATCTGAAACCAGTACTGCAAGGAACTATATGTTAAGATGTTTGCATGTTCGTTCTCATATATTTAGTGAGTTACAATACATTATAAACTTTTAATAGTCAAATATGGTGATATTGAACATTGAATTTTTCATCTTGTATTTATCATAGAACTATGGCAATGCTAAGGCTCGGTATGGATTTCTAGAAGGATGTTTTTCCCCTTTTCCTGTCCTTGAGTTTACTGTGCATTTAGTTCAGTGATGATCTTCCATTAAGCAAAATTCCTTTTATTTCAAGCTGTGTCTGATTGTTTTCTGGTGTAGGTTCCTGTTGGACATTTAGTCTTCATGGTTCATGGCATTGGTCAAAGGTTGGAGAAATCCAATTTAGTGGATGATGTTGGAGATTTTCGCCTTATAACTGCAAGTGTTGCTGAAAGGCACCTTACTTTTCATCAACTTGCCACTCAACGAATACTTTATATTCCATGCCAGGTAGTTTATTACCCTGTTTATTACTGAATCCCACTTGATTGTTCTCTTTTGTCCATGTTGCCATTCTTGATAACATTTACCTTTATCATTGTATATAACTGATTTTGCAAAGTGAAATATTATGAATTATTTGACTGACCTTTCCTGTATCAACACTGATGTGGAGATTTGGATCTATTGATGTGCACACACGTACACACATGCAAAACTGAGATGTGTGGACCTTGCTATGAATATATATGCACTAAAGTTATAGAAATAATTTTGGGCTTGATACCACATATAGTGCTCAAACAGTAAACTTTTAAAACAGATTTTATATGAATAATCTTGGAAATATAATTCCCATCAAGTATTTGTATTGATGGTTTCTCAGCCAGGACTATTGGCCTTGCATTTCTAGTTCTCTTCTCCTTCCAGGTGGGGGAGGGAAAGCTTTTCATACATACACTTTTTTAAAACGTTTATTGGTTTCATATGAAGTTTAGTTTGGCCACGTGAAGAGGAGTTTATTAAAATGATGGATGGCCACAAGATGATTGGTGGAACCTAAACTATTCCGACTTCATTGATGAAACTGCTTGGCTTTTCCTTACAGTTGATCCCTAAAGAATTTACAATAATTTAGAAGTTGCAAGTTTTTTTGTATATAGTCAGCCAAGCCTGGTCACTGTGACCTTTTGGAGGCACCCCTTCTCCCAAAGTTACAGGGCTAAGCATATCATGTGCTTAACCTATCAATTGACATCCCAATTATTGCTGAGTCGTGTGTGCATTGGTTGATAAAGCATTGAATCATAGCCCACTTTTTCTTTATATCCTGGGAAGGAGACTCTTACATATAGGGTGCCTGCTTTTTCCTTGGCTGAAGGTGGGGGACACATACAGATAAAGTACACTTGAAGAGATGGTGTGATAAATCAACAACTTTTTTTCCCCTCTTTGTCCCACTATATCATTAAGTACACACTTCATCAAATTAGAATGATGATCTAATTGTTTGCCTTAAAAAATAGCTTAGCATCATCCTCATAGCTGTTGAGATAGGCCTGTAGAAGAGCAAAGAACAATATGGTCTCTGGTTGAAAATATGTTCTTTAGTATCCATGAGTTATTTTTGAGATATTCTGGTTAATTACCAATCCATGGGGATTCTGTTAAGACAGCTACTATTGCAAATTTTTATTTTTATTTTAGTTTTATGTTACTTTTTTGCTTCCAATCCCATCCTGATGCTTATGAGAACCAATGTTCGTAATGCTGTTATCATTATTAGTTTGTCTTCTCAGAATGACTCATCTCATGTACCCCAACTTCTTTAGTCATGAAATTTGTTTGTTTCGTTGTAATAATAGTAGTATAATACTTTTTGCTTTCGACAGTGGAGGAAGGGATTGACTCTCAGTGGAGAAGCTGCAGTTGAGAAAATTACTTTGGATGGCGTCCGAGGGCTACGCAGGATGTTGAGTGCAACCGTTCATGATGTCCTATACTATATGAGCCCAATATACTGTCAAGAGATAATAGATTCGGTAACTAGCTTCTAATGATCTCTTTTCTACACTATGCACTGACATCACTTTCTTTTTCTAGATATGTAATGTTTTTTTTTTTTCTGGTTTTAACATCTGTGTTTTCTCAGAAATTGTGATTTCCGTGTGTTACTAAAGGTCATAGTTGATTTTATAATCATATCAAAACATGCGAAATAGGTACCTATATACGTATTTATTATAGTAAGTGGAGCATCATTTATATGGTTTGATAACCCAGTTATCCTCCATTGTGGGAAAAATTGTTGATTGAAATATATCAATATTGTGTTTCTGCTCTTAATTCTGCTAGCATTTTGTTTATGGTCTTCAGCATCCTATCAAGCAGAGAATACTGCTGCTTTTTATCTGGAGAATATTATGTCTCCTACCAAACAGTTGATTACCTTATGTTCGGTCTGTTAATTTTAGCTGTTTACATGGCATGTCCAGGTATCCAACCAACTTAACAAATTATATCTGAAGTTTTTGAAGAGGAATCCTGGTTATGATGGAAAGGTATTGGCCAAAGAAAATATGTTCAACTATCTATATAATATAATTATAATTAAACTTATCCAAATGTGTCAACCGATTTTAGTTGTCTAATAGTGATTCCAATTTATGTAGGTTTCAATTTATGGTCACTCTCTGGGTAGTGTACTGTCTTATGACATCCTTTGTCATCAAGAGACTTTGACCTCACCATTCCCAATGGAGTGGATGTACAAAGAAAAAATTAAAAACAATATTCCTCATTCTGTCAGGAATAATTCAACATCTAATAACAGTCCCAACTCAAATTCTCGGTGTGAGAGCTCAGAGAATGTAGAGAATGTTTTAAGTGAGAACATGGATCTTGTAGAAGAGCCTACAGAGGGAACTTCCAATCCATTGGGGCCTCCGATATCCTCAGAGTCTGATTTATCATCATTGGGTGGAAATGCCGATGAACTTTTCCACAGTTTATATGACATGGATTTCAATAAAAATAACCCGATAAATGAACCCAATACCATGAGAACTGATGCTGTACTGTTCGACGACAGTACAGAAAATTTTCATCGTAGTAAAGCTGATAAAATTAGGTTATTGATGGAAGAGGTAATTAGTGATGACTTAGCTTTGTGTGCTTGCCTCAATATCTTTGTATGCTTCTTACCAAAGTTTCATTGTCTCAGAAAGATTTGCTAAAAGCAAAAGTCAAAGAATTTGAAGCTGATTGTTATAGCAAAGGTATGAATATGCAGTTTCAGTGTAGTTTCAAATGCTTTTTTGGACTGTACTTGTTTGTCTCAAGTATTTTCATTGATCTTAAACACCAATATCCCGTATTTGATAAGAGGTACTATCAGTGAATGCAAAGAAGAATTCCTCAGACGTAAACCAGTCTGATCCTAAGAGACGTCAGCATGGGCATAGAGATTGTTTGAAGAGTTATACCCCTCAGATCAGATATACAAAATTAGAATTCAAAGTAACATCTTCTCTCTCTTTGAAAATATCTTTCTTTCTGTTTACATATTACATATCGCGTACACCCTCTCCAGAAACATCTTGATCGTCTTCTATATATTTATATATATGAATACATCCCTATATATATATATCCTATATATATATATATCTCTTAAGAAGTTCATAGGTTGAATAACACACATTACTTTGATGTCAGGTTGACACATTCTTTGCAGTTGGGTCTCCTCTTGGAGTTTTTCTCTCCCTTCGAAATGTTCGTATTGGGATTGGTAATAACGATGCTTTTGAAAGTGGCATACTATTTTCTTTCTTGACCTTCTACTTCTCCTTTTAGGTAGTGTGGAAGTTGTCTTTAAGCATGAGAGATGAGAGCATCATGGAAAACATGTATAGTTTATCATTACATAGATTAGATCATATGTTTGATTTCTATGGATTTCAGTATTCACTTCTGAAATATTTCTCCATTTTGGTCGCATTGATTGGTTTGTAAACAAATAATAGCTGCATTAAGTTGGCAGGGTTTAGCATCAACTGTTCTTACACGTCCGTCATTACTAATCATTCCAAATGGACATTACAATGCTGGGGAATACATACACACAAAAGGTTCATCCTTCCTGTGGAGTTAACACTGCCCTGAAATTTTGGAAAAAATGCTTTGCACAGTCGAGTCATATTAGTCTTTTGGGCCTTCTTTAGAAGTTAGAACCAAGCATTATTTTCTGGGTTTTCCATGACTTACTGTCGTACTTGGTTGTTTTCCTTACAGTCTGATGGATTTGGGTACAGTTGACTAGAATATCTCCTGATGTTTGCATTGCTAGGCAAAGGGAAAGAGTATTGGAAAGAGAAAAATATAAATGAAGAGATGCCAGCATGTCGGCAAATGTTTAATATCTTCCATCCATTTGATCCTGTAGCATATAGGCCTGTCTTCTACCCCTTCGATTAGAATAGTTTAATAACTAACTCCTTTGTGATAAGCTTCATTTTCACATATTACTTATTTGCCACAGAATTGAACCACTCGTGTGTGAAGAAATTATGCACAAACCTCCTGTCATAATTCCTTATCACAGGGGTGGGAAACGGCTGTATGTTGTGCTCAAGGTAAGGAACTGTCGTCTTTGAATGTTTGTGGGTTAGTTCCTCCTTGCCTTTTGGTTTTGATATAATGTTAAAACAGGAATTCAAAGAAGGCTTAGCATCGTGTTCTCAGGCAGTAAGGAATCACTTTAGCAGAGTTAGGGTAGGTAATTGTTGGTTTTCTTACTATTATTTCAGAAATCACCTTAATTTTTGGCAATTCTTCTGTAAGTAGGCATCTGGAAAGTTATTTGATGCAGCGGCAGAATTACATTTCATAGCTTGTTACTTATATTTGTTTCGTTGAATAACTTTCCAAATTGCTTATGATTACAAGGGCATGAACTACAATACTATAATTCAGAAATGAATGCTGGATCTTAATTGTTAAGGACCTATCATTTCTTCTATCTTTTGCTTTTTCCAAACAATTAAGAAACACAATATGATATCCTTCAATTGAAATTAAGCCCAACATTATGCTCGAGCGTTAGGAGTAAGTATTTTTAAGGAGCTTTCAGCTTTGCACACTTCTACTTTGCCAAAGAATTTTCTGGTAATTATGCTGTGACAAGTTAGCTCAAATTCTGCTCTGTTTGCAAGTCATACTACATGTTAAGCACTGAATCAATAGAGATACATATTTACATATGTGAATCACATGATTGGATTTATTTGTGAGTCATACTGAAAGCTTAATTAATGAGTAAAATGCTCCTATGTAGGTTAAAGTGCTGACACTATGCGAATCTAAGTCAGATGATGAGGATGGTAAGTACTTTAAAGCCAATTTAAAGTTTCTGCTTACCCACTCCTTGTATCAAGATGTAGAGGCACTACCTTTTCTTTGTGCTAAATTTACTGCAATGAATTTGCCCTATTGCAGAGCAATCTGCTAGCAGTCATAAAAAGAATGAGAGATCATACGGTATGATCATGATGAATAGGCTAACGGGAAGTAGAGACGGGCGAGTTGATCATGTATTGCAAGTATGTGCTATCACTGATGTCCGACTTCGTCCAAATCAAAACATCAGTCTGAAAAATCGTTTCATGGTGTAACTCTCTTATTTTCTTTGCTAATGCAGGATAAAACCTTCCGCCATCCGTATGTATCAACCCTCGGGGCGCACACGTAAGCTTCACCATTGCTTTGTTAGCTTCTATAATGGTGTCGAAACTGAGGCGAAATTGATTTTTGCCAGAAACTACTGGAGAGACTACGACACAGCTCTCTTCATGCTACGGCACTTATACAGGGACGTAGCAGAGGAACCAAATTTGAGCAGTGGGGAGCTGGAAGGCTGCTCGAGGAGTAGCTTGAAGGGGTGGTCTAAACAGAGGGAGATACTCGACGAAGAGCTTCCATTGACGTTTGCTGATAGCGTCTTCATAAAGCATTTCTCCTACCAAGTGAAGAAAATGTGCAAAAAACACTGAATTGTCAATTTTGAGGTTCCTCGTTCACTACATATGCTTCATCGACTTCAACTGCGGTTAGTTTTGATTAGATTTTTTATGTAGCAGGCGATTGGTATGCTCAGAAAGGAAAATGCAGGTTGGAAAATATGGCTAGTGAATAGTAGCAAGGAGCTTGAGGCTTTGAGCATTCCTAAAAAAGTACTCTTTCGACCTTTCTTGTGAATATATTTCTCAAGTATGGCTCTATTGTCAACATATAAATCGAGAGAATAGAAGAATTTTAAATGCATTCAGATAAAATTCTTACGGCCTAGAACGTACTGTAAGCAAAAGAAAATAGGAAAAATTAAAGATGCGAAAAAATATGTTCTTCAGATTGCTTGTTTCAGAATCATAATTACAAAATACAAAGATAATCAAAGTTGAGAAAATTATATTCTCAAACGAAGTTATAAAATAATTAAATTTTTATATTCAACTTTGACTTTAATTAGAAAAAAACCACATAATTAAAATAAAATATTAACGGAGGGAGTACATCATGGTTCATGGTTCATGGTTTAAGAGACCAATTTCCCAAAAAAGAAAAAAAAAGAGGTAATAATTTCTCTATGGAATTGGAGTCTCCTAACCTGATTAGTTATTCCCATCTCTCATGTAGTCTTCTATACAGCTGCAAATCGAATTTCTTCACCCAATTTAAGGTAACTTTCTCTATGGGATCATTCTCTCTCTCAGCCTTCCTCAATCTCTACTTAATATGACCTAGGTAGCGTATCATGCGCGGCAATTTCGTTTTGTTAGCGTGTAATTACAGTTTAAAATTTTTCGTACTCAGATTTTGGGCTTCTAACTTATTTCAGAATCTATTTTAGTTTTTAGATATTGTGTGGGCAATGTCCATCACAGTGCAGAACTATTTAGTTCTACGTCTCTTTCCCCCCACTCTACTCATGTTTTTTCATTATGCGTTTTTATATTCAACAAATTAATTAGTGATTTTTGTTTTCAGGAAGATTGCAATCAGTGAGGAATATGAGGTTTTATTCTAATTGGAATTCGGGTTGTCTAGCAAGATTTGCATAACAATTTCCTCAAGCATGAACTTTGATGGAAAATTAGTGTGTTAACATTATGAAATAGTTAGATTTTTGTTAGTATTTTTGTAAGATGGTTGGAACTTTGTCATTGCTGATTTGCTTCACTCTTCTACAGTTAAGCCACCTAAAATAGGGTCCTCTTCTATGGCTTATAGCAGCATAATCCAAAATTAAGACTAAATCTATCCCTTTAAATTTTAAAATTAGTGGATAAGATTAAATCTTACGGATTTCAATAAATAGTAGACACAATATCAACAAAGGGGTAAGATCGTCGTTAAATTAACATATTATAATTTTCGTTATTTTTTTTGTATCAACATAATATATTACAAATATCAACACAATGACATGAGAATTTCAACACAAGTACTAGAAAATATCAACACGGTTTTATTGAGATTTTACATGCATTATATTGAGATTTTTTAATGCATTTATTGATAAAAATCTGCTTATCAACATATACGAAAATGAAATAAAAATTATTATCAAATTTCATCATCCGAACGTTGGCGGAACATATGCAATTGAGATCTCGTTAGAATCCTTATAAAATTACCTTTAATTTGATATATTTTTGGGGGAAAATAATTTAAATCGAGAGAGTTAAGTAAATTTAAGGTTTTGGGATAATTTTAATAAGAGAGAATTGACATTAATACACTTTAATTTTATTTAATAATTATTTAAATTTTAACTATAATCCACTTGATATTATATCAACCGCTAGATCTTCTAATCTAATGGTTGAGAATTGGTCTTAATTTTGGATTGCTAATTAGTTAGCAGTGGATCACATCCCACCTAAAATATATTTAACTATTTAAGGGTGGAGCCAGGAGTTTAATTCAATGGGACCAAAAATATATGTATAAAGAAATTTGATAAATTTGAGGGGGACATTTATAAAGAAAATTGATTTTTTTAAATTAAATACTAACAAATTAGCATATATAAAATATATTGAGGATGGGAAATTGCCCCTTATACTCCCTATTTAGATCCACCCTTGTATATATACATCAATAATCTAAGACACAGATCGAAAATTTTAGACATGGAATAATTGCAAATACTAGTAGAATTATTGCAAAAAAATGTTCTAGTCA
The DNA here is from genome assembly GCF_023119035.1 of Salvia hispanica. Lineage (NCBI taxonomy): Eukaryota > Viridiplantae > Streptophyta > Magnoliopsida > Lamiales > Lamiaceae > Salvia > Salvia hispanica. Next base: position 24,965,250 of record NC_062969.1, read on the forward strand.
TGATAGAGCGATTGATTTTCAAACATGTGGGACTGAATATAATTAAACTAAACTTCATGATTTTCCAGTAATTTCTTTTTGTTACTTCAATAGTTCCAATACATTTTTGGAATCACACATATATTTAGAATTCTAATTAATCTAATGATATGGAAATTTTTTTCTTTCTGACGGTGGGAAAAATGATAAAACGATATAAAGCGGATTATTACTCCAAATTGAATCCAAATTTCAGTTTAAAACTTATGTAATGAACCTCTTTGGTTAACCCGAAAAGCGGGGTAGATCCGCGAGAAATCTCATTCGCTCCCCGTCCTTCCATCAAATACTCTGCTTTTTCCTAGATATTCGAGTTCAAATACCCATGGATTCGCTGTTTGGCTTCATATAATTCAGAAACCACTAGTTTTCTGGAATTTCGAAAATACACATCAACTTTCTACACAAAAATAGTTTCCAAGACTTTTTGTTAGTACTTGAATTGTTAGAACACATTTTTGGAATTAGACATTTATTTAGAATTTAAATGGATGTTTACCCACACATATTTTCCCTTCACGAGACCTTTCACCTTTGACCAGAGACGGAGGACTTGTTCCAACAATTAAGCAGTACAACCGAAAATGACTTCCAAGTAGCAAGTAGGAGTAATAGATTTCGAGAGAAATACTCCCTCCATCCCGACCTTGAGTCATTTCTATTTTGCACATGATAATAAATAGTTAAAGAGAAATAAAGTAAAGTAAAAGAGAAAATAATATAGGTAAAAGTCTTCTAGTTCGTATTCTCTCTCTTACTTTACTCTCTCTTCACCTTAACTATTTATTACTCCATAATTTTTCCAAAAGAGAGTGCAAAAAAGAAGTGTCCCAAGTAACGTGAGATAGAGGGAGTAGGATCCAAAGATTTGGAGTATTAAATAGATAATGACCATTTAAAAGACTGTGGATAACATTCTCAAAAATCTACTAGACATAACCACATAAAGAAAAGTCATGCATGCAAAAAAAAGCAAAATCTTAAACAGTTGTTTAACATTAACAGCTTTTTCCAAAGTTGGCCTGTGTAGATATGCCGCTTCAAGATTTGGAGGCCTTCTGTTTGGCCTTTTCTATGAGAGGTCTCAACTGCTTCTTTTCAGCAAGGATCTTCAAGAAGTTGAAGAGAAAGGGTATGTAATTGTGCTTTCGACGGATGTTTTCGGTTCTCCATTTCTTGAACTTCTCCTCCTCCATCACTATCTTCTCAGTCGCAGCTTCAATCCCAGCATTTATCTCTGAAAGTGACATGTTAAGCGCGTCCACAGCACTTCCGTCTACCATTCTCTCTGACTGCAATGCGCCAAGTTGTTGGAGGATTCTCTCCCTCTTCCTCTGGAGTTCTTTGAGCTCAGCTGTGTAAACTTCTTTTCTGTTCTTTACTATCGCCAATAGATTGAATCTTATTTCATTTTGGGAATATCTCTCGATGCGTTCCTGAATCACAGGTTGTACCAAGCGTAGCCATTCCATATCGCCTTGCCCCCCAACAGGGCATGTGCCGAGGCTTATAGGTCCCTCTTTCAGCCCATCAAGCTCGTAAAGTACCCCATCAACCGGTATATAGCTTATGAAGTGATATACATCATCGTCTTTTCCAGATGTTCTCTGCTCTTCGGGAACAAAGGGCTCAGGTCTTGCAAAACTATTGTGCGCTGTGCGGATTGCTTCACTGTTATTGATAGCTAAACCCTTGAGCTCGGGCGGGAAGTTTTTTGTGAATTCCTTCAGCGCTGACAACTCTGACCCAATATCAACGTCAGGACTGTTCAGCAGAATTGACAGGATTGCTTGGGTTGCACAGGCATTATTTATTACCTGCAGTTATATATTGCAAGAAATATTGAAGCACTCACAAAATTTTTCCAATTTTGACCAGCTAAGATTCTGGTTATGGATACTAACCTGGCTGGCAAAAAACAAGTTTGGGTTTGGATCCTTTATTACAGGACGGTCATCCTTTTCTCCCGCACGCCATTTAAAGAGGAATATTAGCCCATAAACTGGCCTGTCCGCAAAAGAGACAGAAACGAAGCCCAGAGCCAATAACATAAGAGCTCAACTTTAAAAGCAGGAGGAAAAAATAGAATCGTGATATTAATCGAACAAAGTGATATGCATGAAGTTTACCTTAGATTGTCTAGTGAATCAGGATCCAAAGAATACAACTCCTCGACCTGTTTGAGCATAGTAATTGAAATAAATACTTGATTGCTAAAAAATCTGCCAAGTAATTACAAAAACAAGTGACAACAGCATCTCAACCTCCTCCTACTTTGAAAACAAAATAAGACAAAATTTTGGGCAAATGAGCTCATTACAAGACAGCAAACTTTATTATCAGATATCCTAGAACCTAGAGATGATGAAACGCTAATTTTACATCACGATAATTCAATTAACCCATTCTTCTTGACATTAGGGCAAAGCTAGATGACCAGCGACAACTATGGCAAGGCATACAAGGACTAAGGAAACAGCTAACTTTTAACTGAGTTATGCTTATCTCACTCAAAAATAAAAATATATAAGACCAGTCTGATTGATCAACTTTCTCCACCTAACAATTAATCTCGTTAAAAAGTGTAACAATTAATCAATCGCCAAGAGCAATCAATTTCAAACTGCTTGCATTCAAAACTTATTGGAAGTTATGAAATCTGAATGTGACACCCATATAATTGCACCATTAAATAAGTTGGGAATCGGAGTCAGATTGGTGAGTTTGTTTGATCTCTTCTTTTCCGTAATATTGGGTGTTAGAACTGATTCTCCTTTATTAGCTAGTCAAAGATAGTTCACTTGGAACTTGCATCCTATGAATGAAGTAAGCCAAGCATTGATTCAATGGAAATGAACCAGGCCTAAATGCATACATTTGGCAGAATAATACCTGAACGCCTTTCACTTGCATCTGCTGTATAAGTTCAGTGAAAACACCTGTAGTGCAAGAAAAAATTTAATTATATGTATCATTCTAACAAGGCAAAAGAAATTCAAGAACATGAATGGAAGTATTTATTTTCCGTTAGAGAATAGCTCCTGAATGTACTCAAATATGTAATTCTGGCATACGAGGATATAGAAATAACATACATATAAACACATAGATATGTATGGTCAATGGTGCATAAGAAACTTTAACATACTTCATGAGCTCTTATTGAAGAACATCAGACAAACTGAACACATATTCTTTCGACAGATTGTCAGAAACACTTAATTGTAGGGCTTGTTAGAAACACTCAATTGGCTCATGCATATTAGGATGGTTTCAACACCTCAGCAGCCTCTTAGTGAGCCTTCACTTACAAATACAGACCAATTTCTAAATTTCATTGAGCATCCCTTTATGATACAACTATGAACATGATATCTGCTACTGAGACAAAACTCTCAGTTCACTGTGCCATGACAAAGTCATACAGCTTTGTCATCAGCTTTTTAGTAATCCCCAATGTTGTAGACCTCTTGCGCTAGGCATTCTATAGCAAGGGTTGACAGATTGGGGCCAGAACAAGTCAATAATCTGATACAAACAACTCGTCATTTCACAATAACAGCAAATATGCTTAAAAGTATAAAACCATAATTACATCCCCAACCAATCAATAAACCTGGCACAACAGACTGAGGTTTCTTATGATTCGGAAAGAAAGAAGGAACAAATTATTATCTTCGTTTCGTTTCTAGATGAGCTTTGACGGGCCTATCGCATACAAGCTTGAGAAAAAAACAGAAATCTCATGCTCATCAGATGCCTTAGATAAAAATGAGGCTACTTTCAATGTCCAAAAAATATCTCTTCACAATTACATATGATCACGTATCGTATCATACAACAAGTAATTCCTTTAACATTAACTTTTTCCAGCAAAAACAGACACCGAAGAACTCTTAGACATTGAATTTCGAAATTAAAATATACCAGGATCCGATTCAATGGTGCACCAAGACATGATTGTATATCAAAATCACTGCAAAATAATAAAATAAAGTTAGGGGAACACGAAAATTAGGTATTAGAACATAAACCATCGCTGATATCATTCAAATTCATGCAACAATGCTAAGATACAAATTAACCGTTGTAGCACACGAAAATGCAAAATAAATTGAAGAGGGCAAACAAACCTTTACCCAAATTTTTAGTATAGCTGGACAGAATAGGTAACTCGCACTCCGTGGTTTAATTTGAAATTTGTTTCGATTGAAACCTAGAAGTGTAGTTGTGATAAATTGGAGAAACGAGAGCATACCTAAAACTGGCGGCGGGGGAGGTGGCTGAGCAGTGAGCGGCGACAAGGAGCTTTATTGGTTAGAAACTTTATGGATTTCGGTGTATACTGTTGGTTACCATATCAAAGTCGGGTCGGGTACGTTTGAATCGGCAACCCGTAGACTATGCAAATTAAAACCTGATTCGTATATTCAAAAATTCTTTTTCATTTTTTTATTCGTTAGGTAAATATTTTTCTTGTAATAAAATTAAATTTAAGGCCATCGGATGTCGGTTAAATGGGTGAAAGCAATCCATGAATGATGGCTATTATTTAATTTTTTTATTTTAATAATATAATTATTGAATCATTTATCTCATCAGTGTGTAAAATTAGTCAATTATGTTTGGCTTTACTTATACTTCGGAAGTCTCAGTTCCGCAAATCTATACATCTATATAAAAGGCGAGTTTTGGGTCATTTTAAAAAAATTATGAATTCTGAGTATAGATTTAAATATTTATAAATATTAAATATAAAAATAAAAATATTGATGTGAATTTAGTTTTCTAATAATGATAATAATTTATTTATTGTTTAAGCATAATTTAAACATAATAAGTCAATACCGTTATGACTCTATTTAAACAAAGGAGTTACTACCGTTACAAACATAAATTGATATATTATTATTATAGTAGTACTTATAATTATCAAATTTGGTTGATACTAACATTTTATGTTATAGAATCAAAAAGACTTTTATTGTTTAGGGTGGAAAATACTTCCGATTTTGACCAAATAATATACCATTACCACTACTAAAATGAATTTAGACATTAACTACAACTAAATCACAAATTAATGAGCCAACTATTTTATAAGTGACATAATTGCATGAGCCGTTACATGTTCAGTGTCCATTTGAATTCACTAAAAATTAAATTTCTAATCATAAATGGATGAAATTGAAAGGTTTTAGAATAGCCCCCAATTCATTTGTTTGGACTGTATATATGATTTGATAGTTTATAATTCACCCACTCGATGCTTTATTTTCTGCAAAAGTTTTGATTGGTTTTAGGTATTCTTCTAAATTTTTCAACGATATTATTTTTGCTTTTAATTTTAATATATATTTATACATTGCTATTGTGGCAAAAGTTCATGTTCCGATCAAACAATTTTCTAATTTAGCATCAAATTTAAATATATGTATTATACTATTGTTATTTTTTGTTGAAAGTTCTTATATAGATGGAGGCAATCTGACCGGAGAAGATGACACCGGCAAGGGCGATGAAGTGCTGGAGATTATGACTGGAAAAGGTGAGGCTATTGGAGATAGAGACAAGCGGATAAAAAACGTTGGGATGGATACTGAAATTCCAGAAGAGAAGATGGAGACGAATTTATTCTTAATTAGTAATTTTTTTATTAATTCTAATTAGTTGGTCATATTATTTACAAAAATTTTTTATTGAATTTACTGAGCAATATATATTTTTATTTGGTTTCATATATATTTATATAATGAATTTTTATTGCATATTTTTATGCTTTTAGATTTCGTACGATGATATTGTTTATAATTTCATAAAATTATTTCACTATGTAAAATAAGTTGAGGAAAAATAGAATGAATCGTGCAACGCACGTAGGTGATACTAGTACATAATAGTACTATACTACTATTATCTATTTTGATTAATTTTCAGAAATTAGTTTTAATTTAAGATGGATACTATCATCTATTCTGTTTAATTTGCATAAATTAATTTGAATTTAATACAGTAATATAAAACGTCCTCCTTTTCATTTATAGTATAATAGTAAAGGTCGCATTATCATCAATTAACACATTCTATTATCAATCAAATATAATCAATTGGAGTAGTATATCATATCAATAAATTGTATCTACATTTTGGCAACAACATGGGTAGACTAGAACAGACAATAGTATGTCTCCACATGAACTACTCGAAAGAGTAATATTTCATTGCGTGTGGCCGATTAAATAAGCTGCAACATGGTAATCTCATATCATCGCATAATCTTAAATTTTATACAGCAATTCATCACAACATGTATACAGTCAATTCATCACAATAAGCTGATGTATAATTTTGAGAACGTGTTTCAATAAACAATTGTCACTCAAGTTTAACAAAATGACTCCAAAAGTACCACTTCATGGAGAAAGTATCTTCTTAGTTTGCTGAAATGGTAATGTGCTAAAATAGGAGATGTGATTGTTGCCCCTAACGGCTCTTGCGATTCATGCATGTACTACACTCAAACACCTTTACAAAAGAGGACCGATAAAATAATTCAACTTTAGAAAGCATTAAACATGCTTAACAAATTCTACTTCAAGAATAACTAAATTCCTAACCTATAAACTAATTTTCAACGATCAAGAATTCCTATGGATGCAATTAAAAGACTATTTACTATGTATATCAAATAGGCCATCATCAAGCTAACACATTATCTAAATAATCCATCTAAATCCAAGTTAAAGAGATATTGAAAATAAATAGGGAAATACGGAATACTTTTATAAATGCATCTACCGATGATTTTATCTAATTACAAACAAAGAGTGGAAAATAGTATTGAACAAATCTACCGATGATTTTATCTAATTACATGTTTGGAGCAACAATGACATATTTAACCAAATATGTTGAACTCAAGAACACCAAAAGCAATGGAAATTCGGTAGTTTATTGGAGATGATGGCTTTACTTGATGGAATTGTTCTTCTACAATCAATCTGGTCGGTATGGCACAATCCACGTGGAAAGTGTTGCTTGCGCACGGATTCTCTGGCGTTTGTGGCCTTTTCTTTTAATGAAAATCATGATTTTCGAGCAAAATTAGATCTCTTTTGAGTGAGTCGTTTCCTACGATGAAAATAACATGTTTGTGAATAAAAACATAAATAAAATCGCATGAAATGAACGGAAGAAAGATCACTATTTGATTCATATCAATAGCTCTAGCGGCACTAGAAGCCATGGTCTCCCAAAAATTTTAGTATTCTCTTTTATATCCATGTTTAATTTTATTAAAAAGTGACATGAATGATATAGTATAATGTTTGTACTTATATAAACAAACACAAATCCCCAAAATTGGCGGTCGCGCTTGAGTGACAAAAATTGGTAGCTAAAAAATCATTCATGGCGTTTAGCTGAGCCCACCTGCTCGCATTCAATGCACACCAAATTCGTCAAACCTGAAGCAGCAGCCATTAACAAATTCAGATACCCAATCACATTCCTTTGTCGTTTTCTTCTTTGCCACTCCCCTCCAGTTAGTTCCATAACTTTCGTTTCCATTTTCAATTTTGTTCATACTTCTATCTATGTTTCCTTTTTCTTCTCTTTTCTTTTAATAAATACTAGTAATTGCTGCTGCTGCTTCTTCTTGTGTTAATAGTAGTAATAAAGATGGTGTATGGGTGCGATACAGATGAATTGACACCAACAATATGCATTTAATGGACCTTTATTTATTTTTATTTGCCTTCCCTTTTGAAGTAGGGAAAGAGGAAAACGGATGAAAGGTTTGGAAATGGGTGCTGGGTTTTTGAATGTGGCTACTTCCACCAAGCAATTAGGATGGCTCTCCTCTGTTTTGGCTGGTATTTTGATGTGTAAAGTTGTAAGCGCCTCCTCCCTCTCTCTCTCTCTCTCTATTCATTTTGTGTTGTGACTTGTGAGTTAGTTGCCATGTCTTTAGCTGAATTTGGAAAATATCTTGTTTCAGAGGAAAATTGCTTTGTCATGTTAATTTGTGGAGTACTACTTCTGTGTTGTTTTTGTTTGGTTTCCACTTCAATAGTATGTGTGTATGCTAAAATTTTCTGGAAAAAAAAAATCAAAATTTAGAGGTTTAGGGTTTAGGCACAAGAGTTGAACATGCAAGATAGTACTACATGATTGATTAGAGAATTGATCCTAGAGACTGGCATGTTTTCCCAGCTCTTAACGAGCCAGCACGTTTTACGGGCTTTAGATTTCGTTTTAAAGAGCTCATGTCTTGTTCTTGAAGATATATGACTTAACCGGTGTGATTAGTGCGTCGTTGGTGAAGGAGTACAGAAGACTTAACCGGAAACAGAAACTAGAATGGGACAACAGGTAATGCTTGTTTCCTATTATCATGGATGTGTTTGTTATCTGGCAATTGCTATTGCATCTGAAATTTAAATGGTGACTGATTGTTTGTGTAGGGGGTTCTCCACCTTCCACGCAATCGTTGCATCAGCTTGCGCTCTGTATCTCTTGCTCGTTTCTGACCTTTTTTACGATTCTCGAGAGCAGTTGGTCATCAATCGGTCTTCAAGCTTTTCAAACACTACACTGGGGGTATGTGAATAAATGCCTCATAATAGTTGCAATGACTTAATAGTAAAAATGCGTTTCGATCACCCTGGAACTTAGCATACTTGATCAGAGAACCTGAATGTAGATAGCTATCCCGATCTTCATTGTTTGGATTCTTTCAGGAAACTTACTATTTCAGGAACCAGTTACAAAATTGCAGATCTTATTTATGGGTTCTTGTATGCTTTTCTAATATGTTTTGGCTTAATGATGCAGGTCTCAATTGGGTACTTTTTATCAGACTTGGCGATGATACTCTATCAATATCCTGCCTTAGGTGGAGTGGAGTATGTAAGTGGCCTTCTCTAAATGGATATTCAAATGTCTTACGTTACGTATATAGCCTTTTGTCTCAGTTACCTAGGATGTTGATCGGCGGGCTCTTTTTTTTTGCTAGCTCATACATCACGGACTCTCCTTGTTTGCAATTACTCAATCACTTTTCAGCGGTCAAGCGCAAATTTACATACTAATGGTTCTCTTCACTGAGAGCACAACTCCATTTGTTAATCTACGATGGTAATCTTCGGAAGCAGAGATTTTGTACCCATCTATTTGGTATCCTTAACACTCCTGCCAGTTCTTTACTCCTTTTAACACATTCAGGTATCTTGATGTTGCCGGCCTGAAGAACTCCAAACTATATATTTACAATGGTGTTGCTCTGTTCTTGGGTTGGTTGGTACGTGCCATTACACTTGAACAAAGTTCATCAGATTGTTTTTCTATTTTCATAATTTTAGTGGCATTTGTAGTAAAGAAACTCAATTAACTTCCCAAACCTAACTTTCTGTAAGATGCTCTGTAAAAATTTAATGGACATACTAACAACATTTCTAGTTCATTAAATGCATTAGCTGAATTCTCTATATGAAGTCCTGTTTACAATTTGTCTCTTTCTTTTATTCTCTTTTATCAACTACCTATTGTGTTTGACAGCATGGTATGGAGTATCCTGAAACAGAAGTTCATTATATTTGTATCTTTTGATATAATTGACATTCTTATTAGTATATGATTTGTCATGATGTTATATACACTGTTTCCTTTCATCTATTTTGTTTCATATATGTCATGATGGTTCTAACGCTTAATTTTGATACTCAGGTTGCAAGGATCTTTTTATTTGTTTTCTACTTCTACCACATGTACGTCCATTTTGATCAGGTGAGCAAGCATTTAACGTTTAATACATCAGTTCGATCTCTAGTTGTAAACATGCTCTCCAATCATGTGATTTGGTTGGAAATTGGAATAGCGTAATGGTTCTATTTTCTATTATTCAGCTGGAATAGTATTTGGTTATCATCTCATCACACTTGGACCGTTGCATAAATACATGATTTGAAACTTCTCCTTTGTCAGTGAAATGGAATAGGTCATTATATGTGCTTACATTGTGATAAAGGCATGTCCACTTTAAGTGAGCTAGAATCGTCATGAGTATTGTCTGTTTTAAGCCTTCGAGTGATACCCCAGAAACGGGTTATCACGACCCCTGGTTCTGATTAGGTTTGTGCATACATTATTGGTGTTTGGCAGGTGAAACTAGTGTACCCACTGGGGTTTTACAGCTTGCTTACAGTGCCCCCTGTGTTGGCGGCGATGAACTTGTTCTGGTTCTGGAAAATCGCAAGAGGTATGGTGAGGACGTTGAGCAAGGCTAGACACAGTCAATAGTTTTTTTACCATTCTCATTAGGCAATCCAATTACTATCAACTCTCAACTAGAATCTACACACCCTTCAGCATTTGCTGTTAGTCAAGTTTGTTTTTTCCTCTGTAATAGTACTCAGCATTTTACCTCTGATTCTTTATACCTGTGAGGTTTTTTATCTTGGATCACCCATTTTTACTGACCAACTCTTTGTTTTTTATTTTAAATCAGTATTTAATTAACCTAATAATGTAACCTTAATTGTGGATTAATAAATCCTAATTTTAGATTAATAAACCTTAACTATGGATTGAAATACCATATTTATGGATTGTAAACTCTAAGTAAACTAGTAAAGAATAATTAATAAATCTTTAGTCGTTGATTAATTCCTAATGGAGTATTAGTTTGTTAAACTCTAATTTTAGATGGAAAGTTCTAAGCTTAGACAGACGACTATGTACTAACTAGAGTTACAATACGCCGTAAAGTTGTGTTTATTGCAATTACCTACAAAGTATAGAATTGGTAAGTCGTGTGTTAAAGTTTTCTAATTTTTATTTATAAAAGAAGAAAAATTACTTGCCACTCATTCATTTCTGTATAAGTAAATTTATCTAGCACGTAGGAAACTTTTGGTGGAATACTTTTTGGTGTAATTTACGTGTCTATCTTCTTTTTGTGTAAACTTTTGGTGTAAATTCATCCGGCACCGTGAAATAGTTTTGATTATTCTAAAAGTGAAATAGTTGCGCTATATCCTTTTCCTCATCAAGTAATTTTTTTGTCAACAATAATTTGTAATTATAACTAGTCTTTTCTGTTGCATCCTTAATATTTAATCTTGATAGTTACAATTAACCGAATAAACACTAGATTTGGTATATATGGAGTTAGGAGTTGTTTATAATTAATTAAGTTAGTATTTTTGTACCACGGATATCAATCAATTATTTGAACAATTGCATGCATAGTTGCATCCAGTTCAAGGCTAAAGGCAAATGGATAAGAACAAATCATTTAATTTCCATTATCCAGCCCATTTTTGGATATGATAATACTTTTTCCGTTGTCTACATGGTAGGTTACAATAACATAAATATACTACTAATATTTATTTTTTTAATTTTAAATGTGATCGTGTAATTATATTACGACCAATCACGAGATTTGAATTAGATTCAAACAACACCATAAAAGTATAGCTTTGCGTGCCTGCGTTTGTGCATGGAAATATGTCGTTACGCTTACAACTTTGAATTTGCCAGCAGCAAGTTATTGACCATTTGCTGTGAACATGGAGGTGACTATCAAATAAGAAATCTAGATTCTTGAAATAAAAATGATTCTTTTCCAATAATCGAACTTATTGATCGTTTGGTTTTTTATTTTTTGACATTTGATTGTTTATGACTCATTATCATATAATTATCCATTTTAGGATTAAATTGTGAAATTATTTTAGTTGGATGAGAATGTTTATATGACTAATTATCATAGTATAATTTTTTATATAGAACTAAGTTGAGATTAAATCTCATAAATTAAATATAATAATATAGTCAGTACACTATTTAATTACTGTTAGATATAATCTTTTAAATTGAATGGACCTAATATTACTAATTTGGCACGGCATGTGGTACTCGTACAATTTTAACAAAGAAGTGAGTGCAATTTTGACAATGCTAAAGCCTAAAGGTATAAGCTTATGTATATTTTGATACACTTTTATTTAGTTTAAATTTTGGTTTAGATTCAACTAAAATGGAAAGAGTAACAATGGCCACATCTTTTAAACAAAACCAATAAATGAAATTAGTCAAATTACTATACATGCCAGAAGTCTTTCACATCTCCACCCTTAAACGGAAAATATGGATCATTAATTCAATACTCACTACAGAGTTCAAATTTTCTAATTACTTAACATAGAAAAATATAATAAATGCAAATAAAAAGACAAATGTATGGAATGCTTGCAATATTGTGCGCTTCCTCACCAATCTTCGAGTTGAGCCGATCCTTACCATCTCAAACCTCTCTCTCTCTCTTCCACACTTGTCTCCCATTGCATCATCTCCATCTCCATCTCCATATCCGCCATTATCGTTTTTCTCCAATGCCACACGACATCATCTAGCCACATTCAATCACTCATCACTGATCCACCTTTTTTTCTGATTTTGATCGACATGTTGCGAACTCTGGGGATCAATCTTCTGCGACGGACCGCGTGCCGACCTGCGTATCGGTTGATCGGCCCGTCATTGGCTCGGCACAGCAGCAGCGGAGGTGAGGGAAAGAGCAGGAACGTGAAAGCGACGAATCATGCAGAGGCGATGCGGCTGGCGAATGTGGAGGCGCTCAGGGAGAAGCTAAGGAAGGAAGACAAGGAAGTAATACCCTACGATGAACTCGTCAAAATCTGCTGCACCGCAGGCGTCGTCACCACCACCGATGAGGCCGCGGCCTTCGCTCGGGTGTTAGACGACGCCGGCGTTGTCCTGCTCTTCCGCGACAGAGTTTACCTCCATCCTGATAAGGTAGGTCGGTAAAGATCTTATTCCAATGATGATAACTATGTATGATCATTTGATCAAGGCATTTGTTCTTGTGTGAATACAGGTGGTTGATCTAGTGAGGAAAGCAGTGCCTCTGGCTCTCCTACCGGAGGAGGAGGCGTCGTGGAAGGCAGAGCTACAGAAGCTGCAAGAGAAGAAAGAAGAGATCGACATGGCTGCGCACAAGCAGGTGCGCGGAATCCTGTGGGCAGGCCTTGGGCTGACTGTGATGCAGGCAGGGCTCTTCTTCCGCCTCACCTTCTGGGAGTTCTCGTGGGATGTGATGGAGCCCATCGCCTTCTTCACGACCTCAGCAGGGATCGTGGTAGGCTACGCCTACTTCATGTTCACTTCCAGAGACCCCAGCTACCAGGACCTGCTCATGAGGCTCTTCCTGGCCAGGCAGAGGAAACTCATCAAGAGGCACAACTTTGACGTGGCCAGGTTCATCGAGCTGCAGAAGCACTCCAGGATGCCTCAGTATACATGTGCATCCGTCAAGAGGCAGATCGGCCTCGACATCGATCCACATGATCTTCTGCAAGACCACTCTAACCAAAACTAACACCTATTGTTTCCTTCTATTCTTTTAGGTGGCTGCCTTAGCCATTCTCATTTCTAAGTAATTTTATATGCAGTTTCTGATTCAACTTTATCATTGTTGAAGGATATCCAATAACACCATCTTAGATAATTAAGATTTTTCCATTAGAAAAAGGCTCCCTTAAAAAAAAGGCTATACATGAAATCCACAAGAAAGAGAGAATTCCATCTACTAAGGTAGTAAGGTGAACTCACACTAGGAACTGACCCAAATCATTACATAAGATGGTAGAGATTTTTCTTCTTGAATATCAAAAACTCACTCTCGAGACTATTTAGGACACTGATCACCGACTCTTCTCTCGATCCACTGAAATGCTCCACAATATCCGAATGCAGAACCTACATATAACTTACATTAATGATTTGATTTCGAATAAAATCAATTTGCCTATTTGCAAGGTCAAACATTTTACCCCATCTTTGAAGTTCTTGAGCCAGTCAAGTACAGAATCCTCTGTTGCTTCCAAAGCAACAGACTGCACTGCGTGTGCTTCGTCAAGTTTCAAGCGTTTCCTAGAGCAAGTGAAGTCATCTGCATTCTCAGATTTTCCAGTTGAGTTACCATTCATCGCGCTGTCAACTTTCATCTGATGATCCCGACTGTCAGCCAATGGCGCAGTATTGGACTGAGTGCCTTCAGTCTTGGATGTAAGGCTGGTGGATCCTCCCAAGAGTTCTGATGTCTCTTTCTTGGAGTTGTCTACTTCGCAGCTTTGCTGATGGGTAGATGCAATTACTTCAGTCGATATTTGCGTCTCTTGCATCAGCAAGCCAACCTTTATTTGAGTGTAGGTCACCTAATAGTTACAAAACATGGTCATACTTACAGAAGATCATATTTGTCATTTTAGTGCATAATCTAACATGATTGCATATTGTCTAATATCATACCTCTTCAGGTAACTCGTTTTTAATAGGTTTTAAATTTGTTCCAACTTTTGAAACGGCTTCCTGAATGTTGCTGAATGTCTCCTGTGTCAGTCCAACCTCGAGACATAATCTGGCCCAGTCAATAGGACATCCCTCTCTTCCGGCGTCAATTATATACATCAAGACTGTTTCTTCTTTTATTGGAGCTGCTCTACTAGGATGATTCTGAAAAAAACTAGGATGTTACTATAAAGAAAATTGTTCAATGAATGTAACTAGTATGCCCTTTTAAGAGACCTACAGCAATTTTTTGGGCTGTAAGGCCATCCTCTTGCCACATTTTCCAAGCTTCGAACTTTGCTGGTGATAAGTTTCTTTTCCTGTGAATTGTCGCAACCTTAGTTTGCATTGGAGATTCTACACTTGGCTCCCCATCCAAATTAAGACCCTCTTCTTGTGATAGCTGCCTAATGATTTGCAGCAAACGATCTCCATATGTATTTAAAAAGTGCTACAGAAAATTCATAATATGCACATTAGAGACCGATTGTATAAAAACAGAATGAAAGGGGTAATTTTTATGTTGAGGATAAAACATGAAGTCATTGAACCAAAAACCCAGTCAGTGGAAGATGTTCATTGTTCACTTCCTAAAAAGCCAATTTAAATTACCTCACTGTATTTGAAAAGTACGATCGTGATGAGTGATAGTTAACACATTTACTGTCTTAATTTGTAAAACAAGTGTACCTGATTCACACCATCAATATTTGCTAGCCTAGCTCTTGTCGAAGGCCTCGTCAATGTAATCCTTCTTAATGTTTGATCACCACATAATGCATATCTGAAAGGTGAAAAACTCTTTATCATCATGAGTTGTTTTTTCTCAAGCATAGAGCACAATCAGTGATCGATGAATATAAGGAAAACTAAGAACTTACGGAGCAGTTCTGTGTGCTTTTGCAAGTTTCATTCTCTCTTCCAAAAGCTTTTTGTAGAGCTTATCCTCAGCCTAAAACACATAAGTAATAAGTACAAACATAGTAGTGAAGCCATGTTCTTTTAGTCCAACTTCATGCAAATGTGAAAAACAAGAGAAATATCGAAACCTAACTATCTAAGTGAAGTAGATTGGATGTCATAAAAAATGTACTTTATGTTCTGATTGCCAATTAACAGTCATTGCACTTTCAGTTATCTAAATTGTTTTGTGCTTCTATCTAGAACACTAGCACTTTAGCAAGTAGCTATACCTGGGATAATCCATTGGAAACCTGACCCGAATTGTCAACAATCCCATTACCAGTTCCATCTTTGATCGCATCCTCACCCGCCAATTCTGGAGTCAGTGTTATATATAATGGAGGTTGATAATCAGGGTTGCAGGAAGTCAAAAACTGATTTCCTTTTGTTCCAACTCTGGTACAACAAAGAAGACTTGTTCAGGGCAATGAGAGTTCAGTGTGTATGCTACGTATATCAACACCCTTGTGAAGATGGGCCAAGGAGTAAAGAACTTGAGCTTTCCTAGAAAAGACGGGTTCTAGCATGGTCTGGGGGTTTTCTTTGCCCATATACATCGCCTACTTAGTCAAGAGGTTATAATGATACTTCTGGAAAATATTATAAGACCAGCCTTTTATCACAATAGTGTAGTAAAAATGCTTACCTTATACTTTTGTATATATCTTTGAAGGTTTCGACCAAATAATCTGCAGCCAGTGTAGAATTGATGGTGAATAAGGTAGTCTATTGGTAGAGCATTTAATATTGCAATCAAAGAAATAATGCTATCCACTAGTTTTCTGTTATCTGGTCCTAGAGAATAGTGCATGAATAAAGTATATTGCTCGAGGAGTTTCTCTATCTCAAAATTGGAAGGACACTAGGGATATTGGGAATTCTTCTCATAAATTTTGGATATGAAAGAGTGTGTAACTTAGTACAAATCATTTTTAAAGCAAGGCTCCTATTATATACCTTGTGCAATTAATTGAGAAGCTAGTGCCTTCCACCAATTAGCTGACATATCTTTTCCTAAGCCATGGAATGGAATCTTATCAAAACGAGCATCAAGAATTTTCTTGGACTGCAAACACAGAGGAAGGTATAATTATATAGAAAGAATATAGAATACTGCAGAATCTACAAATACAAACTAGATGAATATATCTTTTGATGCCTTGAACCAAAGCAGAAAATCAATGAAATCCAATTTGTAAAAATAGGAGATGGAAGTGCAATGAGGATTCTAAATGAGATCCAATTTGTAAGAATAGGATATAGAAGTGCAATGACGAGAATGAACTACAGCTGATTCACTCACACTTTTGCATACCCCCAAAACAAAAGTTGTTTGTAGAGACGAACAAAAACCAACAAAAGAGATGTTGAGGCTCATGAAACTACTTGGAAAAAAACTGAATCTTTTTAGAGTATGTCTAACTTCCTATATGCTTGCAATATTGGCTTATCACTCTATATTTTATCAGCAAAAAAGCTTACTCTAGATCCGCGAAGTACATCAATAGGCAAATTGAGACCCCAGTGTCCCCCACATGATTGAATGCAAGCCATAAGAAGAAATGCCTCTCTAGACATATCAATCTCTTTTTTTGAGCTGGTGCAATTATCACAAGTCCCTGCATAAATCATAAATCATATTTAGCAGACTCTAATGTAATTGAAATATATAATGTCTAACACATACTCCCTCCGTCCTTAAAAAATAGACAAACTAGTAAATGGCAAGAGTTTTAAAGTGCAATTGGTAAAGTAAGAGATATATGGGAAAAAGTAAGAGAGGGGGAAAACAGGTAGTGGAAGGAGTGTTAGTGGATTGTGGGGCTCAAATTATAAATGATGCATAGGATTTATTATTTGTTGAAAACTTTTCATGTTTAGACTATGTCTAATTTTGGGGGACGGCCCAAAATGGTAAAACTAGTCTATTTTTTGAGGATGGAGGGAGTAATATCTAATAGTTTTAGGCATTTAGTAAACCATAAAATGACTTGAAAGATTATGCATTCTTCCTTTTTGTACATTGGGAATAAGAACACAACCCGTGCAACCAGCTGTGATCAATAAGACATTATGCTTTGAGGTTTTTCCCCATACATCAGATTTATTAATAGGACAAAACCACACTCTCAATATCAAAACAAGACAAATTTACCTAATCTACATTTTAAAGATTTTGACGCACGTCCAATTTTAGAGTTGCGAAACTTATCTAATCGTGGACTTCTGCTCTAACTGAAGGAAACAAATATTCAAGCACCTTTATTTTATTATCAGTATACTCTGTGATGATATCATGATGCTTTAAAGTTTTCTACTTAGTAGATGACTACAATCCCTGTTTGCAACATTATTTCTCAAATGATGCATCATTATTTAGAGGTTAAACAAAGATTTTGTAGAAATCATTTTCGAGTCACTAAATAGAAAAGGCACTGAGTCTAGTTTCATAATGATTAACCATTTTTGCACTCACTTGATGCTAGTAGAAGAAAGGAAAAATATGAACTGATAAGTAGATCTAGATCATATAAAAGCACAAATATGAGAACTTTATATGTGTAAATATGAGAACTCAGAATGGTTGGTTCTCTTAGAATTGAATTTCCAGCCACTACTAGCAAATATGGTAGTTGGATAACAAGAAAGAATGTAGGTCCAACAATATTTAGATAAGAAACAGTAACACAATTTCATACCACAGCGAGACGATGGATATGCCTCTCCAAAGTATCCTAAGAGGAAATTTCTTCTGCAAGTTGTCACCATGCAATAACGTTGCGCTGCAGCAAATGAATCCATTATTGCTTTTCTTTGGTCTGCCTGGTTAAACATCACATCACATGTTTAAAAAATCTTTACCAGAACCAGTGTAACATAAAGATATTCAAAGAAAAAAAATGAGGTAGGAAACTGCAGATATATGTGAAAGTGAAACTATTAAAAAGTCGAATATAAAGAGTCAAAATACATACTGTGCGTGCTTCAGAACAATAAAAATCACCCTTGCCGAAGTCACTTCTTGTGTAATACAGCCGGCAGTTTGAAGGAATCCCATCTCTACCACAACGCCCACTTTCCTGATAATATGATTCCAAACTCTTTGGGCAGCCATAGTGTATTACATGTCTTATATCAGGCTTGTCAATGCCCATGCCAAAAGCTATAGTTGCAACCATTATATAAAACTCATCTCTGATGAAGGACCTGTAAGAAGTCATGACACATCAACTGCTATTTCAGAAGCTTTGATTGACACAATATTCAGACCAAAAAGATATTATAAGCATATGGAATATATCCATCATATACTCAAAACCATCAGGAAACATAAAAAAATGAAAAATCTATGCTGATCGTATTTGCAGCAGCATGTATCTAAGACAAGTAAAAAACAACTACAGTTATGCAGAAGGTTTATAAATATATAGACCTGTGGTAGTCCTCACGTGCTTTATTAGACATCTGTCCATGGTACATTCCAGCCTGAACTCTTGATTCCATAAGGCTCGCAAAGACCTGAAGAAGCCATAACAAACAATCAGCATCAGACGCTCCGGTGCAAATATATTCGGGCCTCAGAAATTTCTTCTTCAGAAAATAGAATAAACTTTTGAAAGTCTATACATTTTAAATGTAGATGTGATATGGATATATTAAGGTTTAATATATTTTCCCTGCAAACTTATGCATACAAACAAGATACAATATATGATGCTAGAGTAGAGAAACATGAATACCTCTTCCACATCTTTGACTGTGGTGCAATATATTATAGTTGATTCTGTTTTAGCAGCACAGGTAGAGATTTCTGACACAAGTTCGTTCAGAAAAGCACTGCCCCGGACAAAAGATTGACAACTGTAGAAGAGATTCTGGCGGTCGAATGAGCCAATGGTTATATGTGGAGATTGCAATTTCAATGACTTTACGATATCATCACGCACCCTGGAAGTAAAAGAGAATTATCGGAAGCAATGCACGAAATCATATCAAATAATGATAAAATCGCACTGGAAAAAGAATGATAAGTCATGGATTCTAAAAATATATTCCCACCGTCCCACTATTAGAGACGAGCCTAGACGAATTGGACACATAGATTAAGAAAGCGGTATTATGTGTAAAGTGGTAGGGTCTAGTTTTCCACTGAAGTTTACTAACTTTTTGTGAGTAAAAAGTTACATATTTGGACTACGCCACTTATAGTGGGTCGGCCCGATAAGATATAAATGTCACTTATAGTAAAAGTGAGGGAGTGTAATATAAAACTACACAATGGTAACTACAAAATATTCCAGATGAAAATTGTAACCTAGATGACTACTCCTATTTGCTATGATAAATCATAGACCAATATAGCAGACATGCAAACAAGTTTGTCTTGTAATTTCAGGACAAAATAACAAGTAGTATTCGACAAAATTATGTACATCAAGGGACACCAGTCTTAATAGTGCAAAACATTTGTGATCTTGTGTATGGAATTTGTGACATAGCAATCCAATGGCTATGAGAAAATTTCCAAATTTTAAATTACATGCACCCCGTGTGAGGGATATTTGTTAAACAAATGGCGTGTAGTTTCCAGGCAGAGGCATGTTATCACTGAATGCAGCACTATAGTGATTGGATCTACATCACCAAGGTAGATTCTATCATTCTACTAACACAGTACGCAACATACATTGTCTTGATTGGAGGGACTTAAAATTGGATAATGTGGAAAATAGATCTATACTTACTTTCCAGTAGCTGTAGCTGTCAATCCAACAAATGGTACGTTCAAAAGAACATCACGCAGTTTATCTAGTTGTTTGAATTCCACCCTGCGTAGTAGGCAAACCTTAAGAAATGATGAGAATATCATGGGTGAAAGATTGACATAATTGTGAGTTAACATGACAGAACCACAGATAAGTTTGATGATACTAAATGTGTCAACATAAACATGAGAACGTGTTTAGTAAAATCATACTACTTCTTTCTCATATGAACAAAAAACTAAAAAAAGAGGATTCAAAGAATCAAAATTATCTTCATAAAACCCGTTCCAACAAGGACAGCAAACTATTTGTTGGTCAGAAAAGCCAAGGTTAATTATATTAAATAATCAAATGTTGAACTTAAGGGTCCAAAGTTAGCTCATAATATGAATATCCTCAATTATTCATATGGGAATGTGAGGAAACAAAAATGTGTTAGATGACTGGGCTGCAAAGTGTCACAAATTTACTTATTTGGGTGCCCTGAAATTTCAGTTGGGAAAATAGTTTTATTTAGTGGCACAAAGATGTATTTTGAAAGAAGGAATACCGGGTTTGAAAGAATTGAGATTTCAATAATAAGAATGGACATATACTAAAAGAATATAAAATTGTGCTTTAGAGAAAGCAAGTCAAAGCGAAGAAAATGATAATTTTATATAAACACTAAAATGCTTTCCAGGAGACATTGTTAGGCATGTCTGAAATCAATAAGTACATCTTTACTTGGGGAATGATAATTTCAGGGGAAGTAAATCCTTAACAGCATAGAGCTCTGGGAACACAAGAGGGGTTGGGGACTAGGGGCAGGTAAACCTTTTCTCAAGTGTCTACTTTAATGTGAATCTTGCTTTCTCGGGAGCAAAAGAGACACATTAAAAGCATTTAGTTAGACATGATAAGATCATAAAGGACCAGAGACTTCAGAAACTAGTAGACATGAAAAGTGACATTATGTGAAGTGAGCTGAAAAGCACACGCCATTGTGAACCCAACTGATAGTTATCATCAGGCAAACAAAGAAATAGATATTAGAAAGAGGCTTGCCCAATGAGCAGGGGCGGAGCCACCTTATAAGAAGGTGGGGCAAATGCCCCTCCTCAAATATGTTTGCATGTACTAATTCATTGTGCAATTTTGTAAAAATATTTGAATTTCCTTGTATTTGCCCCTTCTCAAATGCTCAAAATTTCCTCACATATAATTTTGCCCCCTTTCATTTATAATCCTAGCTCCGCCCCTGCCAATGAGCCCCTCAACCACTCATTGTCTCATAGTCATATACATCGGTTTCCTTTCACACATTTTACAATCAATATGTTTGTGTTAGTTAAAAAAAGAAACGTAACAATCATTATAAAATCAACCGACCTGAAGTTATGTCCCCACTCTGATATGCAATGTGCTTCATCAACAGCTAATAAGCAAATTCCATAATCTAGTAATCTTGACCAGAAACTGCAGCACCATCGTCATAAATCACGAGAAAGGCAATACAAGAAGTCAAAGAGAAAGTAATTAATCAAGTAGCTTTAAGAATGAACAGAAATTAGCATTCAGCTCTAATAAACAGGCATCAGAAATGGAAACAGACAGAGTAGGAACAGTCATGGAAAACTTATGCATGTAGCTCTTTCCAATAAAAAAGTATCTGTACCACAAGCTATGTATAAAGAGGTTACTTAAAAGGGATGGGTAGATGAAATCCAAGTTTTTTATCACAAGTTCACCAAATTGCATCAGCAAATAATACTTGTAAACAATACGCACCTGCTCGGAAGCATGCAGGCCTTCTCTGGTGTCATGTACAGAATATCATATAGACCTCTCTCAGCATTAGTTAGGGCATTTGGATCATTCTGAGCACTAGAAAGATACTCTGCTCGTATATCCCTTTCCTTGAGGGCCATGACCTAATCACAAAACAAGCTATAACTACATCCAAACCAATTCCACAAATTAAATGAAAGCATGATGAATAGGCTAAAATGCGTACCTGATCCTGCATCAAGGATATGAGCGGGCTTATGACTACAGCAGTCTTATTCAGTATTAAAGGAGGCACCTGATAGCTTTAATCATCGGAGTAGGTTTTTCAAAAGTTGATCAGTTTCAGCAATTAAAGTGAGCAAAGGTTATAAACTTACAATGCCTAAAAAATGGAGGAAAATTAGAAAAATTACCACAATGACTTGCCACTTCCGGTCGCCATAACCACTAAGCAATCTCTACCTTGCAGGATACTGTCCACAATTTCTTTCTGGTAAGGTCGGAATGTGGAGAATCCGAAGAATTTCTGCAGCCAAAATAACATAACAAACGATAAACCCTTAGGCACAAAGAAGGGAAATAAAAACGATGGAAATAGTTCAAAAATTAAAGGATTAAGCGACGAACTTTGAGAGTGGACTCCATTAATGGATCTCGCATTCTTCGGTGAAACAACAGTCGGCCAAGCCAAGATAGAGAGTGCTTATTAGGGTGTTATAGATTGTTTGAGTACTCCTTGTTACTGTTTTTATTTCCTTTTTTTTATTCCCGCACTTACAGCTTCCCGCCATTTTTCATGGAAATTGTGTTTATGCTCTCCTTGTTATTCAGTTCACTCCTACTACGGCATGATAAAATGTAAACTTATATATAATATTGATAAAACTCTTCGGCACAGCTTCAACACAGTTTAAATACAATATCAATTCAGTGTAAAATTTTAAGATTTTAATGTCAACACAACATTAACACAATATCAATACAACATCAATCATTGAATGCCGTTGAAATTCTTTTAACATTTTCCTGTTGCTGTTGATATTTTTCAATGGTCCAGATCATGGTTTTAAATTTATACAATATTTAGAATTTTTATTTGATCACATCCCCTAGTACTACTATATACTCCTTCTATCCCATAAATAATTTTCTATTTTATCATTTTTGTTCGTCCCATAAAGTATATTTTACTTGGAACCAATCCAATAATAGACATTAAATACACCCTTCAATCTTTTCAATATACACATTTTCATTTAATTTAAAGTCAAACAATTTTTTATACTTGCATCGGGTCAAACTGAGACAAACTTTATAAGACATGGAGTATTTCATTTTGATTATAACGAGTTATAAAATATAAAGAAAGAAAGTATAAAGAGAAAAGGTTAATAATAAGCATTATTCTTATGAAATGATCATATTCTAATGCTTATAGCACCCTAATCCAAAATCAAGACCAAACTTCCACCCTTAGATTTTAAATGAGTGAATGAGATTAAATCTTACGGATCTCAATAAATAGTAGACAAAGTATTAATAAAAGGGTAATATCGTCATTATGTTATCATATGATAATTTTCGTGGATGTTTTTTTATATCAACATAGTGTATTACAAATATCAACAATATGACATAAAAATATCAACACTAGTATAAGAAAATATCAACACATATTTATTGAGATTTTTTGATGTATTTATTGATAAAAATCTGGTTATCAACATTTATGAAAACTATAATAAAAAATATCAAATTTCATCATCCGAACGTCATCGGAACATATGCAATTGAGATTTCGTTGAAATCCTTATAAAATTATCTTTAATTTGATATATTTTTTGCGAAAAGAATAATTTAAATCGAGAGAGTTACGTAAATTTAAAGTTTTAAGATGATTTTAATGAGAGTAAATTGAAATTAATACTCTCTAATTTTATTTATTAATTTTCTTAATTAAAAATATAATTCATGTGGCATTATCTTCTAATCTAATAGCTAAAATTTAGTCTTAGTTTGGGATTGCTAATTAGTTAGCAATTGATCATTCTCCCTGTGAAATTTATTTTCTAAAAAATAGTAAAAATAAAATGAACGAATCTAAAAGATATTATGAAACAGAGTTATTATATAGAGTAGAGCGTGATAAATTATGTACTATTCCAAATTTGTACTAACTGTGAATCCAAAATTAACTTTGACAATGCCACCTCGCGACGCATCAAAAATTAAATAGTACTGTACAATTTTCTTTGCATGCACAAATCATGATTTGTCTATTTACTTTCATATTTACAGGGGGTATTTAGTTGTATGTCAATAATTTACTACTACTGCTATTTATATCTAAATCAAAATTACGCCAATAAGACTAAAATTAAATAGGAGTACGATTTTACAAATAAATATAAATACATTAGAAAGATATGGAGGAAGAATTCAAAAGGGAAAAAATGAAATGGGAAATATTGATATAAAAGGCCCATTATTACATTAAGAAGGCCTCCACTAGTCAAGCACTTTTCGGTCTCCACACTATCTGCGTCCTACTACCTCCGTTCTTGATTAAGAGTCATACTTTGACCGGACACGAATTTTAAAAGTTTTAAAAAATATAAATAAAATTGGTTGAAAAAGTTAGTGGAATGTGAGACCCACTTTTTTATATTGATTTTATAATAAAATGTGAAGTGAGTTAATGGAATGTGAGACCTACTTAACATTTATGGTAAAAATGAAGTGTGACTCTTAATTGGGGATAGACCGAAATGAAAAAGTGTAACTCTTAATCGGGGATGGAGGGAGTAGTATAGAGCATCTACAATAGTGCTTTCTCTTTAGTATCCGGGATCTACATATCACTCCCTCCGTTCCATAGAAATAGGTCATTTGGGGTTGACATGAATTGTGTAATTGGTAAAGTAAGAGAGAAAGAGAAAAAATAGTTGAAATTGTGTATGGTGGACCCATAAGTGAAAAAGTAAAAAAGAGAAAAAAAAGTTGTCATAAATGAATACGTGACTATTTGTATGGGACGGACGAAAAATGAAATATGGCCTAGTTCTATGAGACGGCAGGAGTACGTTTTAATCATTTTTTATTTCATTTCTTAACTAAAAGATAACACCTACAATAATTCGTCTTATCCCTTAGTTGTTTGTGGATTCCACTATTTTATTCTTTAATTTAAAAATTCAATTAATAAACATTTCATTAATAATAAAACTTCATTAAAAATTCAAAAAGCACATTGCAAATTCTTAAAATTAAACTTACATAATTTAAATCCTAAAACTTTAAAATTGCATAGTTTAAATCCTAAAATTAGTAAAACTTACGTAACTAAAATTCTAAAAATAAAGAATCATTAATTTTTTCAGTGGTAGCGGCAGCGGCGGCATATTCAAATGAGAAATGAAGAGTGTAGTTCTCTGGTGATGTGTCGCTTGTTCTGGCCATATCATACGTGAAGTGTTGGCGGTATAGCGGTGAACAATATTCCTTTTAAAGAGTTGTGGAAGTTTGGAGGGTTTCTTGGTTTGTCCCTCTCGTCTTCTCTATTCGTATGCCTTTCGACATAAAGTACTTCAATTAAGAATGCAAATAAAAAAATTTTATAGAGAAATATAAGAAAAGAATGAGTGAGTTGTTTTTACGTGAAAAAATGGATAATGAATGGTTTATTTATAGATAATTTATTGATGAATTAGAGTTTACAGAAATTAAAAAGAATAATAAAAAAAAGTGAAAAAATAGTAATACAATGGTAATACAAGGAAGTGGGATTATTTATGTATATATATATATATTTTTTGAATTTTTTTCCCTAATTTTTTTAAAATTAAAATTCTAACACTCAAAAGTCAAAACGATGCCTATTCACGAGGGAGTGGGCGTCACCGCACACTCCATATCGTGCTACGTGTGTCGGGTGTGTCGTGTCCTCAGACGAAGACATGGTCTCCACAGTGAGCGGCTCTTAGCGGAGAGATATATGCATGCAACAGGGTGCCTTATATTACTAGTTATTTAAGTTGCTAACTATGTCAACTCATCAATACAGTGTATTAAAAATGTCAACACGATAACATCAAAATGTCAACACATAATATCAACATATTATATTGAAATTCAACAAAATTATGTGTTGACATTTTTAATACACTGCATTAATAAGTTAGCAAGTTAGCAATTGATTACACTCCTCCAACTATATATATTTCTTTGGCGTCTAGTTGCACTTAACTCCAAAATTGTACTCCGTATTGCAAATTCAAAGGTCCAACTTATTGCCATGTCTGCTTGTATATATGCAATAATGAATAATTCAACGAAAATTATAGCTAGACCCAATACAGCTTCAAATAAAAAGTTTCAATTTTGTTTTTGAAAAGTTATCTATAGCCAAATATCAATAATTGTACCTTGGTCAGATCAATAAATATAACTAATTATAATAAGCGATCTAAATAGAATTCGGTAGTTTCTTTTAGATATGTTTCTAAAACATTAACCTAAGTTTCCATAAAATAGTTTTTCGTCCTTCGCAAACAATTTAACTATGCTCTACGCATCATATTTATTGAGGATAATTCGAAATTCAAAGCAAATGGAAGTCATAATTAAGAATTTGTTTTGAATTTGTTTTCCTCATTCGAAGAAATCGACGCTGACAAGTGACAAGCATAGCTAATTAGAGGTCCCCCCTCATTTATTAATTGACCAGGAAAACACATTTATCTTCGATTCTATGTGATCTACTGTGGTTAGTCAGTCAAATAAAACGTGTTTTGTTTTTTGTCCTTTATTTCTTTTACTTAGAAATAAAATTTCCAAACTTTTGAATAATTGGTCCATCAGTTCGTAGTTTTCAAGTATATTGGCAACGGGAGAGAGGGTGGAGCCAGGATTTATTGTAGTAGGGGCATAATTATAATATGTAGAAAACTTTTATATACAGTACTCCCTCCGTCCCATTGAAGATGATCTCTTTCCTTTTTAGTTTGTCCCAATTAAGATGATCCATTAATACTAAAAATGAAAACATTTTTATCTCTACTTTATTCTCTCTCTTACTTTACTCTTTCCACTTAACACACAAAATAAAGCTATATAAAATCTCGTACCGCCCAAGGAAGGAGTACTTGAGAAAGGGTATTTTGGAGTATAATAATTTAAACATTTGTAATAAATGTATAAAGGTGAATAAATAATGGTGAGGAAGGGCATTTGCCCCATGCGCTACCAGGCTAGATCCACCCATGGGTCATTTATAACTCTAAATAAAATGCAAACCTCATTTTGTTTGATAGAATTTGGGACTTATTAGTAGTACTTAAATTACTTAATTTTCTTTTAGTTTCTTTCTTGTTTCATTAATTGTATATTAAAATTCGTGTCAAGTTTGAGGTGTAACATTTGTTTATGAAGTTGATTTTTGCCCACATAAAATTCGAGAAAACAAGAAAGAACGTCTATTTGGACTAGATCGAATGTTTAAATAAACACCGTTGTTTAATGGCCAAGCAAGACTCAACAAATATGGAATAGCTGGAGAAAGAGAGATGGAGACGCTGACACTCCATGGTTGCAAACATCGAGTTTGCCTCGCCATGATATGTGTCAGGCCATCTCAAAGCCAATCCCAACATCCCACTCTGGGATGTTGGTGACTATTACGACTTTTTTTTACTATACAATAATAATTGATTAATTAATTAATTATTATTATTATTATTATTATTTTAACTTTACATAATGAAAATAATAGTGTGAATTGTCACTTTTGTTTTCTTTTGGGGAAGGACCGCATGCAGGAGAATAGAACCCAGGAGAAAGCTTAGACGTGATTTAGAAGTTTGTGCTATACTTGGACTAGTATTTTCTATTGTTTCAAAAATTACGTATTTGATTTTGGTGTTGGAAATATCTAAATTATACTGCATTTCAAGCTTTTAATTAAAACGGGGACCGAATCAACGTAAATTTTTAGGAATTTTAATTAACGTAAATTTTAGGAATTTTAATTAATTAATTTTGTTATTTATATCAGTTATTTTAACTTTATAAAATTGATGATAATTAAAAAAAATTTAAATTAAAGTGTGGTATGAATAAAAGGCATGTGGAGATGTATCGGGTGGGTTATGAGAGTTGTGAGTTAAGAGCATCTCCAATGCTATTAGGCCAGCCACTCTCTCTTCCTGCCACATTTGATATGTTTTTAGCTTTTCACCATTGAATTTGAGTGTAATATGTACTCTCTCCGTCTTAATTAAATTGGATCACTTCTTTTAGATATAGAGATTAAAAATTGTTTTGAAGGATTTAAATAAGGAGTAATAAAATAAAAAAGAAGAGAGAAAAAAAGTAGGAGAGATAATAGAAAGTAAAGTAGGTGATGAATGATTAGATGTTTATTTTTTGTAAAAAAAAAAAATAATGACTCAACTTTGTTGGTACATCCCAAGAGAGAATACGACACAACTTAGTTGGGACGGAGGGAGTATTAGAACACAAATATGATACTACCTCCGTCCACCAAAATTTGTCTCACTTTAACCCGGCACGGGTTTTAAGAAATATAATGGAAAGTGAGTTGAAAAAGTTAATGGATTGTGAGTCTTACTTTTATATATTAGTTTTATAGTAATAAAATGTGAGTAAGAATTAGTTAGTGGAATATGAGGTCCACTATAAAAAAAAATGATAAATATGAAATGGGACAAATTCTGAGGGACGGATAAAAATAGAATAAATGGGACAAATTTTAGTGGACGGAGGTAGTATCAATTTGAAACCAAAAAAAAAAATCATTTACATAGTCTTACGATAAGATATAAATGACTAAAAGGTAAGTAGAGGCAACCTCACTCCTTTGGTTGACCCCTCTTTTCTGGTTGCTCATGTCTAGGTAGCCGGAACTTTCTCTTGGTGGCTTAATTTTTGGGCGTGTCTGTTGAGCGTTGTGCTATCTGTGCTTGTTTCTCTCCTTTTCTCTTTGGTAGCTGTTTTGGCTAGGAAGTTGGTTTGTTTCTGCTTCGGGTTTATTGTTTTGTGTTTCTTTTTGGACGTATTGGTTGTTAAACAATGGCTTGCTGCAACCGCAGGCTTGAGCATGTATCTCATCAAAAATAAAATAGATAAAATATTCCAAAAAGGCGATCTTCTTTTGTTCGAAAAAATAACATAAAATAAAAATAAATTATTCACTATATATGCATTTGTGTGTATTTTATTTGTATTTGATAGAAATACCTTTTTTTTAAAGAAGAGGTCTAACAATCCATATGGATGTTGGAAGACAATCGAAAATTAAAATAATTTGAAATTATGACGTTAGAAATATTTTATTTTATCTTTTTGGAGATGGGCATGACAAATATGGATGTTTAAACAGAAAGAGTTAATGATTATATGCACGTACTATTTATTCTATTTAATTGGTCCAGGATAAACAAATTGTAAGGAAAAAAAGACATCACGATGGTGAAATAATGTAATGAAAATTACAAGGGTTTAACTAAAAGATGCACTCCAAATTTGGGCTCAATAACCAAATTTAGGAGGGGCGAATGGACGTATTTAGGCGACAAGGAAATGGAATATTTGGACAAAATGAAGGAAATCAAGATCTTAAGTTCGACCAAAGCCAGGTTTTGGCCTAAGCAGAGACGGGGTCCAACTCCAAAGGGCATGTACAAATACGGATACTTGCAGGCGCCCGTTATCCCATTAGCAAATCTTTGGGGATTGAACTCATACGAGTCCGATCCCCATATCTCTGGATCCGTATGCAAAGTCGTCACCAACGTCCACAAATTCACGCCCTTTGGCACATTAATCTTCCCGAATTTCATGTCCTTGAGGGCCTCCCTCGACACCACTGACACAGGTGGGTAGAGGCGTAGCGACTCATTGATTGCCATAGTCAGCTGCACGAATAAAAAATAAGTCACATTCATATAACTATTCATTTCAAATAGTAGTGTTCGATAAGAGACAGTTTGGTAGGGTAGATAATTAATGAAAGACCTGTTTCATTTTCTTGGCGGCCTCGTAATCAGGGACCTGGCCCTTGCAAACGTCGACAACTTCGCGGCGGATCCGGTCCTGCCACTCCGGGTTGGAGGCCAAGAGCATGAGGCACCATGTGGCCGAGACAGCGGTGGTCTCGTACCCGGCCAAGTATATGTTCTTGCAGTTGTCCACCACGAACCGGTCGACTGCATCCTGGCTCAGATCACTCTGCCTGGCTCCTTCAAGCACCATTTGAAGCAGATCCTTCTCGAATCCGGCCTCGTCTCTTTCCTTCACCACGTTCAAAACTAACGTCTTGATATCCTTCTCCAACGCCCATGCCTCCCGGTTGCTCTTCGTCGGAAGGTGCCTCATGCCCGTTCCAGAGACGAAGAGTTTCTTGGAGGAAACTTCTTGCAGGGCTCTGAGTTTCAGGAAAATCTCTTCTCCTTTGGAATAATTGCTTCCAAAACAAGCTCTTGATATCACATCTCCTGAGAAACTCCTCATGTATTCATCAATCTTAATCTCTGCTAATCCACCAGCTTCCTCGACTTGCCTTTTCCACGACTCACACAACCAAATAGTCGAATCTTGGATCAAGTTAATCATCCCCTAAAATAGTGTGTGTTGTTAGGAATTATGGGAAACTTATTTTTTTATAGGGAAAAGAACATAAAATTAAAGAATGCGTCACGATGCACTTGGACCTGAAACCTTTGATTTCAGGCAGCATTACCAGTCTACCACTGGGCCAACTCATATACACAGTTATGGGACACTTTTATACCTTTACTTTGTCCATGTAGAGTTCCGGTGCAAGAATCTTCCTCTGGTGGACCCAATGGGGTCCGTTTGAGGTAAGGATTCCTTGCCCGAGCAACGCGCCTCGCTCCTTCGCCTGATACGTCGGCTTCCCTAAATCCAGCGACGTGCACGTCGTGATCTCCCTCACCATCTCCGGCTGGGTCACGTGCATGATCTGCGTGGTGCCCAGAGAGAAAACGAATACTTCTCCTGAAACCAAATAAACCACTAATTTAGTTAAATACGCGACAAGAATATGGTAAGCAGGAATTTTATTACTACTTAATTTAAAAGGAAAAGTAAGTAAATGCAAATAGTATTAGTAGTAGGAGTACCATATTGCTTCCTCCACTCGTCGAAGAAGGGGAGCAGCGCGGCGCCGCAGTTGTGGGCGGGCGGGGGGCCAGAGACGGGGGCGGCTTTGGCGGCCGCGTCTCTGGCCCTCTTCATCTCTAGTATGTTTCCGAGGAGAAAAGCCGGAGGCGGACCGGACAGGCCTTGGCGGCGCAAGGCGGAACGCAGCCTCCGAGGCTGCGCCACCACGACGTTGTAGAGGAGGAAAAGTAGCCGGAGAGAGACGACCACCGCGGCCGACACTAGGAGGTTCCACAGGTATTGGGTGGCCATGGCGTGATTAAGCTAGCTCGACCTTTTCTTTTCTCCTTGGATATTTTTTAGGAAGTACTAATAAAACATCTTTTTATAGAAAGAAAAATCTTGAAATTTTCACCATGTTACGTCATCGCAGTGGAAAATGGATTAGGCCATCTATACTAGCTAAAAAGATGACTTTTTCATCAACTAGATTATATTTGAAATGTTAACTACGCCAATTAGTTTGTTCAATTATTTGCTATTTTTTCATATGGAAAAGCTGCAAATGTAAGTATTTCTTGAATTTAAGGTAGAGTTATTTTATAATTTTTGAGTTTTAGGTATTTAGTTGGAAAGCTCCAAGGAAATATATTTACTTTAATTATATTATATAAAATAATATTAAGCTAATTCTTTCTTGTCCTCCGAAATTATCTTTAGTCCTATTTCTTAGAGTATTAATGCTAATTATGTTTTTATGTTCTATAATTACTAAATTATGTGGGATAGGGGGAGTAGTTATTTAAATACTTTTTGTTTGAAAGTGTAACAAAATACTAGTAGTACTAGTATAATTCTTTCAATTAATTTATTTTTTTAATAGTTCCGGTAGCCTAAGTACTATTACAACTATAATATAGAAATATTTTTGTGTTGCGCACCTAAAACTACATGTAAAAGAGACCAGAGGGGCGACTACGCATTAATTGAACATGCCTTGGCACAACACATTAAATTTAATTCGTCCATACTCAAATCACATACCTTCACCTCGTTCATAATGTGGAATGCATGACTTTTTTTTATTTTTTTTTCAAATATGGAGTAATTTACATACACTGTTCTCATGTACATAAATTCTCATTTTCAACCTACCGATTGAAAATGAAGCGTTTCGCATACAATATTTATTAATTTTGGAGAGCGTGAAAAATTCGTAGCTACTATATCGAATTATGCATTGATGACTTTCATTTCTATGTGGCACTGGTGTTGATCATTTTAGATATTATAAAAAGTGTTGGATCATTTTTATGATTATTTTTTTTTTTGAAATATTAGCGTAGTGCAAGTTTTGTGCAATTCTATCTTAGTAATCATAGTCAATTGGAACGCAATTAAATATTGCAATCAACATATTCTCCACTAGATCAATTCTGCTTTCTATTTTAAGTAACTGAAAATTCGACATCTGTTTCCAAAAAGTTGTTAAGACTTAGTGACCAGCACACAATATGTGGTGATGAAGTTATGATGATTGATGCCCACTATTTAAATCCAAGAAATAAAGATGACAATAATTACTCCTTACACACCAATATACAAGTCCAAATGTGTGCCATAGCATGATGTATGTTTAATCTAGAAAGCACCGTAAAGTCATTAAGAAAGTATAAAAAATAGTTAGACGCAGTTTTGGTTATCAGTATGATCAGTTTAATATAATACTACTAATTAGTTAATGTTATAGTACTATTAATTAGTATTATAGTATAGACTGTTAGCACTTTTTTTCTTCATATATTGTGATTAAATTCCTAACAAAGTAGAACAATGTTTTACATCATGTCGTCCGGATCTTCTTATTTTCATCATGACCATTATTTAAAATCTCAAACCTCAACCATATTATTTAATTAAAAGGTAACAAGTTATCCCATCAATAAGAGTCTTAGACCGTCACGTTTTCATTACATCATACCAATTTTTTAATCAATTTATATGTCCTATCCAAATCCAACGTCCCTTGTGTATTTTGTAATTTATTGTATGTATAAATGATTTTTTTTATCAAATAACCGTCACGTTTATCGAATTTTAATAAATTTATATATCCTATCCAAATCCAACGCACACTGTCACGATTTTATGATTTTATGTACTTCTGTATAAATTTTACTAACTATTTTACTATACTTTATAATTATTTCCTTTTTGTCCATAAATGGAGAACGATTTTATGATTTTGGGGTGTTTGATTTGATGGGTGATGTAGTACAAGATTTTGATAAACTAAAATAGGACTGAATTATTTAGGCTATTTAATTTTGTATTTGGATTGATTGATTTGTTGTAGGGTAAATTGAAAGATTATAATAACAGTCACGTTTCATTATTTCATAGTATCAATTTTTTTGTGAATTTAATTCTCCTCTCCAAATCCAACCTACCTTGTATATCCACTAAATTTTACTACTCCTACCATTTTGTAAATTATTGTGTGAATAAAATGAATTTAAGATAGACGGCACTTGTGACCAGCAGTTATGAAAAAAATTCAATTATTGAGTTAAGAGAGTCAAATATATGCAACAGATTAAGCCAGCAAACCACGATGGCTGTGGAAAATTGAGGAGTCAAAGAGTGAGTAGGCCCAACATTTCAATTTATGTTGGCGAACCCATACAAATTCAATCACACCCATCATATACCATTTCACACGTTCGCCAAATCATTCCAATGTAAGACATTCCTTTGTCTCACACATTATAAGAAAGTTTTACCAAAATATATTACCACCTAAATTACGATCAAATTTTGATGTTATACATTAAATTAAAAATCTCTGTCACGAATATCGAACTTTTAATTTTATCTGATTTTGCTAATGGGTTGGATCCAACCCAATTTAATGTTTGACGCGAGTCAACTGATTGCATGATAATCTGATGTGGCCAAATCGTTTGAAGGTTAAAACGTCATTTTGGAATAACAACCTATAAATTAACGAACTCGGATGAAATTATGATTTTATACAAAAAAATTTGTCTGATTTTGCACACCAATTTAAATTGTTCGATTTTACTATTATGCCCTAAATTGTATACCCTCTCTCTGACACTTGTCACTGAATATGGTCGGCAATGATGTCCGACAAACCCCCAAGCAAGGTCAACAATCGTGAAGGTCCAGGGGGTATGTGATTTAAGGACATCCAAACCGATATCATGTGTGCATGCATCATATTTCTTAACATGAATATCAAGGACATGGGAGATAACATCCCTAATTAAGACTCCAAAGACACTATCGACTTCTAAAATTACGTAAGCTCATTGAAAATCGAAGCACAATAAAGACCAACACGAATGATTCCAACGTGATCTAGTTGAAGAAATCTCGGCACTCTTCATCTCCTTGATGATTCAAATTTGTTTTCAACTATGTAATTTCTTTTTCAAATTATGTAAATTTTAATATTTCATTTTTATTAATTTTAATTATATATTTTTTTGTTGTTTTTTTAAAATTTTAGTATATATTTTTTTTGGTAATTACTAAGGGTATCCATTGGGCCCAGTGATGATTCTCTGCGTTGATTTGTAGGCACCTCGATGAGTGGGACAACTTGCCCAAGGATTTAAGGCTGCTCTATATCCAAAGACAGGGATCGATCCCCTGATTATTTGGTTAAGGATGAACGAGCCTCATACTACTCGATCACACTTGGGTTAAAAACTTTAGTGTTTTAATTGAAAAGCATAAATGAAACAGAGAAGAGAGATGAAGGCGCACGTCTGAGTGTTGAGTCCAACAAAGATAAATACTAGGGAACGGATCCTCTACTGTTCTTTAAATCACAGCACAGTCTGTTGTGCATGAAACGCAAAAGAGTAATGAACCAGACGCAGATATATAACTTCTAACTTGTTTCTTCATTTTAAATTCTTTTTCCTACAATTATCCCTAGGCCATCTCCAACCATTTACGCCAAACCCAAACCCATTTTTGAGTATATGTCACACCAAAAAGTAGTTTTACTCCAACCATTTACACCATCTTTAAGTTTACACCATTTTTGAGTATTTCTCTAACAAAATTTTGGAGTAAACACCATATTTGGTGTTATTTCATTAAAAAACTCAAAAATGGGTTTGAGTTTGATGTATGGTTGGAGAAATTATCTACACCAAAAATGAGTTTTGGCATACGGTTGGAGATGGTCTTAGGCAATTACTAATTATGAATAACTGTTTTCACTTTTTTACTAATCTGATTTGTTTTATTTTAATGTGTAAATAGTAATCTCGTATACCATGATTATACTATTTTTTCATAAAAATTTCATCATATACACTTTAGGATAAAATATCATGACTTAATTTTTGTTAATTACACCTATTCCATGTTATAAAACTAAGAGAAATAGTATTATTCTAATAGGGAAATGCTAAAATGACAACGCTATTATGGTTGACACTGTGCCACCAATATGAAGCATTAGATTTTGGGTGAGATGCAATTTAATTATGCCACTTGTCAGTCTCAATTATACTAAAAAATATATATAAAAAAATGCAAAAGGCTATATTTGTAAATCCAATTCCATCGGTTTCTTTCCAAGCGTAAATCACGTTATTTTCCTCCTTCCCTCTTTCTTCATTCAAAATCGCCTATGCTATTTTCAATCTCTATAATTCGTTCAATCATCTGCAATATTTTCAATCAATTTTTTTCAATTTTGGGAGATATTGAATCTCTGCTATTCTTCCTGCAATCTTCAATAATCATTCAATCCATGAAGAGTAATGTTCCCGCTGACGTCCATTTCACTGATTTTGCAGACGGTAAGAATCACTTATAATCATGTAGCGTGATTGAACCCCAATCATCTGTAATCGTATATTTACAGTTTGCTTATTTTAATATGTGATTCAATTTCATCAATTTGATAATGTAATCATGTTATTGTGTATTTAAAGTTTGCTGATATTTGAATTCAACTTCATGAATTTGTAATGTGAACTCCCGAATTTGTATCTCCTCATATGATTTTGATGCCCAATTCAAGAAATTCTCTGAAGTTATTTGCTTGGAAATGAGATTTATGAATTTGTAATTAAATCTCACAGTGTGTCAATATAATTTAGAACATGAGTTTTTGTGTTACGCCATACAGATTTAGTATGTCAGATTGCTTGCATAAATATTTTATGTTGCTTGCTTATGGGTCTAACATTGCATGGTAGTGTTAGAGTTTCCTTATTCCTAATTACATTCCTCAAAATAATAATAGACGTCCAATTGTATTGCTTTTAATACTTTATTGGTTGTTAGTAATAGATAGTAGATATGATTTTGTGTCTTGCCTCTTTGATAGAAATTGCTTTTTATCTGACAGTTCATGATACTATTCTTAAGTAATGTTCCATACATGCTATTTTGCATTATTAATTACCTAATGTCATTTATTTCATATGCGACGCAGTGACTTGTGTGTTGGAGTGCCCCGACAAACTAAAATCAGCCCTTGTTTAGTATTGCTTGCTTCATATTATGGAGTTTTATTATTTTGACTTATCCTGTTGTTTTGAACCGTTCTCTATCAGATTGCTTGGTTGAATATGTTATATTGCTTGCTCATGTTTACTAAATTGCATGTAGTGTCAGTGTCTCAGATGATTCAATGACTAATTAAAGAAATTCTCTGAAATTTATGTATTTGTAATTAAATTTCGTGGAGTTCTTTAAAGACTGATGCTAATTTATTGATTGATTATTTTAATTTCACCATACAGATTTTGTATGTCTGATTACTTGTTTAAATATGAGATATTTCTTGTTTATAAGTATTAAATTGCATGTCAGTTTGCAGCTGTAACGCAACAGTTTGGGAAAGAGTTGAGAGCAACTCCCCGGCCTTGCCTGATAGTGAAGGAGGAAAAGAGTGGAAGAAGAATTTTATTTCATTAGAAGCCCATATGTAATTGAAGTTCAGACATCGAAAGAGTTGGGAGCAACATCCCGGCATTGTTTTTCTGTAACAAGTGTTTTCACATACTATCATAAAAATTCGATTAGTGCTTACCTCAAAATCTGTAATTGCTTGGTTGAATGTGTTGGATTGCTTGATTCGTATCTTGTCATTAATTCCATATTCTTTATAATTTAATTGCATCACATTTGCATGTTAATTTATAATTTAGTGTTTGGTAGTACAAGGATTTAAATACTAGATTAGTGCATGAAGTTGTTTATACTCAAATCAGAATTCGTATCGCAATTTGCTTGCATATGTCAGAATGTGTTACAAGAGTTTTTTTTGCTTGGCAATGTGTCAGAATTTGCTTATCATTGTAAATCATGCCTTATGCGTTTTTAACATTCAATGTCTGAACAAAAATAAAAAATAGTAATCCAAAAACCATCAATGTATACACCAAAAGAAACCAACACTCATCGACCATCAAGAGTTAGTTTACTCAAAAGTTTTTGAACCAAAAACATTGGCATTCATTTTCCTAAGACAATATTATTCACCATTCATGGTTTGGGGTACTTTGCAACCAACTTTTCAACATCAGCAGATCCCTTCTTTGCGCCTCTTCAAAGTGGCATGTTGACGTACTCATTACGTCATCCACAAACTTATTTTGAGTTTCTACAGATTTCCTTCGAGTAACCTCCTCTTCTACAATGATCATTTTGAGCTTCTACAAATTTCCTTCGAGAGTCCTATGTTGCACAAGAAAACTATTACAATTATCATGTAACAAGCACATTGTCAACCATTAGTAAGTAAATTATACACATGTCTTTTGACACATATTTTCAATGCTTTATTAAAGTGGAAATTAAAGGAGCAATTAATAAGCTTGAACAAGCAATTCTAACAAACTAAACAAGCAATTCTAACACTCCGAACAAGCAATTCTACCACGCTAAACAAGCAATACGTTTATCATGCAATTCCACCGGCAGACAGTTCGAAATAGCTAAATAATAATATATTAGCAAGCACATTTTAAGTCATTGTTGAGCAACTTAAAAACATGTCTTTTGACCCACATTTTCAATGCTTATTAAGCAGATCTAACTCACTGAACAAGCAATTCTTACACACTAAACAAGCAATTCAGACACACTTAACAAGCAATTATCGATCTAATTAATAGAATTGAATTGTAAGCAATACTGAAACAATAACAAGCAATTGGAATCAGTATTCACCAAACATGAGACCAAGCATTTACTATCTCTAGAACAAACAAATAGTTAGCCATAAATAAGCAAACATATAAATGAAATTACACCCAAGCAAACAACAACAAAGAACCAAACACATATAACCACAACTACACCATGTTTTGAATCTTTCACAGAACAAGCAACCTTTACAGCAAAACATAGCACTTACAAAGGCTTAATCATGCTCATTATTTTGTATGCTTCTCAACGGCATTTCTTAAATCAAATGTGTACTGAATCTAACATGAGACCAAGTATTTACTATCTCTAAAGCATGCAAATATGCAACCAGAAATAAGCAAATATGTAAAACGAATTGACACCCAAGCAAACAACAACAACAAACCAAACACATCTATCCACAATTACACAATGCTCTGAATCTTTATCACAACAAACAACCATAACAGTAAAACAAAGCAATTAAAAAGGCTTAATCATGCTCAATAATATGTTTGATCACAACGGCATCCCTTAAATCAAAGGTGTATTAAAATTTTTCCCAACAAAGCAACCAACAAAAAAAAACAAGCAATTCTTAATGCTCAAAAAACCGTAACGAAATTGTAGAAAACAGGGTCTAATATGAAACCAAGCATTTACTAACTCTAGAATAAGCAAATATTCAATCTTTAATAAAGCAAACAAATACATTTAAATTACACCCAAGCAAACAAAGAAAATAGAACAAAGCATCCAAAAATACCTCGGAACCAGGGTCAATACACATTCCCGTATTTCAAAAGAGTAACCAAGCAAACACCGATTCGTACAAATGCAATCCAGAGACTGAGTAAGTTTCATTCACTTAAAGAACCCAAGAAAACACGCTATTGCGACCCAAGAAAACACGCTATTGCGATCTAAAATTTTAGAGGAATGGTGGTGAAAACAGGTTGAAAATAACCAAGAAGAGGATAATCACTACGCAATAAACCCTAAACCTTCACTAAGCAGTCATACTAACCAGTAATGAAACACAAATCGATCGGATGTAGAAGACGGAGGCTGACTGGCAGCAAACTTCAAGCACCGATTTTGGGAGAAACCGCTAATGGGGCAATCGCACCCAGTAAAGAAGAGAAACAGAAATCGCTGACGGAGAAACCGATTTTGGGAGAAACCGCTGATGATCGGATTGTGAGATTTGGAGAGAGAAACGATTCAGTTTTCACATAGTGGGCGTGCGTTATAGCTGAGTGGAAGAGAGAGCATGAATCAGCGCCCAAAATAACCAGGATTTTCCATTTCCGTTTTGAATTTAATTCCAATAGAAAGACAAAATTACCCTGGTAAGCAACATATTGTGAACAACCAAGCATTCCGTATTCTATTTTTACAATCCCATCTAAGCCATCTATATAGGAGATCTGACGCTTAAAAATGGTATTACATTGTCACTTTAATATAGGTGGCACCATAGCGTGCCCCTATTCTAATATATACTCCATCCTTCACACATAATGCATACATTTTCTAAATTTAGAAATTATTTTATTTTTAATGAGATGGGACTCATTCTCCACTATTAATATTTTAATTAATTTTTCTTTCTATTCTCTTACTTTACTAATGGTGCGTTAAAATATGTGCTCAACCAAAAATGCATATTTTTATAGAACGGCAAATATATTATAACAAAAGAAATTTTATTCATAAAAATTAGTAATACTTAATAGTCTAATAATATATTTTAAATACTAAAACATAGAAGTAGTATTTCTGGAAATAGCAATAAAATTTAGTAGGAGCAGTAGCTAGTGATAAAAAAAATGAAAAAACTTTTACGAAAAAAATATTTACATATATTGACTAAAGAGATAATGGCTCGTGTGGTGGGCCATGTGGATAGAATGATGTGAATTACTCCGTATTTGTGTAAAAATAATTATAGGAAAAAGGATTGAAAAGGAAGAAATATGTTGGAAGTTTTATATCTGCGTTTCGTTCATGGTTCTTTGGGTTTCATGCACAATAGGCTGTCCTGTGTTTTGAAGAACAGTAGAGGATCCATTCGCTAAATACTGCTAAACCCTAAATTTGGAGTAATTACATGGTTTATACAAAATATTTTACATTTATTTTAGTTTAGTACAAAAATTATTAAGTTTAAATATTTCATATAAAAAATTTACTTAGTGTTCCAAAATAATACATTCCGTTAAATATTTTAAACACCATTAGTTAGTTTATAATTTATCCAACTTATCATCATAATAAAAGAATAGTTAGAGATTTAATACAATTAATCACTCTGAAAAAATAACAGTCAATATCATTTTTTTTCAGAAATTGATCGTGGTTTTAAAAAATTACGTCTCTCAATATACTCTACGGAGTATTTTTTGTTGTATTCTTTATAGAGCACAGTGTAAAATAAGTTCATATTTCATCTTTATAAAATTACTAATTTGAGCTTCAACAGTCAATGAGTCAATATTTATTTTTTACAAAAAAGATTCAATATCTTTTTAGTTGTATTCTCCATTGTTACATGAGAAAGCTTCAACAATAAAATGCAATTCGCTAATTTAATGGTGAAGAGTGGTGATTTTTTCTATGTGTTTTTCATTTTTGTGAGTAATAAAAATAACTGCGTTTGATATAATTAATAGAAGTTTTTAATTTAAATTTTTTTTGTACAAATTTGAAATATTGATGAAATTTTTTCTATGTATAATGTAATTGGAAGTAATGGTATTAGTAGGGACTTATAAAATATATTATTTTGGAATACTAAGTAAACTTTTTGTATGAAATATGTAAACTTAATACTTTTTGTACTAAATTGAAATAAAGGTAACACATTTTGTACGAATCATATCCACTAAAATTAGTAGTACTACTCCTAATAAATTAGAGTTTTAATTGAATTGGGTTGGGCTTGATTTTGGACTTTTAGTTACAACTTACTTGCTTCAGTTTTGGGCTATTGTGTTAGGCTGCATTTGCCTCAAATTCACTAGCAGATCTATTTGCCTGAATCTGCACCCATCTGAATCTATATTGGAATGCATCTAACTCTACACATAAATCTTGGAGCCATAATATAATTTACTTTTGAACGTTAATACATGAAGTTATTCAAATCACCAATAATTTTCTTATGGAATTATTTTTTTGTGATTCATCACATCGTTGGTTAATTAACAAGTTATTCGTGTCAATTTTAAAGCATTGAAAATGGAAGAACACAATTAAAAAATTCATTTTATCGAATGTTTTTCACTTGATTAGCCAACGAATTAATATGAAACCCAAATGATCATGCATATTGAAAATATATAACCCGAACAACCTGTATCCGAATAGTCCGACAACTCAAATGGATAAGCCCAAATTTGTGCGGATTGGTCCAATTAATATCCCTACTATACACCACGCTTTCAAGTGTTTAGGCAGAATTTCGAGAGATAAAGAGTGGCAAACGAGATATTGTGGATTAATAGTCGACAAAAACAATTAAGCTATTATGTGACAACAAGACAACTATTTGCATCTGAGAAAATCCGATCCAATATGATCGAACCAAGCATATGGAAGTGGACCAATATTTCATAAAGAAGAAGATTAAGACAAGGTTGTGGACAATGGCGAAGCCCCGTTAGGGCCCAGGGGCCATTGGCCCCCCAACTATTTAACTTTTGCCTATATATTACATATGCAAATAGAGGTTATCAGAGTGTCCACTATAGTTGGCCGGGCCAAGCCACAAAACGTGGCCAAGCCATAAAATCGTGGCCGGGCCACCAACGCCCATGTTTTACACTATAGTGGACATGCCCAAGCCACCAAATAATTTATTTTTTTCATTTTGTGTATATTTTAATTAAAAATGGGTATATTTATAGAATTTGTGTAGGGATGATGAGGTAAAAAAATGTGTATACTTTATAGAATAAAAAAAAAAAAATCAGAAAATAGGGAGAGCCGCGGCCCGTGGCCGCTGCAATAGGAGAGCCACGGCTCCCGCCCAAGAGCCGCGGCCGGGCCACGATCGTGGCGCTCCCGTGTCCGTGCCCCCCCGCGGCGGTCGCCCATCCCCGTCACTATAGGAGTATTTATTTTAAATCTCTAGCTTTATGGAAGAAGAATACCCAACAAATAAGGGTAGACATTTAATATCATAAAAATTTCTTTTCCATCCATTATACTTACGTAAAAATGAAAAATATTGATTATTTCGACCTTCTGACGTCGTTAATATCGATGAATACCTAATTATTAACAATGACTTAGGCCCCACACCTCAAAAGTTCTGGCTTCGCTTCTGGTTATTGAGTTTTTTTTGTCAAATCTGAAGATCAATTGACGGATATTCTAACAAATGCAGTAAACGCAAAGAGCTTCCACGAGGTTCTAGGCAAGGTAAGTATCAGATACCCCATTACTTAACTTGAGGGGGAGTGTTAGAAAGAAATCATCATCGCCAATTGAGGAAGACGACAATTAAGAGATTGATACTCCTTTCTCAAATGAACAGTGCGCGCCCTGTGACTTTTGTAGAGCTCACTTGGATTGAATAAAGGAAGGTGAACAAAAGAATTATTCTATAATTGACCTTATTTCTTGGTATATCTAAGAAAGTGAACGGGTTGCAACTAATTATGTAAATTAGGTTTACTATATTTGTGTATTCCCTACTCTATAAAGAGTATATGTAAATTGCGCCATATTCAATCAATGAAACACGAGGGTTAAACCTAACCCTGTTTAACAATTGATCGGTCGTTAATCGTTTAATTTTATATTGTGCGTGAGTAGTTCATTTCATGAATATTTAGAATCTTAGATATCAATTTATTCATGTCTTATTACTTGAAATAAGCCCAAACGGATCAAGACCTAATAACAACAAATTGAGAGCTACATATTTTAATATCTAGTTTTTTTTTTATGGATAAATGAATTAAATTTTAAATGTCGTGTCACGTCACGGAGAACTCAACTCAAACTCAAGACTTTTAAGTACTCCATCTAGTAATTGTGGAGATAGTAGTGAAATAGGTAGGTACCATTAGCTGAACTTGGAAGGCATGCATCGGTAGAATTAAATGAGTTTGACAACAGGGCGGCAAGCTGATAACTCGAGGAATTATTGCTAAATATATACTCATTAATTAATCAATGGCTCAAGTCAACTATATCGAGGAATTAAATGAGTTTAACTACCTCTAAGTAATATCAACAATTAAACAACAACGAAAATAATCAATGAATCGAGCTCGTTATATATAGTATAGGGTTACTTGGATGTAAATACATAAATTTTCAATATTTTCTTTTTCTTTTTCTCTGGATTTACATTTTTTTAATCTAAATACATGAACTTTCGAATTTTTCCAAAAATCCCCAAAAAATAGTAGTAATTTTTTTCTCAAATAGAAGCTGACGTATACGTCGGAAGTGCCAACGTGAAAAAATGCGACGAATACTGTAAAATACACGAACTTTCAAGATTTTCATCTCAATCTTTGGAATTTTCTGATTTTTTTCCTAAAGATAGATTTTTTAAAAATTTATTTAATGTTCGACACCTTTTTAATTTAAATATAAATATTAATTACGACTAGTATTTATTAAAATTTTTGAGGAGTGATTTTAAAGTAATATTTCATTAACATCTTTACAATCACGTTATCTGAATAAAGAAAATTATGTAAATTAAATAAAATATATATATAGATTTTTACATAATCATTTAAATTTGGAAAATAAAACATTAATATATAAAAATAAAAACAGTCATCATTTTAACTAAAAGAAATTTGAATCACAAAAATCATAGTAATTTTCAGCAACTCTTAAAAATTGTTAATTTATCAAGACATTATAAGGTTCAATATAACCAAAAAAAAAAGAAAAATTCGCTTAGAACAACCTAAATTTACAAATTAGGAAAAGGGTAAAATTATGGTAGTCTTATTTCGATTGCAATTATTCATTGAGAAAATTTTTTGAAAATCACATTGTTCATGTATTTATATTAGAAAAAGGAATGTTTAGGGGAAAAATAAAAAAATGACAAAAATTTGTGTATTTACAGGCTAATAATAACATGTTATATTGATTTGCCATGCACCTTTCGCCACATAGATGGGAATATGTCAAGT
This sequence comes from Salvia hispanica, assembly GCF_023119035.1. Lineage (NCBI taxonomy): Eukaryota > Viridiplantae > Streptophyta > Magnoliopsida > Lamiales > Lamiaceae > Salvia > Salvia hispanica. The sequence continues at coordinate 25,009,666 of NC_062969.1, forward strand.
GTACTCTACGCCAGCTTTAATTTGGCCGGGATTTTTGTTGAGGATAAATCAGAAAAATTCGAAGTTTATGTAAATACATTCAAAAATAAAAGTTTAGGGAAAAACTAATAAATGTTGAAAATTCGTATATTTATAGATAAATAACCCTATACTATATACCTTGCTTTTGTCCTAAAATATTTAATTAATTAATATTTAATAGCCACATATTAATCTTATTTACCCAAATAGGAGTATATTGAATATGCATGTTTGTGTGTGTGCGCGAGAGGGAATGTTCGATCCCTAACGTGATCTACGCACTACGGTAACTACTCTACGATAAAATCTTTAACCAAAGAAAAGACATAATTGGTGAATGAAATGATTTCCAATTAATTTATTCTTATTATATTTTATTATTTTTTTTCAATTTAATAAAGACATAGTAGGTTGAATTTCAAATATTGCTATAAATTGTAAAAATTACTTGTTCTAAAAATAAAAGTACGACATGAGACTGATTAAAAGAAAAAGTGAGATAATACTACCTCCGTCTCACAATATGAATTACATTTTGCCATTTCAGTATATCCAACAATAAGAGTCCTATTTCAGTTTTACCATAAATAGTAAGTAGGTCTCACAATTCCACTAACTCACTTTACTCATATTTTATTATAAAACCAATATAAAAAACGTGGGCTTCATATTACACTAACTTAATAAATCCATCATACTTTACATTTTTTAAATCCGTGCTCACACCAAATGTGACTCCTATTGTGGAACGAAGGTAGAGGTAATAAGGGTACTTACAACAATATAAATGCTTACAAGATGCAAAAGCTTAACCTGCGTGCCTAAAATTAAACATAGGTTGTAATGAAACACGAATATTGTGAGTATATACGTATTAGCTATCTGATTGAAAAAAAATCAAAATAAAATTTACTACTCCCTGTATATGCTTGTTATTTCTCTTTTGACTACTGAAAATTAATTGTTGATTTAAAGTTAGGCGTTTTACACAAAAACAAGTAAAGTTTCCTTATATATATTTTAGAGTAAATATATCATCCCATTTCATTTCTGGAATTTGAATTTCCTCAAGTTCTCTTGATATTGATCAAGATGCGAAGCCTTGTTGTCACAATATTAATAGTTATTTTGTCCATAAACACAGACGCCTCCTCGCTGCCGGAAAGGCTGCTCCGATCAACAGCAGAGCTCCGAAAACACACGAGGGTATCAGATTTCCGGCTTGTAAACCGGATGCTAATGGCCAAGTGCTTCCACTCGAACCCGTACCTCAAGATGAGCGTCACCTCCAACCCGACCCTATCCGATGAGGAATTCGTGACGGTCAACATCACCGGAGTTTGGCTGCCTTCCATAACCGATTGGGTGGCCATGATCTCCCCTTCTCACTCCGAGTACGTGCACTTCATTTCTTACGCACCTAATTTCGATTACTAACGTGCTAGTGTTTGGTTGTAGTGTGAAGACGTGTTTTAGAAATGCGGCGCTTATGTACCAACAAACGGGCGATTTGAGCAGACTTCCACTTCTATGCCACTACCCTGTTAAGGTCCTACTACTATTTTACCTAACCATATTTTAACTAGGCACATTTATTTTGTGTTCTTTTCCTATTTTTAAACACAATTATGAAAACTAGTGATTAAAAATACCCTCCATAAAATATATGCATAACACGATATTTGATATAAAATTGATAAAATAAGAGTCATATTGAAAAAAAAATATGGTTCGATATTATAGTCAATAGATAGAACCTTGTTTTAGCGGATAACACAAAGTTTTTGGTGGATGTAGGTAGTAGTATTGAATTTGGTTCGATTTTCTAGAATTCTCAATTTAAAACAAGTTTATTTTTTCAAGTTTGGACAAGTTCGGTATACACCAAAACAAAATCTAAATTTATAATTAATTTTATTTATATATTGATAATAATAACAGCATCAAAAATGAATTCATTTTAATTTTCAATTCGATTTAGTTTTTATTTCATAATATCAAGTAACGTGGTTAGGTTCCAAATTGAGCAAAAATTCAAACAAAAAACTTGCATTATCAATTAAAATTAGGCGTACATGCATATTGTTGAGTTTTTTAGAGCATGGCCTCTAGATACAGTTCCTGCAATTAGGCACGTAAAATTTGTGTGTGCAATTTGGTTGAGACTGTTCCGAATGCAGGCTCAATACGTGAGCAACGATCCAGAATACTTGACGTGTAGCAAGAGTGATTGTGAGGAGACCATTGCTGGGAAATGCACGGTGAAGACATGCGGGGCGACATTGTCGTTCCATGTCGTCAACATACGTACAGATATCGAGTTCGTGATGTTTACCGGCGGATTTAAGACGCCCTGCATGTTGAGTAGATCCGACCAAATTAAATTCGCTAACCCAAACCACCCCTTGTATGCCCATGTAGCCAGCCTTGATTCCACTGCAACATCGGTGTGTATTCTAATTCTCTCACTTATTATATCGTCATTTGATGTTGCATTTGAATTTTTAATATCTTTGTGTCAATCTAATATTATAGTATTCATTATAGTTTTAGACCTAGAATATGTGCATCCCCTAATTATTACTACTAAATTTAATTAGGACACATCTGGATTGTGGAACAAAATATTTTTTTATGCATACGAGCACTCTTAAAATTCTACTAATAATTTTTGGGCTATTAATGTATGTTGTATAAGTATAGCATCATGATTAATGTGTATATAGGTAGTTTTAAAGCAAGTAGTAATACTTTTTCCGTCCTAAGATAAGTGAATAATTTCTTTTGGACACGAGATTTAAGAAATTTATATTTAAAAAGTTAAAGTGGAGAGAGTAAACTATGATAGAGAGAAAAATAGAGGAATAAAGAGTATTTAAAATAAGTGAAGAATAAAGTAAGAGAGATAATCTTAAAAATGAAATGACTCACTTGTGATAGGACATTTTAAAAAGAAATGTGATTCGCTCGTGGTGTCGTGGGACATAGTGAATTAAATCGATCATACTGTTCGAATATTATTCAAACTAGTGCTTTGATGTTGGCATTGTTTTTTCTTCAACTATTAAATTTACGCCCAGAGTCTATATCGAATTGTGCGACTCTAAAATTACTCCCTATTCTATTTTTGACAGCTAAAGTTTTTAAAATAGTTTTAGCGACCAATCGATGGATGTAATAGGTTTGTATCTAACTAACTAAAAATTGAGTAAATGCTTTTGGATACAACTCCAGAATCACAAGAAAAAAAAGAGTGAACTACATAAACGGTACCTAATCTTTCACTTTCGCATGCAAATGATACCTGATATTTATTTTATATCGTTTTTGTTAATAAAAATAACCTTAGGTACTAAATATGTGATTATTTTGTTATGGAGAATATTTTTGGAAATTTAAATTAAATAGTACCAAACATGTGATTATTTTTTTCTTTTTTAGTTTCTTCTTCCTTCTTTTTTCTTCATTTTCTTCTTTCTTTTTAGTATTTAATCTTCATTTCTTCTTTCTTTTTCTCCTTAGTTTATGTTTCCTCTTTTTTTTCTTCTTTCTTTTTAGTGTTTTATACATACATTTAATTGCATTCATAATATAAATCAAGAACAAAACACCTAACCAAATTTATTATTTAAAATAATTAAATCAATTAAATATTTTTTATTGAATTATTTTATACTCATTTTAGGGTTGAATAACCTAGCTAAAAATATTCAACTCTTAATATCATTATGAATACAATTCACAATTTTAAATTCTTAGACTATATTGATTAGTTATTAATTTAATATAAAATAATAATAATAATAATAATAATTATTATTATTATTATTAATATTATTATTATTATTATTATTATCATATAATATTGTGTGATTCATTTAAATAATTATACTATAATTAGTTATTGATTACAACTAGTTTTTAGCATTATAAAAATAATATTATTATAATAATTGAATATAATTATAACTATAATTATAATTGAGTATATTTGAATGATATTAAAAAATAAATTAATTATTGTTATAAATCGTTGCATTTTCATTACTAGATGATTAGCTGTCACTTAAATTTATTATTGCTACAACTTTTTGGTTACTATTATCTGACTTTCTTATGCTTCTTGAGTTTTTTTTTAAGTGAACTACGTAAATGATATCTGATCTTTCATTTTCGCACGTAAATGGTTCCTGATCTTTATTTTATATCGCTTTTGGTATTTATAAATCATATTTTTGGTACCTGATGCAATTTTCACCCTAAAATATCCTCTAAACAAATACAATACATTGTTCCATTAGTGTTATTAAGGTTATTTTGAGCATACACAAAACTAAGTACAAAACTAAGTACCAAAAGTGATATTATAATATCTTCTTTCATTCTCCACACTCTTTATACTATTATTATTAATCAATATTAATATTATTATTTTGATGTTATAAATTAATAATTAATTTATTTATTTTTCACCAAAAATAATAAAAAAAACAAGAATTAATTCACATCTACCAAGCTACCGTTTTCCTAAAAACAAAGAAGTTACTTTAATAAGTTTAACTAACAAAACATTACTACAATTAGTTGCAATTATCATATTATTATTTTGGGATATTGGCATCTAATATCACGAAACTTTTAAAAAGTTTTTTCACGAACTTTAAAATTGGCAAATAATATTACGAACTTTATCCCGTGTTTGTTTTTTCCCACGAATGAAAAAATTCATGTTATTTTAATAGATTGAAGAACAATTTTGGAGGGTGTGCTTTAAGAAAAACTATCTTCAAAAATTGAACAACTTGAAACTTTCAAAATTATTGTCGAGAAAATATGAAAAAAATCGGTATCATAATATTATTTGTGGGAATTTTTTCATTCGTGGGAAAAAAACAAACACGGGGTAAAGTTCGTGATATTATTTGCCAATTTTAAAGTTCGATGGAAAAACCCAATTTTTTGAAAGTTTCGTGATATTAGATGCCAATATCCCTATTATTTTTTACGATTGATTACTGTTACAAATTTTAAATAGGTTCCGATACCTTTGAGTGATTTTTTTTTAAAACCTTTGAGTGAAGTTAAAGTTATGATAATTTCAAATTGAAATTGTAGTAATCAGAAAATAGGAGTAATTAAATTTCGTCCTCATTTTATAATTGGGCAAATTGCATTTAAAGTTGTGAACTTTTAAAATAGTTTAATTTTCAAATGAACTTTAAATACTGCATGAAGAGTAATGAACTTTATCAGACTGTGTAAATTTCCTATCCGATATGACCCAATAGATTTCCGACCGTTGAATTCGGTTTGTGGAATTCGATTTGTATTTTTTCATTTGTGCTAATTATATTTGTGGTAAGTCCGAGGTCAAAGATTGCAAAGATAGAATAGAAACAATCAAAATTGGTGGAGTTGCCAAGTCACGCCTCCAGCGCACCACGTAAGATAAGTTTTTATCGGAAATCTATCGGGTCAGGTTGGATGAGAAATTTACACAGTCTAATAAAGTTCGTGACTTTTCATGCAACATTAAAATTCACAAAAAAAATTAAACTCTTTTAAAAATTCATGGGTTTATATGTAATTTGGCCTTTTTTTAATTACTCCATTATCTAATCGTCTGTATGTACTTTTGTGCAAGTGCAAAAAAGCACATGCCACCAAACTAAAACATATAAATAATGAATTTTCAAATTTTGAATCCGAAAGTGTTGGTTTGAAATGGCAGATGAGATTGACATGGGTGAGTGGGGATCGAAGTCCACAACAAGTTCAATATGGAGATGCCCAAACAGCACAATCCTCAGTTTCAACCTTTTCCCAAGATGACATGTGCACAAGTAGAGTAACTACTCCATTCATTCACATTTTTAAATTACCCTGAAAAATATACTAGTATACTCTTTTTTTATTCAGGAGAATAGCGTAACATGACAAGAAACGATAATAATTAATTTGGTATGGCTTTTCAGGTTCGTTGGAAAGTCCGGCTGTCGATTTCGGATGGCACGACCCTGGTTTTATTCATTCCGCTATAATGACCGGACTTCGTCCTTCCACCAATTACTCCTACAAATATGGAAGGTTTTTCAATTACTATAGTCTTATTTTATGATAATTAAGTTGTAGTATAGTACTGTATGTTTTAAATATAATTTCTGGATTTTGTATCATAACATAAACAGCAACTTAGATTGTAACCAAAGAAGGATTTAAGAGCTTACAGGGGTTCTCGATGGACATCCAAACTCCACATTAATATATATACACACCCAACCATATGCATATCTCCAAACATGATTGATTAATTTGTGTTGAACAGCAATTCAGTGGGATGGAGTGATGAAATGAAGTTGAGAACTCCACCAGCATCTGGATCGGATGACCTTAAATTTATTGCTTATGGTGATATGGGAAAGGCTCCTCTTGATTCCTCTGTAGAACACTACATACAAGTAAGTAGCTCTTTAATTAATTGTGTTTGTCTAATAAATATATATATATATATATATATATATATATATATATATATATATATATAGGGGTGCGTTAAAATGACAACACTCTTAAAATGACACTGTGACACCACGCTAGACTGCAATATTATATATATATATATATATATATATATATATATATATATATATATAGAGTGGTCTTGTTAGGTTGAGATTATTTAGCTAAATTGAGAAATGAGATGCAATATGGGCCACTAATCCACAAGATTAACAAAATGTCAACAAATACCACATTATGTCAACAAGGGGGTATAATTATCTTTTCATTAAATTGTGTTTGAAATCATTTTCTAAAATCCTCTCTAAAAATCTAGTTTCAACATTCAAATCTTCAAATCTTCAAATCTTCAACATTCATTTCTTCAAATCTTCAAATCTTCAACATTCATATCTTCAAATCTTCAAATCTTCAACATTCATATCTTCAAATCTTCAACATTCAAATGTTCAAATGTTCAAATCTTCAAATCTCTTCAACATTCAAATCTTCAAATCTTCAACATTCAAATCTTCAAATCTTCAACATTCAAATCTTCGAATCTTCAACATTCAAATCTTCAAATCTTCGAATCTTCAACATTCAAATCTTCAACATTCAATAAAATAACACTTATAATTCACATATCAATACCGAGAATATCGAATGTCAACAACTCGTATTAAAATGTCAACAACTAAAAAATAACACTTACTATTCACATATCAATACCGAGAATATCGAATGTCAACAACTCGTATTAAAATGTCAACAACTAAAAAATAACACTTACAATTCACACATCAATACCGAGAATATCGAATGTCAACAATGTGTATTAAAATGTCAACAACTAACAAATAACACTTACAATTCACATATCAATACCGAGAATATCGAATGTCAACAACTCGTATTAAAATGTCAACAACTAACAAATAACACTTACTATTCACATATCAATACCGAGAATATCGAATGTCAATAACTCGTATTAAAATGTCAACAACTAACAAATAAAACTTACAATTCACATATCAATACCGAGAATATCAAATGTCAACAACTCGTATGAAAATGTCAACAACTAACAAATAACACTTACTATCCACATATCAATACCGAGAACATCGAATGTCAACAACTCGCATTAAAATGTCAACAACTAACAAATAATACTTATAATTCATATATCAATATCGAGAATATCGAATGTCAACAACTCGTAATAAAATGTCAACAACTAACAAATAACACTTACAATTCATATATCAATATCGAAAATCTCGAATGTCAACAACTCGTTTTAAAATGTCAACAACTAACAAATAACACTTAAAATTTACATATCAATATCGAGAATGTCGAATGTCAACAACTCGTATTAAAATGTCAACAACTAACAAATAACACTTACAATTCACATATCAATACCGAGAATATCAAATGTCAACAACTCGTATGAAAATGTCAACAACTAACAAATAACACTTACTATTCACATATCAATACCGAGAACATCGAATGTCAACAACTCGCATTAAAATGTCAACAACTAACAAATAATACTTATAATTCATATATCAATATCGAGAATATCGAATGTCAACAACTCGTAATAAAATGTCAACAACTAACAAATAACACTTACAATTCATATATCAATATCGAAAATCTCGAATGTCAACAACTCGTTTTAAAATGTCAACAACTAACAAATAACACTTAAAATTCACATATCAATATCGAGAATGTCGAATGTCAACAACTCGTATTAAAATGTCAACAACTAACAAATAATATTTATAATTCACATATCAATATCGAGAATATCGAATGTCAACAACTAACAAATAACACTTATAATTTACATATCAATACCGAGAATATCGATTGTCAACAACTAACAAATAACACTTATAATTTACATATCAATACCGAGAATATCGATTGTCAACAACTCGTATTAAAATGTCAACAACTAAAAAATAACACTTATAATTCACATATCAACTACGATGTCAACAGCAAACATTATTCATGTCAACTACGATGTCAACAGCCAACATTATTCATGTCAACTACGATGTCAACAACAAACATTATTTATGTTTTCATGTCAACGACCTATATTATTTATGTCAACAATAACATTTTACATATAATTCATGTCAACAACAGTCTTTTACATATAATTTATGTTAACAACATTTTTCATAAAATTTATGTCAACTACCTATATAATTCATGTCAACAACAAACGTTATTATGTCAACGAGCTATATAATTCATGTCAAAAATAAACATTTTCATGTCAACAACTTATATTTTAGGCAATACCGCAATATCACAAACACCTTATCTACACAACTCACAAATTTCAGCAACACAATCAATTAAAAACTGCATCCATATATTTCACAAATTAATCGTGATTGTTGGACGTCAAATAAATTGCCTTCTCAAATTCATATACATATTTCACAAATTCTTGTAATTAAAAAATAACAACTAATCCAGCCTATAGCTAAATTACAAACAATGACTTGAAATTTCACAATTTTGTCAATTTCACTCTTCAATTCTGAAGACTCAAACATGAGATTAATCCAGCCTATAGCTAAACTCCAGAAATATACAGTTCAGTCTGAACACAGATAATCCAAAATAAAAATCAAATAAATAGAGTAGTACCCTGGTTTGGAGAAGAGGCGGGGACCGATGGAGATGAGAAGTGGAGGTGACGGAGTTTTTGGTTGGCAGCGATGGCGGCGGCGGAGGATGAAAATGCTTGAGATCTGCGCAAAATTGACCGGCTCAAGGATCTAATCAACATTACTTTCTTCATATTTATTCCTCAATTGAACCACGACGGCGGTGGGTGGCAAATTACCATGCGGCGGCGGACGGAGGAGGATGAACCACGACGGTACGGCGCCGGAGAGCGAGTTCTCGGCAAGCTCGACCACCATTAGGTGAGTCAACTCAGAGAATGAGGTTTTGCATCTCCAAAAACAAAAACAGCTGATAAAACAGAGACACCTCACTTCCTTTCCACGCCACGCGTCCTCTCCTCCCTTTTCCCCCTTTTCTTTAAAATTCCAATTCCACAAACTCCACGTCTCCACTCCCTATCTCTATCTCTAATTCGGAAAACGGCGGTTTACTTCTTCGCAATCGCGGTTTACGAATTCCTGAGGGGATTCGAGGAAGCACACCTCCGCGCTGAATCTCGCCTCCGTGCCGCTGCGCTGGAGCACAATCTCCATCGAATTCATACAATTGGAGCTCATCAGCAACTGCAGAATCTGCTCATCGTAGTTAGAAACCGGAATGTGACGCAGCACTGCCACCGCCTTTTCGCAAGCCCTAACGCGGCGGCCAACTCATCGCGCTTTGCCGCGCCGGCGGAGGCGGCGGCGTAGATCCGCTCTTCCGCGATTGCCAGGCGGAAATCAGGCGCTGGATTGTGTGATTGGAGTCATGTCGAAAGCTGCATAAACTGCGATTTGGAGCGTGCGCATCAATTGCAGCGGGGAGGAAGAAGGATCGATTGGTTTGGAGAAATTTGCGAAGATGCAGAGAGAGTGAAATTAAAACACGAAAGGATCATTATACCTTTTCATATTAAATTAATCTAAAATTATTTATTGTGTGGCAAAATCTGGACCACTCATTTAATAAAAATGAGTGGCTGATATTGCATCTCATTTCTCAATTAGCCTAAATAATCTCAATTGATGACAATCCTATATATATATATATATATATATATATATATATATTGGAGTAGTAATTAACTAATGGAGTTGAATGTATGTATAGCCTGGATCGGTATCTGTTGTAAAAGCAATGGAAGAGGAAGTATCCTCCGGTGAAGGGGTCGACTCTATATTTCACATCGGCGACATTAGTTACGCTACCGGTTTCATGGCCGAGTGGGATTTCTTCCTTCACCTCATTTCCCCTCTTGCCTCCCAACTCCCCTACATGACCGCCATTGGCAATCACGACCGGTATGTATTAACTCAGTCCACAAAAAATAGTCTAAATTGCAACTTTTATGAGTTTTAATGCAAAATTGGTAAAGTAAAAGAAACAGAAAGAAAATATAGTTGAAATTTCATTACAGAGATATATCTTATATAAACAAATAGAGACTAACATTGGCGAACGACCCAGAATGGATAAAACATACTCCATTTAATTTAGTAATGCAATGCAGAGACTATGTGGGCTCTGGCTCAGTTTACGCAACCCCGGACTCTGGGGGAGAATGCGGGGTTGCCTACGAGACGTATTTTCCAATGCCCACCGCTGGTAAGGATAAGCCCTGGTACTCCATAGAGCAAGGGCCTGTTCATTTCACTGTCATATCCACCGAGCACAACTGGACACAAAATTCAGAACAGGTAAAGCTCAATTTCATTTTCATCTATTAATATCCAACTTCATCTTCTAACTCATTTTATTGGCACTTGGCAGTATGAATGGATGAATAAGGATATGGCCGCAGTGAATAGAACAACAACTCCATGGCTCATATTCACAGGGTAAGTCTCAAAAACTATATATGTTGCACCACTTATTCATTAATTATTGATGAATTTGTGATGAATGCTCAGGCACAGGCCTATGTATACATCTTCTCCTGGAACACCAATTTCTCCTAGCGTCAACGATCAGTTCGTTGATGCAGTGGAGCCCTTGCTACTAGCAAATAAGGTAACAACTAAATACATCTATAATTACCACAATCTATATCCTTAATTAGAAGTAAAACAAGTGAAGAATATATGTAATATAATAGGTGGATTTGGTATTGTTTGGGCATGTCCACAACTATGAGAGAACATGCGCCGTTTATAAGAAAGAATGCAGAGGAATGCCCACCAAAGATGCCAATGGAGTCCACACTTACCAAAATTCCAATTACACTGCGCCGGTTCATGCTGTTATAGGAATGGCTGGATTTGAGCTTGACAGTTTCACACAAGATGTAATTAATTATACCTTTTAATTAATTTATTTATTGAAATGCTATTATCTTTGAGATTATTAATATAGATTGTGTTGATTTTGTAGGATAATAGCTGGAGCTTGGTTAGGATTTCCAAGTATGGATATTTAAGAGTTCATGCTACCAAGAGCGAGCTTCATGCCGAGGTAAGTGAAATTAATAAAAAAAGCAAAGTTTTAGATTTGGTTAATTATTTTGCTAAATTAGACACTCTTCTTGCGTTTGTAGTTGGTGATTGCAGATTCAAGAAATGTGGATGATAGTTTCCGAATCATTAAGTGAGGAGCGAAAAAAGACCGAATTCAGACCAGATTTCATTTTTGACATGTTTTATGAATGGTTGTAATAATAACCACATCACTCTTTAGTTCATAGAAAAATATCGTATTTTTCTAAGTCGCAAGTAAAAGTCGATGTTCATATTCGTGCTGCTAGAGCATAATGGTGAATCAAAATGATGAGGCTATAACATTTCAACTATTTAATTTTTATTTCAGTATATATAGAATTTAGAACAACCGCCTTATAACATAAATCTAAAACAAACAACTCTTTTTTATTACAAATATCAAACCACTGCTCTTTTTCTTGCAGTGCATCAATAGTTGTTCTTCAATTTCTCATGGAACTATATAGCCTGCAAAACAAGAGATAACAAGAAAAGTTCAAAACATATAATACTAGTGTATAATAATATTGAATTAATGTAAAAAATAAAAAAATAATTTCATACTGCCACATTTGGTTCCATGAGCAAGTGGCTTTCCACAAGATGCAGAAACAAAAGCTGCCTTTTGCATGCTGATTATCTTCTCAACTTGGGTGGTGACATGCTGGCAGACGCATGGCAGATCGACGTTCCTAATGACGTTGCAGCAGCCCTGAGACGGGGCCTGCTGAGGGCCCGGTCGCTGGACGAATCTGGAGCATTGTTGAATGAGACCTTGGAAGTCGCCTTGGCATTGCGCGGAGGCAGTGGAGAAGATCATGCTTGTGCACATCACCAGCATCAGGTATGTTGTAATCCCTATTTTCGCCATTGCCTCTTGCTTGTAGTTGTTATTGTCTTTGTTTCAGTAGATATGACTTTAAATAGGAATTTTGGATCTCAAGTTGAATTCATGAAGTTTGCTGCCTTCATGTTTTCTTTGTGCTCCTTAGTAGGATTCTTCATAAAAGATGCATCATTTTTGTGCTAAAACTGTTTTTGAGTTGCCTTTTCGGCACACCTTTTTTTTTTTCACTTTTAAAAGTGGCGTGAGTATCATAAGTTTGAGTAATGAAAAAAATACTCTCATGTCATTTTGAAGTTAGAATTTTTTTTAAAGTCCACTTATTATAGTTTCATTATATTTTTTTATGGCAAATTCAACATAGTTCATCTCTTTAATCAATTCTATTTACTTTACTTTTTCTTCAATTTTTTTATTTAATTCTAGTGGTGTGTGTTAAGTTTGTAAATTAGTACGGTTCAAATTAAGAGTAAATGCCAAAACTGGTTCTGAACATATGATCCTTTTACGATTTTGGTCCTAAACTTTATCTTTTTGATTTTTTTTTCCTGCACATTTCAAATCGGATCACAATTGGTCCTCTGTCAATAGTTCCATTAATTTTATAACGGTCAACGGGTTTAACCCAATTTAACCAAATTAACTTTTAATTTTGATATTTCACTCCCCCTAATTAATTCCTAATTAGACTAGGTCCCGGAGCTCCCGTCGGCGGAGCCGGAGGGCTCGTTTGCGATGGAGATGGAGCAGGAGACGTCGACTTCAACAGAGCCGGGGCTGGAACCGAAGCCGGAGGGGAAGCAACCGGAGCCGGCATAGGTGCAACCTGTGGAGGAGGAGATGGCACCGGAGGCGGCGGTGAGGCGGGAGGAGGAACTGCCGGCTCATTCATTCTTCGCGAATTCCCTCCAACAAGCTTCTGCGACTCATCCATACGCTTGATGCGGCACTTGTAGAGAAGGAACACCATCTGCATTGGAGTCGCCACCGTCAGCGGCCAATCGCCGGCGAATTCTCCTACCGCCACCATTGCTCCGCCCACTCCCACTTCTCCCACCGCTAGTCCGCCTCCGGTGACCACTCCGACGCCTCCAGCAGCAACGCCACCTCCGGTTTCAACACCACCGCCAGTCTCCGCGCCTCCGCCGGTGGTTAGTTCTCTGCCACCTGCTGCTACTCCCGTCGCCGCTCCTCCACCGGTTAGCACACCACCGCCAGCGTGACCTCCGCCGGCAGTTCCTCCTCCACCGGCTGCACCTACGCCGGCCTGGTTGCTTCCCCTCCGGCTTCGGTTCCAGCCCCGGCTCTGTTGAAGCCGACGTCTCCTACTCCATCTCCATCGCAAACGAGCCTTCCGGCTCGGGAGCTCCGGGACTTAGTCTAATTAGAGAATTAATTAGGCGGAGTAAAATATCAAAATTAAAAGTTAATTTGGTCAAAATTGGGTTAAACCCGTTGACTGTTATAAAATTAACGGAACTATTGACGGAGGACCAATTGTGATCCGATTTGAAATGTGCAGGATCAGAAAATCAAAAAGATAAAGTTTAGGACCAAAATCGTAAAATGGTCATATGTTCAGGACCGATTTTGGCCTTTACTCTAAAATTAATATTCCAAATTTGATTGGATAATTGAATACTACTCCATGTACTTTGCAAATTCCAAACCCTTTATGTTTTTACTCAAGAAATATCCTTTTAAACAACCCTTTTTTTTGGTAACTAACGCAGGCAAAGCCTGATATCAAAACAAACTAACGAATATAAGAAACACCTATTCTGTCATGCAACAACCGACTACATAGAACTATACCACTAAGACATTTTTTGTAGGGACCACTAAGACATTAATATACACGCCATTTATTTCGTTGATCGGTCGTTAATCATTTAATTTAATATTGTGCATGAGTAGTTCATTTCAAGGATCTTTAGATATCAATTTATCCATGTCTTATTTAATGAAATCGGCCCAAACGGATCTAAGACCTAATAACAACAAATTGAGAGCCACATATTTTCATTTCTAGTAATTGTGGAGATAGTTAAATAGGTATCATTAGTTGGAAGGCATGCATTGGCAGAATTAAATGAGTTTGACAACAAGAAGGCTATCTGATAACTCGAGGAATTATATCTAAGTATATACCATTACGCAACTATTGTGACACTTAACTAGTACTAGTACCTAGGTATTATCAACATAAAAACAATGACAATTATCAACGAATCGACCACGTTATAGCATGCTTTCCTCCTATAATATTTAATTATTAATGTTTAATACCCGTGAATAAATCTTAATCACCAAAATATATTGAATAAGCATGTTCGTGTCATTGTGTGTGTGCGGGAGGAAATATAATGTTCTATTTATAGCGAGATTTATCGTAACCTCTCTAATAATTCGGATGTGTAATTAGTAAACATATTGAATCCACCCATTTATATGATTTAATCTCAACGAAGAAGAGGCATGTATAATTGGTGAATGAAATGATTTCCAATGAATTTATGAAGCGGGATGCATGCCTAATTAAATTTTTATTATTATATTTATCATTTTTGTCAATTTCATAAAGAGCTATAGGTTGAATTCCAAATTTTGCTATAAAATTATAAAAAAAAAATCTAAAAATGAAAATGTGACATGTAGGACAAATTAGAAAAAAGAAACATCTTGTAGTATAAATGCTTATATAATGCGTAAGCTTAACCGTGCGTATAGTTAAACATAGGTTGTACATGAAACACGAATATTGATATCTACGCATTAATTTGATGAAAAAAAACTCAAGATATGTAATTAATCATAAAAAGAGATAACTACTATATTTATTAGCCTAGTAATATCTTTTGTACGCAACATGTTGTCCAAAATTTAACTAAACGCTTTTACACAAAAATAATGTAAAGCTTCTTTATATATATATATATATATATATATATATATATATATATATAACTCCCTCCACATATATATTATCATCCCATTTCATTTCTGGAATTTGAATTTCCTCAAGTACTCTTGATATTGATCAAGATGCGAAGCCTTGTTGTAACAATATTACTAATAATAATTTTGTCCATAAACACAGACGCCTCCTCGCTGCCGGAAAGGCTGCTCCGATCAACAGCAGAGCTCCGAAACCATACGAAGATATCGGAGTTCCGGCTTGTAAACCGGAGGAAGCTGGTAGAGTGCCCCGACCCGAACCCGTACGTCAAGGTGAGAGTAACCTCCAACCCGACCCTATCCGATGAGGAATACGTGACGGTCAACATCACCGGAGTTTTGGAGCCTTCCGAAACCGATTGGGTGGCTATGGTTTCATGTTGTCCAAAATTTAACTAAACGCTTTTACACAAAAATAATGTAAAGCTTCTTTATATATATATATATATATATATATATATATATATATATATAACTCCCTCCACATATATATTATCATCCCATTTCATTTCTGGAATTTGAATTTCCTCAAGTACTCTTGATATTGATCAAGATGCGAAGCCTTGTTGTAACAATATTACTAATAATAATTTTGTCCATAAACACAGACGCCTCCTCGCTGCCGGAAAGGCTGCTCCGATCAACAGCAGAGCTCCGAAACCATACGAAGATATCGGAGTTCCGGCTTGTAAACCGGAGGAAGCTGGTAGAGTGCCCCGACCCGAACCCGTACGTCAAGGTGAGAGTAACCTCCAACCCGACCCTATCCGATGAGGAATACGTGACGGTCAACATCACCGGAGTTTTGGAGCCTTCCGAAACCGATTGGGTGGCTATGGTTTCCCCTTCTCACTCCGAGTACGTGCACTTCATTTCTTGATCATCGTCACGCTTAATTAAACGCAGCTAATTAAAGGCTAATGTTTTTGGTTATAGTGTGAAGGCGTGTCTTGAAAATGCAGTTATGTACGAACAAACGGGCGATTTCAACAGTCTCCCACTTCTATGCCACTATCCTGTTAAGGTCCTACTACCATCTTACCTAACGATATTTTAATTAGGTAGTACATGTGTTACTTATTTTGTGTAGTGTTCTTTTCCCATTTATAAACATGAAGACTAGTGATAAGGAGTAATACTCCTGCACAGAATTTTTAATATAAAATTGATATAACAAAAAGTAGGAAGAAAAAATGGTTGGAATATTGTTAAGGGTTCGTTTGGTACAAAATTGGAATTAAACTTTAAGGAATTGAATTATAATTTAGTTCCAAATTATTTTATGATAAAATGATACTAGTATAAAGTGTGTATGCAGTGTGTGTAGTGTGTATGCAGTGTGTGTAGTAATGACAAATTCCGACTACATTAAAATGATATGGATAACCATATCTAACTTCTAGAGATTTTGCAATCACATCACTGTCATTTTCAGTGATAACCATGTCAGCATGTCTTATGTGATGTAATAACTAATGAAATGTAGCCAAATTTCGTTGTTGGTGAAAATATTCAAAAAGTATTTAAGTTTGTGATATTAAATGTCAAATTCAAAGTTTGAGGAAAAAACAAATTTTTAAAAAGTTTCGTGATATTAAGCGGATATATATATCAAATAATTTGGTTTGGTTCCAAATTGAGCAAAATTCAAACAAAAACTTTGCAATATCAATTAAAATTAGGGGTACATGCATATTCTTGACTTTTTAGACGCATGGCCTCTATATACAGTTCCTGCAATCAGGCAAGTCAAATTTGTGTAAGAAATTTGGTTGAGATAGTTCCGAATGCAGGCTCAATATGTAAGCAATGATCCAGAATATCTGAAGTGCGGCAAGAGTGATTGTGACATGAGCATTGCTGGGATATGCGTGACAAAGACGTGCGGGGCCACGTTATCGTTCCATGTCGTCAACATACGTACGGATATCGAGTTCGTGATGTTTACCGGTGGGTTTGAGACGCCATGCATCTTGAATAGATCCGACCCGATTAAATTCGCTAACCCGAACCAGCCTGTGTACGCCCATGTAGCCAGCGTTGATTCTACTGCAACATCGGTGTGTATTCTAATTTAAAACTTTAATTGAAATTAATTAATCATACTTAACAAAACATGACTACAATTAATTGCAATTATCATATTATTAACAATTTTGCACGATTATGTAATTGTCTGTATGCATTTTGTTCTAAGTGCAAGTCTCACACAAAAATGTGTTGATATGTAGTGCTTGTGTTGATTTGAAATGGCAGATGAGATTGACGTGGGTGAGTGGGGATCCAAGTCCACAACAAGTTCAATATGGAGACGCCCAATCCGCACAATCCTCAGTGTCAACCTTTTCCCAAGCTGACATGTGCAATAGTAACTACATTCATCCACCTTATTCACCCTTTTTAATTACTTTCATTCGATCTATTATCTCTAACTTCTATTTTAAATTTTTAGGAAATACAATGTGATAAATCAGTCACAGAGGAATTAAGAAAAGTAAAAAAATAATAATAGTTCGTTCTCTATTGTTGGATCACCGGTCGTGTGGCCAAATCCACAGTATAGAACTATATGGATAGGCCGTTTTAGTACTATATTTATTATGATTAAAAAATTAATTTAGAAATGATAAAACTAATTAATTTGGTATGGTGATACAGGTTCGTTGGAAAGTCCGGCGGTTGATTTCGGATGGCACGACCCTGGTTTTATTCATTCAGCTATAATGACTGGACTTCGTCCTTCCTCTAATTACTCCTACAAATATGGAAGGTTTTTTCAATTACTATCATTTACTCCGGCATTCGTCCTTGAATATGTGATTATAAATCCAAGTTGCTAGCTTAGAAGAGTCCATATACATCATCTCCAAACATGATTGATTAAGTTGTGTTGAACAGTGATTCAGTGGGATGGAGCGATGAAATGAAGTTGAGAACTCCACCGCCATCAGGATCGGATGACCTTAAATTTCTTGCTTATGGTGATATGGGAAAGGCTCCTCTTGATTCCTCTGTAGAGCACTACATACAAGTAAGTACTAGTATATATATAGCTCTTTAATTAATTGTGTTTGTCCACATAAATATATTGGAGGAGTAATTAATTACTGGAGTTGAATGTATGTATAGCCTGGATCGGTATCTGTTGTAAAAGCAATGGAAGAGGCAGTATCCTCCGGTGGAGGGGTCGACTCTATATTTCACATCGGCGACATTAGTTACGCTACCGGTTTCATGGCCGAGTGGGATTTCTTCCTTCACCTCATTTCCCCTCTTGCCTCCCAACTCCCCTACATGACCGCCATCGGCAATCACGAGCGGTACGTTACATGCATGCCAATTACTTAAAACAGTGTTGGCTGTAGATGGTACGAGTTTTAATGCAAAATTGGTAAAATAAGAGATATAGAAGGAAAGTGTATGGTAAAATTTCCTAGAGACTCATTTTAGTAGATAGCGCAAAATGGGAAATCATGATTATTTTTGGTGGATGCAATGCAGAGACTACATGGACTCTGGCTCCGTTTACCCAACCCCGGACTCTGGGGGAGAATGCGGGGTTGCCTACGAGACTTATTTTCCTATGCCTACTGTCGCCAAGGATAAGCCCTGGTACTCCATAGAGCAAGGGCCTGTTCATTTCACTGTCATTTCCACCGAGCACAACTGGACACAGAATTCAGAACAGGTAAAACTCAATTTCATCTATTAATATCCAATTTCATGTTCTAACTCATTTCATTGGCACTTGGCAGTATGAATGGATGAATAAGGACATGGCCGCAGTGAATAGAACAACAACTCCATGGCTCATATTCACAGGGTATGTCTCAAAAACTATGCTGCACCACTTATTCATTAATTATTGATGAATTTGTGATGAATGCTCAGGCACAGGCCCATGTATACATCTTCTCCTGGAAACCCAATTTTTCCTAGCGTCGACGATCAGTTCATTGATGCAGTGGAGCCGTTGCTACTAGCAAACAAGGTAGAGTAGATTACTCATCTATTTTGAAGTTATATGACTGAAAATTTGTGTTATTATCATGATTATTTTTTCTGTTTTATTTATTTATCTTCCCTACCAAACTGATCTATAATAGGTGGATTTGGTTTTGTTTGGGCATGTCCATAACTATGAGAGGACATGCGCCGTTTATAAGGAAGAATGCAGAGGAATGCCCACCAAAGATTCCAATGGAGTTGACACATACCATAATTCCAATTACTCTGCGCCGGTTCATGCTGTTATTGGAATGGCTGGATTTGAGCTTGATAATTTCACACAGACTGTAATTAATTATACCTCTTAATTAATTAACTTATTGTATTCTTTTTTAGATTAATAACATATAGATTGTGTTGATATTGTAGGATAATAGCTGGAGCTTGGTTAGGATTACCAAGTTTGGATATTTAAGAGTTCAAGCCACCAAGAGCGAGCTTCATGCCGAGGTCAGTGGAATTCAGAAAATAAGCAAAGTTTCAGATTTGATTACTTATTTTGCTAAATTAGACACTCCTTTTTGGTTTGTAGTTGGTGAATGCAGATTCAAGAAATGTGGATGATGGTTTCCGAATCATTAAGTGAGGGACTTGACACCGTTCATAGCAAAAAAAAAGTCAGAATTCAGACCAGATTTCATTTTTGACATGTTTTATAAATTGGTTGTAATAATAACACATCACTCTTTAGTTTATAGAAAAATATTGTACCATACTATTTTCCTAGTCACAAGTAAAAAATGGATGTTCATAATGGAGCTGCTGGAGCATAATGATGAGTCAAAATGATGAGGCTATAACATTTCTATTTATTTTGTGGATAAAATTTTGGTATATATAGAATTTAGAACAACCCTTATTTCAAAATCTAAAACAAACAACTCTTCTTTATTACAGATATTAAAGCACTGCTCTTTTTTCTGAAGTGTATCAATAGTTGCTCTTCAACCTCTTATGGAACTGTATAGCCTGCAAAATAAGAGAAAATTAGAAAAGCTCAAAGCTCATACTAGTATATAATAGTATTGAATTAATGTTAAAAAACATTAGCAATTTCTTACTGCCACATTTGGTTCCATGAGCAAGTGGCTTGCCACAAGATGCAGAAACAAAAGCTGCCTTTTGCATGCTGATTATCTTCTCAACTTGGTTAGTGACATGCTGACAGACACATGGCAGATCGACGTTCCTAATGACGTTGCAGCAGCCCTGAGACGGGGCCTGCTGAGGGCCCGGTCGCTGGACGAATCTGGAGCATTGTTGGATGAGACCTTGGAAGTCGCCTTGGCATTGCGCTGAGGCGGTGGAGATGATCATGCTTGTGCATATCACCAGCATCAGGTATGTTGTAAACTCTATTTTGGCCATTGCCTCTTGCTTGTAGTAATTGTTGTCTTGGCTTCAGTAGATGTGACTTTAAATAGAAATTTGGATCTCAAGTTGGAGTCATGATGTTTGCTACCTTCATGTTTTCTTTCTGCTCCTTAGTAGGATACTTCCTAAAGTTGCCTCATTTTGTGCTAAAAGTGTTTTAGAGTTATGCTTTTGGCACACCTTTCTGTTTGTAAAAGTTAAGAGGTCATGATTTTGAGTGAAAAAAATAAATAAATAAAGGTCATGAATTTTACATGGGGTTGGGTAACGCAAAATTATTAAAAATATGGATCTTAAATTAAAGGTCATAACAAAATAGTGTAAAAATCGTAAAAACTGAACTTGGAAATACCTAGTACTCCATTGAGTTCATAATGACAAGTTTCCTTCTCTTATTTCCTCTCTTCATATTCTTTTCATCTAGCTTTTCTCTTTCATTATTTTCTATCAAATTTCATCCTTTAAATGTTAAACGCATGTTTACTCTTTTTTATTACTGCTATATTAAGTTCATTAATCTTACTATATTTATATTGATTACCATTCTTTTAAATAAACAGAAATTAGGATTTGTAATTTTTACTTATTTATCTTTCGGAATGGTAGGTTTTGTCTCGTTGTTTAGGATATTTATTTGAAAAATCCCACTATTTAGACAATTCTCATTAAGTACTCAACAAATTAAATCATTCTTGGGAATAAAATTTAACGATTGGAATATTGATGCGTCAATCGAAATTACAACCTATAAGGTGTGACATGCAAAAGTTTTAGTTTTACTTGATTTTGTTCCATTGCTTGGATTGTCTACTCCATTTTATTTCAATATTTGGAGGGTTACGATGTTGTTTTAACAATTAATCAAAAAAAGACATTTTGAATTTAAATAAGAATTTTGGGTGTTAAGTTGGATGCGTGGTGTTTGATGTCTTCATGTTTTCTTTGTGCTCCTTCGTAGGATTCTTCCATAAAAGATGCCCTTATTTTGTGCTAAAAGTTGTTTTGAGTTGTTTCCTTGGCACACCATTTTTATCTTTGATTTGAATTTTGACTTCCGAGTGATGAAAACAAATTAAAAAAAAAAAAGAAAAGAAAACTCAGCTATATTCTTTTCAGATTGTCTAAGACCATCCCCAACCATTTACATCAAACTCAAACTCATTTTTGAGTATACGTCACATCAAAAAGTAGTTTTACTCCAACCATTTACACCAAATTCAAAATTTACACTATTTTTGGGTTTTTGTCTCACAATATTTTTGCAGTAACACCATATTTGATGTTATTTTAAAAAAACACCAAAAACGGGTTTGAGTAATTAGTATGCCCAAAAGAAATAGTATGTCAATTGTAATTGGATAGAGTAATTATATAATATGGATCATATTAAATAATTATTTCATCAATTAATTACTTCAATGAAAGGTCATAATTAAATAATTATTTAATTACTTAAATGAAAGGTCATAAAAGAAACTTTATTTTAGTGTAAAAATCATAAAAATTGAATAGATTGATATAGTAATAATTTAAAATTCTAAATAATTTCCATTTAAATATATGAATTTTCAACATTTTTTCTTATTTTTACCAAAAAAAATTATTTTTGAATTTAAATATATGAACTTTCAGTTTTTATTGGATTTTTGTTCGAAATTAATTTTATCTAAATTGATTCTCGTGTCAAAATCAAAATCAAACAAATTTATGCATAGTGCGACTTTAATTCTTCTGATTTTATGTCAGCTTACAAGAAATGTTTGTGATGCCAATATAAAATGAATATGTAAACGTATTAACATTGAGTTTCATCCTTGCATGAATTATATATACCCTCTGTTTTTGTTTACAACATGGCAGTCAAAATTTGTCACTGAGTAGAAGAAACCTTGTCCCCTGTAGCAGGTAATCCCGCGATATCCTTCAACGGCGTCCACACAAATTTTCTCCTGCACATACGTACACAATCAGTATTTCATTTTCCATTAATTTGATGTATCTATTTTAAAAAGGAACGCACCAGTTGCCGCATTCAGCGAGCACCCTGACTCGAGGCCGCAGTGTCGGAAGCAGGGCCAGAAACTGCAGCTCTGCCTTGGACAGCACCTAAACAACGCACACCAATTCAATCATCTCATCATACTCGAATTATGCAAACAAAAAAAGCAAACCTTAGCTTCGATGATCCATACTACGAGCCCCTTTGCATCCGGGGGAAGCAAAGATAGCCTGTAATCAACCTCCGGAGGGAAGTACCACCGCGCTATCGGCTGCTTCCCAATATGAGGCTGCACATATTTCAATTAAAATTGATGGATAAGATAAATAAACAAAACATGATAAGAACAGATTCCAATATAGATGAGTTATCTGTTTGGCCAAACTGCCTACTTACTGGGCAGACGGGGTGGAACTTGGTGAGGGTGGTCTCGGGGTCACCGAGGCCGCGGGCGGAGAGGTCGAGGAAATGGTAGCCTTGGTGGGCGAGGCGGATGAGGTAGCGGCCCTCGTAGCCTCCCTCGTGCGGGGAGTAGATGGCTAAGGCCTTGTGCTCCTCCACGTCGGCCAGCCACTGCCCCAGGTCCAGTTTCAGCAGGTCTCCTCCGATGAAGTCTCCCAAACTACGGTTGCATTTCGTTGTAATTCTCGCCGCTTTTCTGGTGAGCGTCGCCGGCCTTGTGCTGTGGTGCTGTGGGAGGAGGTGGATTGGCGGTGCTATTGCTCTTTGATGAAGTGAGCATGCTGCAGTTGCAGCCGCAGTTGCCATTTTTATTTATTGATTGCTATGTGTGTGAGTGGAGGAGCAAGAGATGAAAGGTGAAGTATTACGAAGATTCTGCTGGTCCTGAAACAAGATAAGGCGCTTTTCTGACTTCAAGTTTCTCTGCAATAAAACAAAACAAAATAATCATCTCAATATTCGTTTCATGTTTATTTTGTAATTTGTACTACTACTAAAATTAGCCATTGGAATTTGGGGCATTTGTATCTCATTTGAATGCGGACTAGACATCAACTACCAAGGTAATGGATCCCCCATATAGCTTTTGCGATAATATGATTTGGGGAGTGTCATATGGGACGAGGAAGAGAAGTTGGAATGAGTATATAATTCTTATCCAATTCGGTTTTTTGGGATGTTTCAAAAACAAATCAGTATGGGCTTGACCCAAAGCGGATAATATCAAATTAATATTGCAATCGACGATCTAATTGCTCTCCCATGCATTTATCTTCCAAGAACAACAAGGAGCACAACCTTTGCTTCATGTATAATCAGTCGTCCAGTGATTTTGTCATATCACGACACCATGCGCCTTCCTTCTGTAATACCACAATCCTCTATGGTTCTTCTTTAAATCATCCACTTACAACACTGACCTTGTTGGACCAACACCGCTCACATTTTCATCCGCCAAACCTCTCCGCCTAATACAATGCATCCATACTTAAACAATCAAAATATCTGTACCATATTGATCTAATAAATGTACAATCAGTAAACTTGTTTCTAAATGTGCTCCACCGAATGTATTTGTACTTACTTACGCATTAGGTTCATACTTCATAGTATAGTCAACGCGTACTATCAATAGGTAGAAAAGCGGCATCAGTCATACGCAGTTACGCATTCCTCGATTTACAGCTATTTTATCAAAACTCGCATTTGTGCACAACACAATTTCATCGCTTTCATAAACAGAGTAGAAGCGTACACAGATTCTGTCCCCACCAACAAATACGGCTATAGGAATCACGCAACCAGGCCAAGGCTGATTTCCCCCCCTCTCTCTCTCTCTCTCATTTCATCAAACAGTTGGGGGAAGAGTTAGGCTCTCAAATGCACTAAGACAAACACGCCAAAGAAGAATATGCAGGGAGTAATCGCGTCGAGGTGCTCCAGAATCATCAACAACGCCGTCTCCTCCCGTGTTAATCTCGTAGTTCACGCAGTTCTCAAACCGCCTGGCGTTCCGATTCAGCTAAATCCGAACTCCGTTGCTACTGGCGCCAGAACTCTCTCGAGTAAACCCAGATTATGGCGCTCCGTCAGAACTGTGCCGTCGGCGCTCAAGCTCAACGCCTTCCTATCCGATTTTCCTTCCCGACCTCCTCAAAACGCGGTGACCATTCCATATTTCTTTCGTGTTGCATTTGTCTTATTCTTATAGTTTTACAGGTTTTTGTAGTATGCAAAAATTGATGTGCAATTTGTGCATTTTGTCAGGGAACCAACGGCGATCAAAACTCACCGCCGAATGGGTATGCAATGTTCTCGACGGAGGCAGCTCCAGGACCGAAGCAAGAGAAGAAGACGTCGTTGACCGAAAATGGAGCTTCCGGAGAGACTAAAATCATCGCAACTCTAGCTAAATACTTGTGGATGAAGGACAATTTTGAATTTCGGTTTCGTGTCATTGCTGCCTTAGGTCTTCTGATCAGTGCCAAAGTAAATGTTTGCGAAGATTACCTATTATTTGCACGTGATGTTGATGTTTTAAGGTGATTTTATTTTGTGGTTGTTCCCTTTGGTTTGGGGTTTGTAGGTAATTAATGTTCAGGTGCCGTTCTTGTTCAAGCTGGCTGTTGATTGGCTATCAACAGTGACAGGCAATGCTGGTGGTCTTGCTGAGTTCACTGCTGCCAATTCTACTGCTCTAGCTCTTTTTGCTAGCCCTGCGGCAGTTCTAGTTGGTTATGGTATAGCGCGGCTGGGGGCATCTGCTTGTAATGGTAAGTTGCAACTTATGTAGGTTTTAATGGTTTGTTCCATTTTATGGAAGTTTGAAGATCCTAAAGAATAGATTTAAGTTACAAGAGTAAATGAAAATCGCCTTCATGTTTCTTTGCTCAAATTGTACTCCTACTATGAAAGAGTCCCTCATTTTAAGTATATTTTAATGTGGAACTTACTGTAATTCTTTTCATATAGAACTAAGAACTGCCATATTTTCCAAGGTGGCATTGAGAACAATTCGGCAGGTTTCTAGGCAGGTAGGGGTCTGCATTTCCTTACTTCCTCACCCTTTATATTGCATGATTGATCTGTTTCTTAAGATAATACTATATATTTAAATTAATGTATATTTATATGCTGACGATATGCTATTGTTCACTCTTTCATGTTGTACCCAAATTTTTCTGAATATGGAACATTTTTTCCATTGAAGGAAAATAGCAGAAATTTCCCAAGCATATAAAAGTAAGCTTCATGTAGGTTGGAGGAAATTGCTGGCATAGGGTGAAAATTGTCATCAGTTTTAGCTTTTCTCTAGCTCTTGATCAATTTTAAATTAAAGATTTCATGATAAGAAGATCACCGTCCTATGTAGAAAATTAGAATCTAACTTGGGGTTGCAGCTTGAAAAAGATCAAAAGTGAAACCAACCACAAGCTGCTGAACAGATGAAAAGCTCTAGGTTTCTGACCACCGAGACATTGATTTAGACAGAAACAGTAGGACTTCCCTTCTTGAAATTCCACTGATAATTGTCTGCCCATTCACCCTCTTGTTGTTTAATCTTCCATGTAGCCTCCAGCCCTTCTAGTGCCAGCTTAACTGAGTTTATCTTTCTATTATGTCGATACCTCTTACCATATCCCAATGTATTGTCTCATAAATGTGACTCTAGTTTGGATCTGTCAGAAATAGAACAATAAAATTGAAAAATGTGTCCAAAAAAATTACAACTAAATGTTAGTATAAAAAAACAAATAATGAATAGGTTGCTTCTAGCTTCTTTTGTAACTATTGGGATTTTTTATTGCTTAAGATAATGATGCTACACAAACTCAGAAAGCGTGATGAATAAGCTACGTAGCCGACTAGCAGTCAGACAAAATTAATAAGTCATTTATATTCTTTCTGATGATGTTCCATTCTCATTGCTTAATCAAAATGGGCAGTCTCAAAGATGCATATTACTGTTTGTGATAAAGCAGAGTTCTAGATGAGCCTTGAGAAAGTGAATTCTTTATGTATCTTATAAGTTTATATACCTCGAAAATAAAAGGAAGGTAATCAGTGGGTGACAGAATTTCTTGGTAAAAAAGGACATAGCAAGGCCCTATTTGGGATGTTATGTAGCTGGTAACAAATCAGATATATAGGTAACATAAAAGGATTCATGGTCCCCAAGTCCAAAATCCTAGTGTTTGAAACAGAGCTACACAAAGATATGTTTCTCAAGAAGGATGTCAGTAAATGAGAAGGCAAACTTATAGAAAAGACAAAGAACTAAGATATTAAGCAACAATACCTTAATTGAAAGGGTATATGTATGCTGATAGGAAACTCTGTGGGGTGAAAGAAGTTTCACTTGGGATGGAAGTATATTGATGTTATCTACTAAAGCCATTTGAGCTGAAATTGTGATACTCCAAATTGCATTACCTTATTCACCTCCTTGGTTGACTAAGACCTGCTTGACCTTTTCTCTTTTATGATTCTGTAATCATGTTTGCCAAAATTTTATGGAAAAGAAGAGGTCTATAATGAATTGAACCATTGGACCTTATTGACTATGTCACTATGTTTATCTTCTATTTATAATTCTTGCGAGCTGAAAATTAGAAACAGCAAAGCACAAATAATGAAAATATAATAATGTATAGAACGTAATTGGAAATCAACATAGCTTTGTAAAACAAAAGGGGATTGGATCAACTAGCTGACTATTGGAAAATGTAGTATTCAGTTTGGTTCCAGTACATTCCAAATGGTTTTGATTAAATGAACTATGTTAACCCGAGAGAGTGATACTACTTCTATATGGCATCAGGTCAATTGGTTGGCAATTTTTGTTCATTCTCAGCAAGAAATAATTTATTTTTGTAAATTATAACATGCAGAAAACAATAATATAAAGTTCAGAATCTTCAGACTTGCCTGTGTATTGACAAAGTCAGCACATGATATTTGTGTAACGTACATTGTCGACCCATTTTCTTGCAGGTCTTTTCACATTTGCATGATCTTGACCTGCGATATCACCTGAGGTACGTCACAGTCCACATTCTCTTAAAAATTAATAATACCTAGATCCCTCATGCTGCTTATTGTACCTTAAATTCTGTTTACACGTATTATAGTAGCTCTAAGGTGAAGTTTCCAAATGAGCTGAACGATTTAGAAATAACCTTGAAATATGCCTGTTTACCTTTGCAGTCGAGAAACGGGTGCTCTTAATCGTATCATCGATCGTGGTAGCCGGGCTATAAACTGGATTCTTTCATCAATGGTCTTCAATGTTGTACCAACTGTGTTAGAGGTGTAATCCCTAGTTGATTCCTTGTTAAGTTTGATGTAGTAAAAGCTTTTACAAGTTAAGAGTTTGTAGGAACAACTTTAATATTCTTGGTCTATGGCCTTACAGATATCAATGGTTGCTGGTATCCTTGCCTATAAGTTTGGAGCAACATTTGCATGGATTACTACATTTTCTATGGCAGCTTACATAGCTTTCACATTAACTGTGACACAGGTATTGTTTCTTTCTTTTAATAAGAGATCTTCATCTGAATTGTCTGGTATTTTTGAGTTGGTTCAGTTTGCATGATGTTTTAATAAAGACCACTATTGGATTTTCAATTGTAGTGGAGGACTAAGTTTAGGAAGGCAATGAATAAAGCTGACAATGATGCAAATACGCGTGCAATAGATTCCCTAATAAATTATGAGGTGAGATATCCTCTTCTTTGTGAGAATTAAGCTACATTTGAGCCCGGTGTTGATGTTGATGGTTCCTATTACCTTTCAGACTGTCAAGTACTTTAACAATGAAGCCTATGAAGCTGATAAATACGATGAGT
Organism: Salvia hispanica; assembly: GCF_023119035.1. NCBI lineage: Eukaryota > Viridiplantae > Streptophyta > Magnoliopsida > Lamiales > Lamiaceae > Salvia > Salvia hispanica. Next base: position 25,038,370 of record NC_062969.1, read on the forward strand.
TTCTTGAGAGTAAGTATTTTCACCTTAAAATTCAAATTTTATTTGTTCAAGCATTGGCCTACCACTATAGAGGCCAACATAAGAGATCTAGAACTTTTCTTTCATTGGTTAAATGATAAAAAATGTTAGATGCAGTGAAAGGGGTTAAGTTCTTAATTCCCAAGGTAAAGGGGGAGCACAACTTACAAAGTGATGTGTGTGTATAAAGGGGTGGGAGAGACTGGTATAAAATTAATACTCATATGTCTTCAATTCAAATTGATCAATGAACTCCTCTTGTGCTATGCCCTCAAATATTTCCATGAACTGAACTAGCTCTAAGAACATACTTTTCTAATAAATTTGTGAACTACATTAAGAATGTATGTTGTTTATACCAACTATGAGGCAAAGTATGTCATCTAAAGGGCATGCTTTTGCTTATAGCCTTATACCTGTGTTGGCAGTCTCTGCAAAACAATTATCTGTAAGATAGCACAAATTCTGGTTTGCTGCATTTGCATTCGCTCAATTATAACAATATAGTACCTATGGACCCATGGCTGGATGACCTTTCAGCTTGAGTTGCTACCTCATCAGAACTCCTATTAGTATGTTTTTTTTCCTTTTTGGTGAAATTATTTACCTCAGCAGCTCCTTTCATTTTGAGTAGCTAGGTCTGGATAGTTCTATACATAAAGGGGATAGTTCTATGACATGCTTCTTTCTACTTTTTGTCCCTTTCAGATGAAAGAATTTCTAAATTCATACCTCTCTCTGCCCTGTTAAGTCATACTTCATGTTTGCTATGATGTCAGTTAACCAATGAGGAACCATCTTTCAGGATACGAAGATGCTGCCTTAAAAACTCAAAGAAGTCTTGCTTCTTTGAACTTCGGGCAGAGTTTGATATTCAGCATTGCTATCTCAACTTCTATGATTTTGTGTTCAAGTGGGATCATGCAAGGAAATATGACTGTTGGGGACTTGGTAAATTCTACCTTCCTCATAAACATTCCTGTTACCCATTTTGGCATCTATTGACTAAGACTTGATCTCTTATTTATTCATTTATTTATGGTTTATTATTATCATGACTAAATATTATTCCTCTTAGGTCATGGTAAATGGACTTCTTTTTCAACTCTCTCTTCCACTCAACTTCCTTGGAGGTGTTTATAGAGAAACGGTTCAAAGTTTGGTAGATATGAAGTCCATGTTCCAATTACTTGAGGTATTCACTCACTGTCAGGGTAATGTTTATTTTCCATCTCGGAGAATTCCTGAAAGTGTTTACTGAATTAAAGTCAGATTTTGTTTGTTGGGATCGAACAATGTGATACTCGTTACTGGTGATATTTGGAGGATCTAATGGACAATTATGTTAAGCATAGCCCGGGAAACTTGTAGTTGTGTTAAATGTTTTCATATATAATGATTTTTAAATCCTATTTGCTTCACATCCAGGAAAAATCGGAAATTGTGGATAAACATGACGCGAAGCCTTTGGAATTGAATGGGGGGTGCATAGAATTTGAAAACGTTGACTTCAGGTGCGCCTCCGTATTTTCTAGTTGGAATACAACTGTACTTGATGGTCTATTGTGTATAATAATAGTAGAAGGTCTTTATCATCTTTACAAAGTGGTTTTGTTCTCATAATTGACATGTAATGAGTTTAACTCTATATAGTTGCATGAAGAATGAACCTAAGTATCAATGTTACTAGTGAAACTCTGCCATGTGATATCTTTCGGCCTTGTGAAGAACTTAAGGCTGATAGGAAACTTAACTAGGGACGGAGTGAAGGATCTAATAATAGCTGGGAAATGCAGCTCGCTAGGAAACTATAATACAGCTTTTCATTCGCTTGCATGATTCTCTACAATCTATTATACTCTGCAACAAAGTGGACCTTCATCAGGCTTGGCTTTCTCATATTACTAGGTTTGTGGAATTTATTGGCTATATTACCATCCGGTTTAGCTTTCCAGACTACTTTCATGTTTCCCACTCTTTAGTTTTGCAAATATTGAAAATAAAAATGTGCTCATTACTTGCATTGTATTAAAGACTGTGTGGGTCTGAAAATGAAGATATGTAGTACTCCCTCCGTCCCTTATAATTTGTCACCATTTGACCCGGCACGGGTTTTAAGAAATGTAATAGAAAGTGAGTTGAAAAAGTTAGTGACATGTGGGTCCTACTTTATATATTGGTTTTATAATATAATGCGTGTGGGAATGAGTTAGTGGAATATGAGGCTCACTACTAAAAATGGTAAAAGTGAAAGGAGGCAAATTTTTAGGGACGGACGAAAATGGAAATAAGTGACAAATTTTCATGGACGGAGGGAGTATATGATACATATATGCGAACTACTAGTCTACTAGTAGGTATTTAATGATTTAGGTAGATGCATGGGAAACATTAAATACTAACAGGTCTCATAATAATACTCCCTCCGTCCCACTCAAGATGTCCGCATTCTTGAGTGGCACAGGATTTTAGGAGGAGTTGTTAGGTGGAGTAAGTAGAGAGAGAAATGTAATTGAATATTTTAATGAGAGAGGAGAGAGATTTATTTCCAAATATAGATAGTGGACATCTTGAGTTGGACAAACTAAAAAGGAAAGGTGGACATCTTGAGTGGGACGGAGGGAGTATTTTTTATAAAATAAGGGGGTGATTGCTGGTTTAGGGGTCAAGGGAATGATAAGAACGGAGAATGAGTTTCATTGCCCCCATTTTTGGGAGATATGGCTCATTCCTCCATTTTTGGGGTGCTAAACATTACTCCCTCCGTCCCATTAGAAATGAAACGTTTTCCTTTTTGGGTTGTTCCATTAAAAATGAAACATTTCTAAAAATGGAAACAACACTCTCTACTTTTTCTTCTCTCTTACTTTACTTTCTCTTCATTAACTCACAAAACAACACTTCATAAAATCTCGTGCCGAAAACATAATGTTTCATATTTAATGGGACGGGGGGAAGTACTATTTAGGGATCATTCCAACAAACCAAACCTATTCTTCATTTGTGTTCCTAGTCCCTGAATACACCCTACCAAGTTATTGGTAAGTTATCTTTCTGATGAAAATGGCTGAAAAACTTGCATTTCTTGGTTATCAAATGGAATAGGTAGAAAGATTCACCACAAAAATGAAATCAATGATGCCTAATTCTTTTGATCTCAATATCAACATCCGTGACTATGACCACACTTCTTTTGCTGCAGTTTAGTGCAGATGATTGAATTCCAGTTCATTACATGCTTGTCAGAACATATCTACATTAAGAAACTTGTTAGAGTTTAGTGTTGTAATTCTCTATCATATGTTTCAGTCACTCAGTAATAAATTTCAATTGTGATATCCTCTCTAAGCTATCAGATCAAACAATTCGCAAAAGCAAGTGTGCAGCTTTAGTAATGTGAAACCTGAAATGGTGCAGCATACTTTGCTATTTTGTCCTACTGCTTTTATTTAAACGTTTCAGTATATTTTACTGTCTTCAAAATGATTGAGTGTTTTGGTGCTCATCATATGTTCTTAACTTCTTATGCAGCTACCTCCCAGAAAGAAAGATTCTGGATGGTATATCATTTGCTGTGCCAGCTGGGAAGAGTGTAGCTATTGTTGGAACCAGTGGAAGTGGTAAACAATCACTTATTTTTCTTGATAAAAAGGATCCATTTTTTGTTCTGGTAATCGAGATATTTGGCTCTCATGTCTGTCTTGTTTGATTTATTCTGTTGCTGAAACTGAATAAAGGTGTTTATATGTATGTATGTGTAATGTTTGTTTTTTGAATAAGAAATGATTGTCTGTGTAGGAATGTTATTGAGATTGAATTACAAGTAATGTTGCTTAAAGTTCAACATTTTGTTTATTTTCTGAGGTAACCTTTTTTGGTTCTAACTGAAGTATGACAAGAAACATCTTTACTATTGTGAATATTTGATTTATTTGCGATGGATCGTATCATAGTGTGTTGGACCAGTTATAGTTTTGTCAATAATTTATGTGGTTTTGGTATGTGGTCGTTTGGGCATGATGGTTGGCTTGGTAATGTAGCATTTCATATTCATGACCATTTGCACCTGTTTCTTGAACTATCTTAAGTTTTTTTAGTTTTAGAGTCTTGTCTCATGATACCTCTGCATGTATTTGCAGGAAAGTCAACTATTCTAAGATTGCTATACAGATTTTTTGACACCCATGCTGGACACGTAAGATTACAGCAGTTTCTTTTGGACAAATAATTGGTTGGAATTTTAAATCTATTTTACTACTGCTATGGTGCCATTTGTCAATTTTCTGTAACTAATCTCAAGCAATAGATGTTCTTTCTTTAGGTTCTATGATCTTTTTCTTAAGTTCCATTTTACATTTTTACTTGACAGATAAAGATAGATGGGCAAGACATCAGGGGAGTAACACTCGAGAGCCTTAGGAAATCCATTGGCGTTGTTCCTCAAGACACTGTAAGTTGACAATTCCATGTAAGTGTTTGCTTCAGGAACGAATTATTGGCTATGCAGGCATTCTTAACCTCCTTTTGTTGTTATTGTTGCAAATTGCTGGCAGGTTCTATTCAATGATACTATATTCCACAACATTCACTATGGTCGCCTTGCAGCTACGCAGGAGGAGGTTCCTGTTAAAATTAACATTATTCTTACGCTTGTAATTGCTACTTTCAGAGGTTATCCTCTTATTTGTCTTCTAATAATAGGTATTTGATGCCGCTCGTCGAGCAGCTATTCACGACACAATCATGAAATTCCCGGAGAAATATTCTACTCTAGTAGGGGAAAGAGGACTTAAGGTATATCTTGTACTTCTGTAGTATCCTCGTTTAGATGCAATTTCAACTTGTAAGCATGAAAATTGTACATTTTTTAAAAAACCTCCTATTTTGTAAGTATGTTAAGTCTGTTAAGATGTATGAGATGATCTTTACCTTTATGTTGGTGTAAATAATTGACAATTATACCTACTCTGAATTCTGATCAACATTGAAGTTTATGTGATACTCTTACATTTTGGCAGTTAAGTGGTGGTGAAAAGCAAAGAGTGGCACTTGCTCGTACATTCTTGAAAGCACCTCCTATATTGTAAGTATCTGTTGCTTCTGATTACCCATGACATGCCATTTACTTCCTTCTTTCCATTCCTTTAGTTTTCATATTTAAGTTCAAGGGGGTAAAAATCTAAAGAATGGTGATAAATTATTGAAAATGTAATCTCAACTAAATCTGGATGACAACATTACTGCAGTGGGAATGAAAATAATCCTTTTTGTTTATGTAGTTATGTCAGTGTCTATTGATAAAGTTTAGGGTTAATAGATCAAATGAGCGCACCATAATCAAACTCAGAAAACCTAAGTACAAGCTGAATGTAAATCAATGAATACTCAGGCCCATCTCAAATAAAGCATATTAATACTCCCTAACTCCTGGTCCATGCAATGGTCCGGTAGCCTATTTTCTGTTGACACAGTATAAACAATATCGATAGTATTTTGAGCTCCTTGTGATTTATCTTTCTGCATATTGCTCTACTCACATTTTGTGTGTTCTGCTTGAACTCAATGATAATACTGTAGTTGATCTTTTGTAATTGCATTCCTTGTATGTTTTTTAATTCGCTTTATTTTCTTCCTTTTCTAGGTTTTGTGATGAAGCTACAAGTGCGCTTGATAGCACAACAGAGTCAGAGATTCTAAATGCTTTGAAATCCTTGGCAAATAATCGGACTTCAATTTTCATTGCTCACAGGCTCACAACAGCAATGCAGTGTGACGAGGTATTTGTTCTCCACTATAAGAATCTGAAGACACTCGTGTATTATATGCCATACTCCTTCCGTTCCTTGTTAATTGAGTTGTTTCTTTTCGGCATGGAAATTAAGAAATAAGTAGATGTTTACTATATTGAGTGGAAGGAGAATAAAGTAGGAGAGAGAACAAAGTAAGTGAGAATAAGAGAGAATAAAGTAAGTGAGAATAAGAGAGAAGAAAGTATGAGAGAGTATTATTTTTACCGAAAATAATTAACTCAATTATCTTTGAATGTCGTGGAATGGAAATATGACTCAATTAACAGAAACGGAAGAATATTCAAAAAAAGGGAAACATATACATGTCTTGACATTGTGTCACATTAGTTAGTCGAAGTCATGCGGTGGTTGAGATATAGTACATATTTACATTGGCCATGGTCATACTCCGTTTATACGGGCTATTCATAGTCGTGTTTCCATGTGATTGTGAGTGAAATTTGGAATGGCAGATCATAGTTTTGGAGAGCGGAAGAGTAGTAGAGCAGGGACCTCATGATGTTCTCTTGACCAAGTCTGGCCGATACTCACAGCTTTGGGCACAGCAAAATTCCACTGTTGATGCCATTGATGCAGCCATCAAATTGGAAGCATGAGTTCCATTCTAATTTTATCTCAAATTATTACTCTAGTATTTATTTTGCTTGCACATAGAAACATATGATAGATATATAATTGGGGGTTTTCAGTTCATATAAACATGTGGTAGTATGAATGAGGGACCATTGACTCTATAATTCCTGCAGGTCTACAGATAAGTTACTGCCCGAGTAATTTGTCGTCGAAAATTGCCCTTTTCATTCAATTTCTGCCCATGAATTATATAGATACAAGTTTGGAATAGTGAACATGTTATTCTCAGAACTGCATTTCAAAAGCACAACACAATTATGAGTTACATGAAAAAAAAATTTGTAACGTACGAATTGCCAGCTATCTTATCTTTATGCACCCCATTTTCAAATGTTGGGCCACATTTGACATTTCAATTAAAATTATGCATCAATTTTTATTACTTTTTTCACTTTGTGATTGAAAGATGAGATTTGAATTTTGGATCTCGCCTTGTTTGTGCAAATCATGGCTGCAACTAGAGAACCAGAGGTTGATTTTTTTAGTTTAGCTGCGTAATTTTAACTCTAGACTATATAATTACCATAATTTTAATTTGCATGCTATTTAGTTACATATTCCCATAAAAAAAATACTGTACTAAATAGTGCCCAATCTTAATCATTGATATAAAAAAATTGGATGATTTAATAGATGCATTTATCATGGATTCTGCTTTTCCTTTTTAAATATGATAAGGTGCATATACCGTGAATTTACTTTAATTATTAACATTAACATTATGCGTACTTCTATGCATGTTTGTGTTTAATACTACTCCTTAAAATGCTTTTAGTTGAAAGTGTCATACATTTTGGAGACAAGGACCATGAAGTTTTGTTTTATGGATATAACACATGGTCTGATGTAATAGCAAAATTATGGAATAACATATCATATGTATGTTTAAACAGCGATTGAAAGCGACCTTATCCAAAGACTAGGAGACACATTAGTATGATGAACACGTCACAAAAATTATAAATGTTGGGTGCTGGATATTTGGAAATATAAGGAGAACTCCATGCTAAACTTTAACTCTTTTCTGTGAAGCGTAATTATTTGTGCATTTTGTTAGTACATACTGCTATAAAATATCTCTTTTGATCTAAAAAACTGAGACTTCTATTATGTTACCAATAAAATTCGAAAGTAATTACGAAAGCAAGAAAATATAAACGGGAATTCGTCAGTCTATTCGTAACAATGAGATTAACTATGCTCTATTCATGATGTATATTCAAATTCAAGCTGAAATTTTTTCCTAAGTTTGAAATTTTAATCTCAAAGAAAAATGAATTAACCAAATTGAACTATGTGGTAATATAAACCCAAAATCATACAATCAAATCCCATACGAACAGAGAATTCAAAAAGAAGTTTGATTATTTTATCAAGTTATTTCAACTAAAAAACTGTCTAACTCAGATTATAAATATCAAAAATACAATATTATAAATATAATTTTTAGTTTCTCAATTTTCAAAATACATCAATCTGATATAATCTTTAAAAAGTCAAAATTTAGAAAGAAAAAAAAGTTAAATCAATACAAATTCAAACTATACATTTAAAATTTTGATTTGGTTGGGCTCAACATTTTTGAATATTTTGATCACATCTAATTGCTAAGGTGGATATTTAACTCAATTAATTTTTTTTGTATTTATAATTGTAAGTATCAAATTCGCAAGGTCTACTTGTTAATCGAAACCTCTTTTGTTAGCTAACAAGTGAATTTGTCAAGCTCGCAACTACTCCTAACAATTAACAAACCAATTAAAAACAAATACTAATAAAATAATAAATACAATTGATAGTTACATATCTACACCAGCACACTCAAAACTTGCAATGAATAAAAACGGTTAAGAGTAAAAAATGTAAGAACATTAAAAGCTCAATCTAGCAGCAACACGAGTCTCTGATGATGCATATGTTTTCTGAAGATTTCAACGGGGGACTAGTCATATCACCCAAGGCCAACACAAGACCCCGGAACCCTAGATCTAGCCACGAACCGTCAGGCACTCACACGACTTCACACATATCTTTCAGAGAAAGCAACTGACTCATAAAACATCATCCGATCTCACACAGAAAGTCGATTTGAAGCTCCTTCAACGTGATAGACCTTGAACCTAAGGGTTCGAACTAAACATGCTGAAATATGCGATTTAGCAACTGAGAATGTTGAACCAATAAAAGCCTCCAACTTACACAGAGAAACCAAGAAAAAAAGCGAAGATAATCATAGAAGACGAAGGCGTGCGCGCACACACAAAGATGATTCAAATGAGGCAGGCAGCTACAGTGAAACGAATAATATATATAAATGATTCAGCTTCTTAGTCTATATGGTAAATATGCAGAGCCCCATTAGGTCAGAGTGACACTAATGGGGTGGCCCATATCGTATGGTAGGGGTATGGGTAATGAGGTGAGTAAGTTGGGTCTTAGTAAAAAGTAGATGGGCCACAATATACCAATAATAATAAAAATAATAATAAAATCCTAAATGCGATCAGATACAACACACTCAGAAGAAGAAAAAAGAGATTGAGGCTACAATTTCATAAGATATGTAGGCTAAAGGGGTGAAGCATAACCAAAATGCTACAATCGAGTAGCATTTGGGAACACAATATTCGCCTTGATCAACACGGGGAAGCACTACTGAGAATGAAGTAGCGATAAATGTAGTTTTTTCTTAACTTATATCTTCCTAAGAATTTTGATAAAAAAATTAATTAAAAAGAAACTTGGTAAAAGTGTGGTAGAAGTGTGACGTTATAAAAGAGGGTGAAGAAATATACATAGCACAAGCTGGAAGAAGTGATGGTCAAATAATGATATCCCCACCATTCCTCTCCTCCATACATAGTGAGTATTCCCCACACAACACAAGGTCCCTGTTGCTGCAGGGTGTTGTAATATAATTGGAGGGTTGGAGTCGGTGAAAACCCTTTTTACAAATGTGTATAAATACTCATATTTTTCTACCAACAACTATGTCTACACGACACACCCACCCTTCATTGTCTGTGACTTCCCTCTCTCTCCCTCTCCTGTGCAAAAAAAAAAGAGACAAGTGAAACGCCCTTTCCAATTTCCCTCTCAGAGTTTTGAGTGATTATCCCATCGCTTTCTCCACTATATCTGACTCTCATGAACGACAGCGACTCATCAACATCACTTACTCTTCTTCCTCTTCCTCTTCTCCCTTCATTTTTTGCATTACTCTTCTTCGTATTTCTTTGATTTGCTGTTTTTCTTAAAAAAAATATTGTTGTGGACTCTATTTCCATCATCTATCTCAAAAAAATCTTTATGTGAGTTTAGTAGTTTTTATATTTTTTAAATTTGATGATCGTTTCTTCAAATTAAAGATTTGATGATTGTCATGTTTGTTAAAGAAAAAGATGAGCAGTCTTTAGTAGATTTAATCCAGTTGTTGAGGATTGTGTGGGTGAGGAAATGACATGTAATTTCCCCTCTGGATCTTTACTCCGATTTTTTAACGAAAAATATGAGCTATATTTGCATGTATATTACGTTCGATTTGATTCTAGGTAGTCAATTTTTAATGGATCTGATTTAGTGTAATTCAGTGTTAGGGTTAGGGTTCATGCAATGATTTATCCTCTTCAGAAATAAATCGTTTATTTAACAAACTAGAATGCTTCTTGTGGTGTCAAACTTTTTGGGGTTTCCTCCATTTTTAGGAATTAGTGGTTTTAATTAGTTCTAGCTCTAGTAAACTTTTGACTTATTTAGGGTAGTACTACTAAATTAGGTTATTTTTAATCGATTCTATTGCTCAAATCTTTGATTAATTTCAGGCATTTGTATTAGGATTTAGTATTAGAAATGTCAGAAATGGTAAATGAGCATATATACTTGTCTTTTAAAATATTTGGATCTCAAACTATTTGATTAAAGCAAGATCTTGAGATCTGTTTGTCTACTTGCAATTTCAAGATTTAAGTATATTTATCTTTAAGTCTCATTAATGTATGAGGTTATTGTTGAAGATGGTGTAAGAGAGCTTCCTTCAGTCCACTCATGGATAAGAAAAGGGTCCGAATTTGCTGCCGACTCATTCACTCAAACGCGGTAGAGGTGCAGGGCCAGGCCCGAGTCTACCATGAATGCGTGAATGATGCGGGAAGCGAATTTCGGCCTAAACTGCTCACTGCTTGGACTGAAGGGAGCTCCCTTTACTAATCCCTATTAGTTTAGATCAATGTTAATCCTAGTTTCATAAATAGATATGAGCATTGATCTAGTTTCATAAATAGATATGAGCATGTGAATCTCCCTTTACTAATCCCTACTTGGTTAGATCAGTGTTAAATCTAGTTTGAAAACTATATATTGGCATGTGAATCCATTTGAAATTCTCCCATTGGATTCCTATTTGATTTGATGGTTGATTTTTAAGATCTCAGTTTTAGCACTATGGAGTGTTATTTTCATTTAATTATTTTGAACAACATTGCTAACATGTTTGTGACCTTCTTATTGTTACAGTCATACTATTTGAGTTTTTTACCCTAGAAAAATTGTTAAGAAGAAAACATTACTACTATTAATTTCAACTTTGTAGAATCAATATTTCCAATAATCACACAAAAGAAGGGTAGTGACACAAAATTTCTCTCCATTTGAGGGAAAATAGTGGGTTGTTTTCCACTTGCTCTTTCCTGTATAAAGCTGTCACATTCTGATGAAATAGCTCCACTCTCTTTAATGGTAGAATAATTGTTCTCCACTCTCTATACCTTGTTGCTTTTCACCACTTTTTTCTCTCTACATATGTAGATGGTTTTGAACCATATTTTGCCTCGTTTCTGCACTAATTTAAGAATGAATCTCATGTCATGTTTGGGCATTTATGGGTGCTTAATGTTTAGTTAGGTTAATTAGAATGCCAATAGTCTTTTAATTTCAATTGGATTAATCCAATTATCTTTGGCGTTTTTTCACTCAAGTGTAAGTTATTTTCATTTTATGGGGATATGATATAAGTTCATGCTATTGTCTGAATTACTTAGGATGCATTTCATGATATGGTATGTAAGTCTAACTATGTATGATATATGCATGTAGTATCTCAAAATAAAAGTAGCTAGGTTATTTTATAAGCAAACCATCCAAGTAGAATTACATTTGCACACACCAAAATTCCTATGTTTGTAACCCTATGATTTAGGGTTGCCCTAATCTAGCTAGAACCAAATAGGTAGTATAGTTGGCAGGCTATAGAGCGTTGGAACTTGTAGCTAATCCAATTATAAAATGGTGTTTGTTGACATTCGTGAGCTTTATTGCATTGAATATAGGGTTTAATTTGGAAGTGGTCACTTTTGGTAACTACTCATATTTATTACACACGCTTCACACATTCACATGTGACCAACAGTTTTGTCTATTTTATTTGAAATCATGAGAATATTTATATCACTTGTTTTCTCGTGCCAAGCCCCATTTAATTATGAAATTATAAACTCATGGTTGAGTTGCTCTCTCACCTGAGGATTCTCTTTGATTTTTCCAGTCATAATTTTAAAAGTGGGCTTCAATGTGTGCTTCGAGACTACAAGTACAACTTGCTTGTCATTTTTTAGATTTTCAAGTATTTTGTCTGTAAAAAATATCTTCTTGGTCTTGGGGTGGGTGTCGGGATATGGTTTTTTGTCGAGCTTCTGATGAACTACATTAATTTGGTATATTAACGTTAATTTGATGCTGGATTATGGCATTGTGGAAAGTTAGTTAACAGTGATTACTGAATAGATAGTTTATTTTTGGGCTTTTATAAAACACTAAACGCAGTCTCAACATGGGCTTTAGTGTCGGCCTTGTGTTTCATGGGCCTACTGTGACGACTTTTTAAAATTTTCTTATATAAGGTTTATGACTTTATTCTAGTAGTATGTTATTTCTCTCTTTAGTACTTACTACTATTTCATTAGAGCATTATATAAAACAATAATAAAATATATCCTACTATTTTATTATTCCTATTTGATGTTTCATTCTTCAATCAATAGTTATATGTCCAACTTAATTATTAAGGATTGTGTATATGGATTAAGGGGATTTATTAGGAATTTAAGTTGGAGGTTGTTGATGCATTATGGTATGTCAACTAATGTCTCTTGTTGGCTTTTTTCAAAGAAGAAAGCTTTATAAAATAAAACGAAACTAGTATGTGTGAGTTGCGAGCATCTCCAAGAAGGAGAGTTAAAGAGGAATAACTACCATATTTACCTCTCTGTAAAATTTCATGCTCAAATGGAAGGAGAGTTAAAGAGGAATAATTACCATATTTACCTCTCTGTAAAATTTCATGCTCAAATGGAAAATTTCATGCTCAAATGGAAGGGTAGCGGAGGGTGTATTATACTTTTTTTTTAGAAGGTATCTTTACCTTCTTAGTTATATTTAATTGTCTTTTTAATTTATCTTCGTTATTTCGGGTCCATTACTTTTTTAAAATGTATAATTACCTTCTTGAGGAGGTAAATGAGAAATATACTATCTCAATTTATCTTTTCCTCTTAGAGAAAGTCATTGGTTTGAATATATTATAATGCAGTCTAAAAATTTAAATTCATTTGCCTATCAATAAAAACCCTAGCTTTTATATGGAGTATCTTTTTAGAGTTCTCTTATTACATATTGAAATCTGGTGACTCTGGGGTTTTTGAGATTTCTTAAAAATTCAATTTGGTGTGTGTGAACCTTATTGCTTTTTCAAATAAAGTAAAAGTAAAAATGAGGCTATCTGTTTAGAGATCTCTTGTCAGTTTATAAGGAATTTAACCTGGATATTTTAGACCCGAATTAAGGTAATGCTCCATGACTCCATCAGCTATTAGGAATTTTTGTAAAGCTAAATTTAATTTGGATTTATGGGGATTATTAGAAATTTAACTGAATTTTGCAGGGTAAGATAATACTCCATATCAACTAAGGTTATATATGGTAGCTATTTTTATTTTTGGAAAGATAAACGAAATTTATCATAGTTTTATTTACTGTTTGATATTCAAAATAAATAAATTTCCCGAGCCGTATTTAGCTTCTAGGCAAAGGTGTTAAAATGCAACCCACCAAATGGATGGGTTGAATTATCTGCCTAGTTTTCTCCACCAACATAACAAACTAAAATTGCCTATGTAAAAGTTATATTTTTCAAAACTTATCTAATTGGAAATGTTTTAATTAATAATATGGATTTAAATATTAAATTACTAACTAATATCTACATCTATTATTGATAATCTACATTACTGCATGCTACCTTATTATATTTAAAAGAAATACTCCATAAAAGTTATAGAATTCGGAAGGTAATCAAATTTATTTATGGCATTTCGTAACGTTTGATATGAAAACACAAATGGTTGTCTGCGAACTTAATTTTAGTTTCAAGTTTATATTCAATTTTTATGGTAGATAATTATTTTCGTGAGGTTACTTTTATCTAATTACTACAATGTAAACCTAAATATAGACAAATATACCAAACATAAATATGCAATATCTGTTTTATTTTTCTTCCACATCAAACATTCACTCATATGGTCATATTTATACTATCCACATCAAATTAAATAATTTAACATGACTAATGACGCCTGATAAAAATATAAACGAGGCTACTTGCTTGTTACTCGAGAATTTTATTAATTACTCTCAAATTTAAAAAATAACTTCCAGTCTGTCACGACCATCCGATGTGTATCATTAGTTTCTTAACCAATAAAGAAGTTTTTTCTTAGAAAAATCAGACAGATTTAAAAATATTTAAATGCAGAGAATCGCATCTTATGGATCTGTATTGAATATTCATTTGTTTATATAAAACCTTGATCCTTTGCATTTGAAGTATGTGATTTTACCTTTTTTGAGATTATTCGAATGAAATTATATGCCTAAAAAATCGATTGAAAGAAGGCATCGGATTCTGAATTAATGACAGAGCCAATGAAAATTTGGTGTGTGGAGATTTGGCAGAGCAAATAAAAACAGATGAGTCACGTGGATTCTTATCTTCGTTATTATAAATGCAGCTACTTGTGTCTTTCAATTAATCAATTCAATCATCGAAACTATCTACACGTCACTTTTGAAAGTGATGTCTTCAATATTTTGAAGTGTTTTTTCCTAATATCATCATCAAACATGACATTATACATCTTGATTTATAAGTATTAATTCACCCCTCAAACACTCGCTAACATTTTAGAATGTTTGTCTCATTTTTTTTTGCTATTATTGTTTTTAGTAATTTAATTCCAAATCTATGAACCCATTCCAAAAATAGATAATAATAATAATAATAATATTTTAACACCACTTTTCTTTCTAGTATTTTTATAGTATATCTTTCTTAACTGGAAACTTCAAATCAATTGAGAGGAGCTTTTTTTGGTAATGATGAGTCCTCAATTAGTTGTAATGAATATAATTATTTGTTGGGACTGGATTTACTCAAAAACTCGCTACTAATAAAAAAAGAGTGAATTACATTTTTAGGCTCTATACTTTCAACGACGAACATTTGCGGTCCCTACACTTTTTAAATATCAATATATTATTAAATTAGTTGTGCTTAAAAGCCACAATATTTTAAAGATTTCTAAATATTTTTAAAATGTGAATCATTTTTTTTATAAATTTCATTTTAATTGATTCATCTTAGTTTGAGGAAATAGAATATGTGCTTTATAATAAATCGAATTTATTAAGTTAAAATCCAAGATTAAAACTATGCATATATTTTATACTATAATCAATCCAAACAAAAAATATTTGAATAAAATATAAATCACGGTTAAAGTATCTAAATTAACATAAATATCAAAATAAGTACCTATTTTTGGAGTTGAGTGTACAAAAATGTCCTTTAGACTTTTGGGGGTGTTTTTGTCCTAAAATTTGGTCAAAAAGTGAAAAAGTACCTGAAACGAGCAATTGATATAGTATGGAGACCGCAAATGATATTTTGCAAGTATAGGGACCGCAAATGTTTGTCGCTGAAAGTATAGAGCCTAAAAATGTAATTCACTCATAAAAAAAAGGCTAGTTGCAATTCAACTAGTAGAGATGTGATTCTACTCCTTTTTTTTTAAATAGTTTTATTTTCTCATTTTCGGATATTTATAAAAAATAGTCTAATTTCTAAAAATGAAAAGAATTTTTTTGAATATTTATAAAAAATAGTATAATTTCTAAAAGTGAAAAGTTTCTCTCTTATACTTTATTCATTTTTTCTCGTCTCTTCCATATTTTATCTATGTCTCTCTTACTTTATTTTTTTTTAATTTCTCTATTTTACAATTTTCATTAAAGCTCATGCTGTCCACAAATAGAATTACTTTTTATGGACTAAGAGAGTACTACATTTTAGAAATCACTTTATTGCTTTTAATTACACTTCATGTGTCTTTTGTAGATAAACTTTAGAAGTTGAGATATAAAGATGAAACAAATAAAATAGGAAGAAGATTACATAACATTAGTAGTATATGTGTTCAATTAAAGCAAGCTGATGCACCATGCATTGTTTGCTTGATTTGTAGAAGGAAGACTCCGTCACGGTATATGATTATAGGTATAATTTCTCAAGATGACTTATTAGCGAAAATGAAAACCTCTTTATTTCTATTTTATTCAAATTTCTTACTTTATTTTTTTTTATCTAATATATAAAATAAAACTGCATAAAAACTCGTGCCATATAAGGAATGAATCATCTTTATGAGACCGTAGTTGTTGAGACAGTAGGTATATAATAAGTACTCCTACCTTTTAGTTAACTGAAAATTCACTTAAAATGGATAGATTCCATATTTTCGAAAATCTGAAAGTTACCACAATTATGTACCACTACCTAAAAAACAACATTAGCCGTAAATTAAGAATATTGAAACTCAAATAAAATGAAATTCACCTAACAAATTATTGTACCATTCCAGAGAGTTCTAAATAAGAACCATATGTAAAACTTAGAAAATCACAAAGTTGTCTCTCTAGAAAACAGAAAAAAGACAAATATACAAATACTCATTTGACTAATTGAGTGATCGAATCATGTAACTATTTTATCACTTTGGAAATTAGAACTAGTATTAATATTGGCGGTCCACTTGTTGGGATATCATTTGTTCCCAGAAATGCACATGTATTAAAATTTGATAAACAATTAAATTAGTAATTGATACAGTAAGTGCAAATTCCTATTGGTGCAAAGAAATTAAAAAAGGAAAATAGAGTCCAGTGAATTTGGAAAACTTATTGAAGGCATATCGACAATGGCGTGGTATGGTATAAGCTTGTCATTTTCCTATATATATTATTCTCATTTGCATAATTGCATTTGCATTTGCATTCCTCTTTCTTCATCTTCATCTTCATCTTCATCTTCATCTTCACCAACCGTCTCTCCCGCATTTTCATGTGTGAGAGATTTCTCATTTCTTCCCTGTGAAGATGATGATGATGACGCGCAGACTCCCTTTCTCCCCCCGCCTCGCCGCCGCCGCCTCCAAATCCACGCTCTCCCAAGCCGCTCGGGAAAATGATTCCCCTCTCCCCAAAATGCCCCCCTTCGACTACTCCCCTCCTCCCTACACCGGCCCCTCCGCCGACGAGATCCTCGCCAAGCGCCGCCAGTTCCTCAACCCCGCCATCTTCCATTTCTTCAAAAAACCTGTGAGATTCGATTCGATTCGATTCGATTCGATTCACAATCTCCTCCTCTTCTATGTTAGTATTTCATTTTGTGGATTGATTGATTTATTTGTTTGTTTTTTTGCGAAGTTGTGTTTGGTTGACGGGAAGAGGCAGTACCTGTTCGACGACAAGGGGAGGAGATATCTCGACGCGTTCGGCGGGATCGCCACCGTCGGCTGCGGCCACAGCCACCCGGAGGTGGTGGAGGCCGTCGTCAATCAGATGAAGCGTCTCCAGCATTCCACCATCCTCTATCTCAATCCTGCCATCGCCGATTTCGCCGAGGCGCTCGCTTCCAAGTTTCCCGGTGATCTCAAGGTTTATAGCATTAGGAAAAGTAATACTACTACGATTTTATAATTGTGTTTGTTTCAACTGCTGATGTTATGCTCTATTCTGATTTAGGTCGTTTTCTTCACGAATTCGGGGACGGAGGCGAACGAGCTGGCCTTGATGATGGCGCGGCTCTACAGTGGGTGCCATGATGTGATCTCGATTAGGAATGGATATCATGGTAATGCAGCAGGCACAATGGGTGCTACTGCTCAAGGAAGCTACAAATTCAATGTTGTGCAGGTATATATACATTTTGATTGCTTACAATATTTTGTGCTTGAATTGTTTGAATTGCCTAATCAGGTTACCATAATTGGGTATGGAAAGTCGATTGACTTTTGGTTCTATATTACCAACTTTGAGGATTTAATCATTGATCAGTAAGGCTTGTGTCACAGTTTAAAGGATAGTTGCATAACTTTTTGAGAAATTGTGTTATTGAAAGAGTTGTGTCTTATCCGGTTGAATTTGTGCAATGCTTGTGCAACTTTTCTTGTTGTGTCTTTGAGATTTTGTTCGATTTTGGTCTTGCTTGTGACAGACGGGAGTACATCACGCACTCAATCCAGACCAGTACAGAGGCATCTTTGGGTCGGATGGATTGAAGTATGCAAAGGATGTTGAAGATATAGTTACTTACGGAACATCTGGTCGTGTTGGTGCTTTCATTGCTGAAGCCGTACAGGTAAAAATCTTGATGTATGAAGCGTTTTAAAATGTGTCAGCGTGTTCTTTTCCTTGTTTATTGATGAATTTCAATGTGTACAGGGAGTTGGTGGGATTATGGAATTGGCTCCCGGGTATCTGCCCGCGGTCTATAACACCATAAGAAACGCAGGCGGCCTTTGCATAGCAGATGAGGTCCAATCAGGTTTTGCTCGGACAGGGAGCCATTTTTGGGGCTTTGAGGCCCATGGAGTTGTGCCTGATATAGTGACCATGGCGAAGGTAGTTTATCATTTTTGAGGTCTTCATTCTTTGATCATCACAAAATTTTTGTCAGATATGGGCTGGGGCTGCGTTTTACTGGTATTATATTGTGTGTGTGCATCATCTCAGGGCATTGGAAATGGAATACCACTTGGTGCAGTGATTACGACACCTGAGATTGCAAAGGTCTTGACTTATCGAAGCTATTTCAACACGTTTGGTGGTAATCCCGTCTGCACTGCTGCTGGTCATGCAGTTCTTAAAGTGATAGAGAAAGAACAGCTTCAGCAGAATGCTCTCACTGTCGGATCATACTTGAAGGATCGCCTCCTTTCATTGAAGGACAAATACGAGAGTATGCCTCAACTTGTAAATCTAAATGTGAAAGAACCATGGAAGTGAAGCTAAATGATAGCTTGAAATTGTGTCTCCATTGATCATAGGGTGTTGTTGTGCAGTTATCGGTGATGTCAGGGGAAGAGGTATGATGCTCGGAATTGAACTGGTAACGGATCAACAGCTGAAAACCCCTGCCAAGGATGAGACTCTTTATGTAATGGAGCAGATGAAAGGTGATAATCGCTCTCTTAAAACAGGTCCATTTTCACCATACTTAATTGGGCTCAAATCCTAATCAATGCAAATGATGTCATCTCAGATATGGGAGTTCTGATCGGGAAAGGAGGGTTCTTCGGCAATGTATTCAGGATCACCCCGCCTCTCTGCTTCACCAAGGAGGATGCTGGTTTGTCTCCATTTCCTTAACACTTTTTTTCTTGATAACTGACCTGATCATATAACCGTTGTTTTCTTATGTTGATGCAGATTTTCTGGTGGATGTGATGGACTATTCGTTGTCGAAAGTGTAGAGTTGGGTAGTGAAGTGAAAGGAGAGCCTGTCTTGGAATGAATGGTGGTGGTGTTGTGTATATGTTAGCCATGAAAATAAAGCATTTGCGGAGATGGTGAGACATCACCTCGTTGTCTCTGGTCTCCAGCGTCTGCCAACCTTCATTCTCCCAAGGGAATTAGGCTGCCTGTATAAGCTTATGTGCTATATATTAGTAGTAGATTGTTATTTGCTGTATGATAATTGTTTCATCTATGTGATGAAGTCATTATTTTTGCTAATCCTTTTTCTCACAAATACTAATACTGTCTCCCATCTTTTACTCGTGATTGTGTTTTCATTGATTACTTTATTTGTTATCACATAATATAGTAATTGTATAATCGATATATCAGGATCATTGGGTTACGAAAAACCCGCACCATTTGATAAGTCAAAGTAATGCATAATCAATACCGTATGCTCAATGCTAACCTACATTGATTAAGAAATAAATATTTATCAAGACCTCGCCTTTCAGTAGATAGCCTAAGGCAAGTCTTGCTGTTAGATCCGTTCAGTGCTATACCACACCAATGTCATCTAATTTCAGTAAGGCTTAGAAATATGCGGACTGACATTGCAACCTTTCTCGATGGGTAGTCAAATTCCATCTAGGTTGTGAAACTCATCTTTTCTTTGTTTAGAACTGACCGTATTACCTTAAAGTGGACGACGCCCACAACCGGTCTACTAAAACAAAAGACTTAGACTTTGTTAAGTTAACTTATACATTTAAACATGCATTAACATCCATTAAATGTAAAACATAACAACATTATGACAAAAATAATCTGTTTTATTTATTGGAAAATAAAATAAGAGTTTTACAGTATTCAATCACTCGAAACGTGATTTCTAGTATACAAACTCTAACACTAGGCCCAATATGACAATTAGAGCCTAATGTAGAAACATAGCATAACGGCAAACCATGTAGATTCAAGGCATGCTAACATTATTCAATTCAATTATAATCTATAATTAGTATAAGTATTAGAACTTAGGCAAATTAAAAACACAGTTTGAGACTGCTGAAGGAATTCTAAAGCATCACCTATCCTTAACAAATTTAAAAACTAAAATATATCTGAATTTGATTTGAAGACATACCTATCCAGGGATGGATGGAGTCCATTGGATTAAGATGAAGATTTCAGTCACAGGAACTCAATTTTTGCTGCAACTCTCAAGTGTAGAGCCAGGTCTAAGACAGGAAGGAACTGGGGTGATCACGGGCATTGCCACGTGCTCGTGTTCGTGATCGTTGAACAAACTTGTCAACCTACGCAGGACGAGGCTTTCCTGATTCTTTCATGTCATGGTAACTCATTTAAACCCTTTGCCTATAAAAAAACTACCAACATATTTCAATCATTTCTAATATAGCCGGATGTGTATGCTATCTCTGCTCTTACTAAATTATATGCATCGTATGATGCTACTTGTGAAATAGTTACACTTTTACTAATGTTTGGCATATTATTAGTATGTAACTTAGGTGATTGGCTGAAAAGGGGAAAGCACATTTGCAGTTGTTGTTTAAATGCCAAATTTGGAAATTTAACATGGAAATCCAGCTTGCATTACTATACTTTACAACTTGTAAATTGAAATGGACAGCTCTAAATTGAGGATCAAAAGAGTGACAGATTGAAGCTTATTATTCTACTGATAAATAATTTATTCTTCAATGTTAGAGTAATTCACAATCATTTTTTTTCCACATCAAACTTCTTGTACTTGCTGGAATTTTTATAATGTCTAGATGCAGAGCCTTAGTTTTTGAATACTAAGTACTTCATACACAAGTAACAACATATTGTCTAGATCATTGCACAACGTATACTAGGTAATTATAATAATAATGTTTAATTTATATACACTAACTAATGTTATTAATATACTCCATATTTTTATATTCTCTAATTAATAATTCATGATTAATTACAATATGTTTTTGCTATAATACTCTCTTCGTCCTATAAAAATAGACATTTCTATTTCTAGTCAACTTTTTTCTCTTTAATGTGGTGAATTTCATTCCTCATTAACAATACTTCAATAACCTTTTTTTTTATCTTTTACATTTTTATCAATTGTCCATAAAACCTTATACTCTAAAATGTGTTCATTATATGAAACGGAGGCAATATTATTTTACCGCATACATTTTTTGAATTAATATGTGCTTATGTGTTCTTATGTAAAATTTTATATTTCTATGTACACTAACCTTATTAGGGGTGATCAATTGCTAACTTTCTTAAGTTGCTAACTCTGATAACTTATCAAAACAATGTATTTAAATGTCAACATGATTCAGTATATTGAAATATCAACAAAATTATGTGTTGACATTTTTAATACACTGCGTTAATGAGTTATCAAAGTTAGCAATTTAAAAAGTTAGTAATATAACTTACCTCAACCTTATTAAAAGGAGTATATTTTAAGTATTCTATTATCGACACAATAAATTAATTAAATTTCCTCATTCACTAAATTTAACTACTAATGTTTTTAATATATAACTAAATAGGTTTGTGTTAAAATGACAGCCCCTCTTAAAATGACACCGTGACACCACTTATACAGCAATATTATAAACGCTACACAACAATATTACAAACACTATACAGCCATCTATAGATTGTTGTATAGTGTGTCGGATATTGCTGGACAAGAAATATTGCTGGATAAAGACCAGCAAATTGCTAACCGTCTTTTTCAGTTTTTTTTTTTTTTTACCACGCGACAGCTTATTATTCGTCCACGTATACAAATGATTGGCTAAGAATGGTGGTATGGTATTATTTTAAGGGGTGATGGCACCCTAACATGCCCCTAACTAAAAATATATGTAAGATTTAATGTTTTTTGTAATTATATTTAATCATTCACTGAATTTAATATATTTTGTAAATTATATATTGAATTTTCAATATTATTACAGTTTGATAAATGGTTGAGTGGTTCAATTGGTTCCGACTTCCGATTGAATCAGTAGATTCGCCCGGTTTGCTTACGTAGCCGTTTTTTATCAAAACATTGCTAATAAAATAAAAAACGTAAAAATGATTTGTGAAAAAAGAATGAGATGCAGATTGAAACGTGAACTCAACGTTACTCAACTGATCGTCTTCCTCGCGTTGACACTGTCGTTTCTTCTTTTCCAATTTCTTCATTTCCGTTTCCCAATCCTCATCACATTCTTATTATTTCTTCAGAAACCCCCCAATTTTTAGGTGTTGAAACCGTCAATTCTCTTACGAAAAGACCTTTTCCGGTTTATTGTTCGCTGTTAAACAATGGCTCTCAGGAGGAGGCAGCAAATCGGCAAGGCAGACGGCGCCTTCTCCTTCACTTACGATTCTCCGCCGCCGCCGTCCGCTGGCAGTTCTTCATCTTCTTCTTCCGCCTCCTCGCTCGCCGCCAAAGCTATCAGAGCTTCGTCGGCGTACAGGGATTCATCGCTCTCTTCTGTCTACGAGCAGTCGGCTCTCTCTTCCCCGCGCGGTTCTTCTCCTTCCGCTGTTAGGGTGCGATTTTTGGCGCTGCTATTCGTGTTTAGTTTTAGGTCTGCTGATTTGCTTTGAATTGAAATGTTTTCCCTATTGTACCTCTTATTTATTTATTTATTGTTTTGAGATAGCAATGTGTTTTTCTGTTCCCTATTTTGAGTTTGCGGTGCAATGATCCATTAGTTGTGATGTTTTGTGGTTCTAGAATGATAAATGTTGACCAATCGGCAACCTTCCTCCCTGGTTCAATTGCATTTTATAGGGTTACTCTCCTAATCTGTTGGTGAACGTATAATTGGCTTTAGGTTAGATATTTCCTCTTGATAAGTACAGTAGTGAGTGGGTATGAGTATGACTTATGCATTCATGGACAGTTGAACAAATAATCTTATCTCTAATTGGGTCTTGGTTGAAGGCTTGCTGTAGGGTCTGAATTGGGACATGTAGAGAGACTACATGTTGGATTAGGAATTCCATTAAAATTCACTGCTATGGTTATGATTATATTTGGATCCAGGAATGAGCAGAAGTTTGTATCATTTGATAACTTAACTTTGGTAGGTGGACTCTTGATGAATTCTGTGTACATGCTTAAAGTTCTTTATCGTGTTGGATTTGGTGGCAGGATGAATACTAGTCACATATGTCCTCTTTTCATCCACATCACCTTATGTCTTGCAACTGATGGTCATTTCTATAGTTATGCAGTCTTGTATAAAGTAGATCCCGCTATTGTTCCCGAAAGAGATATACTTTGTAAATATTTCAAACCTCCTTTTGTTGATATACTTGATAATTAATAAATTGTGACATTCCATATCGCATATTACACTTATTCCAGGACATTAGAAACATTGTTAACAGGTTGATGGCTTTATTTCTGAGAGTGAATAATCTATCTAAACACACTTTCTACCCATACCAAAACCAATTACCTTCTCCTTGACTATTTCCACCTAAACCTCTCTTTATCTCTTTGGTGTGCATGAGCGCGCGCATGTCAATTAAACACATCATTACATTCAGTTTTTATAATTTCAGAATTAAGTACTCCTTGTTAATACAGGATCTTGATTGCATTAAGTTAATCTATTGACTAGTTCTTGTAACTACTTTGTTTATGTAGGTTACTATGGTTTAACAAAAACCTAAGTTGATAATATTCTGGTTTTTTTTTTTTGAGGATTAGATTGACTGTGCAGATCTCTCTCCGATCATCTTGTACTTGCTGAAGTAATTTATCAGTATTTAATATAGGATCCATCCATCTATGACCATGCACCAAAGAAAAGCGTAAATGGATCTAAGCAAGGATTCTGGGGGGTGCTAGCTCAGAAAGCTAAATCAATTATTGATGAGGATTCTGCTAAGAAACACGAGACACCCAGAGAGACAACTTTTGGGGCATCTGATAGAAGCAAAAGGGGCCAGGTGCGAAATTTTTGCTTAAATTATTTTAAGCAATTTGACCATACGGAATGTCAAAATTCACATTAATCTTATGAAGATCGGTGTTAAAGGAATCACTTCGGACCTTTTTCTACCAAAAACCAAACTTTTCCACATGATTCTTTTACTTATTTATTTTCTCCTTTGTTCAGTACCATAGCACATATGATTCTCAAGACAGCCGTCGGAAGACTGAAGGTCCTGGGATACAGAAGGGACTAGATGCTATTGCTTCATCCCTTAATTATATTGGTGGCACCATTGGAAAATCTCTTGAGGTAGGCTTTCTTTCCCCTGTTTCTTTCCATGTGAGGTTGTGACAGGAGTATGAGATTGTAACTTGTAAGTGGGTTTTGTCATGTTAAGTCTTTTAACTATAGTTTTATTTCTTGGTGGATATTTTCTTGCTAGTTGTTCTACATAGGTAGTCAGATGGTACCTTAAAAATCACTTTTTGGCATAAATCACCAAAATGACACACACTCTACTCTGTTGTAGGAGGGTATCACAGCCGTTGAGAACCGTACTGCGGGCTTAATTCAAGAGACTCGTAAGATTCAGATAAGGAAAAAGAATAATAGCTACGGATCACAGAACCAGGCTTCTGATTTTGACAGCCTGAGACGACAACCTATGCAACAGAGTCATGTAACTAAGAATCACAGTACAGATGAAACACAGTTGAAGGCATCTCGCGACGTAAGGTTGCAACTTTATAGTATTGGTTTTAGAACACGAGATTGTTTCGAGCTAACACCTTTTTTTCTTTTATGCTGTTTTGTCAAAGTCCTGCATGTCTAAACCCATGATGCACACTATGATCTCTTTTGTTTAAATACTTGCAATATTAAAGGATCTCAATGTCAACTATACTCTATTCAGTAACTTGTATGAGCACTTTTCATGGTGTTCAAGATACCTTGGGATGATTATTCAGTTAGACTGCATAGAAGGATTTATAAAGATGATTATCATAGCGCTATGTTATACATTAACTTGTAAAGAAGCCATGCTCGATTAAAGAAAACAAGATTTAGAAAAATTGCATTTAAAGAGAGGTTGTATTGGTTTCCGATAGCCTAAATGCGTATGCGTAAATGATTATACCATGGGTGATGGTGGAGCCAGTAAGTTGAAGCAACCCTGCAATAAAAAGAGGCTTTTAAAACACTTTCTTATTGGTACTTTGTCTCTAGATGACAAATAAGCATCATACCCCTTTGTATCTAATCTTGCGCGTGACTCTGTTAGAATTCTTCTCTTGTTTTAATTTCTAATCCAGAACTTCACCTTTGCTCATTTGCATGTACATAATCGTTGCATTTATGCTTGTTAAGTCATTCCGCTAAATTGTTTTTGTGGTAATGTGAAGCATATAGTCGATATTGCTGGTCACTTGAAGCATCTTATCCATCTAACTTGAGATAAAGCTGCTACATGCAGTTTGGAAATCAGAATTTTGTTAATATTTATGAGATGCATGATAGTATCTGTTCCACACTCTCAGGTTGAGATGGCAACGACTGCTAAAGCAAAACTTCTGATGAGAGAGATGAACACAGTCAAAGCTGATTTTGCTTTTGCAAAAGACCGATGTGCTCAGCTAGAAGAAGAAAACAGGATGCTTAGGGAAAGTCGTGAAAAAGGTGATAACCCAGATGATGATGACTTGGTAAGTAATCTCTCACCAATAGAAGGATAGCCACCTTCTTTTTTCTTTTCGGATGAAATTTTATAATGAAGTTAAAAAATCTGATCCATCCTTTTCTGGTGTCATTATCACTGATTCTGAAATCCTCCTCCATGGTTATTCACATCCAAATCATTTTATCAAGTGCCTCAGTCAATTTCTCAAACATCTTTGGAATTCTCATATTTGAAGATATCAAAGAAAATATGTGAATGTTTTATGTGCCAAAATGTGCTGTGTATATAGTTGATGCTTTGGGGTCAATTTATCTAAGTTCTTGGACCTTAATTACTTAACAACTTTTAAACATTGTTGGAGCTCAAAAGATAAGTAAATCTCAGCCACAAATGTGTACCTTCCGGGGCTTTTATACCGTTTGTTGAGTATTGGGGTAGGTTGATTAAAAAAACTGTGCATAACAGATTGCGTTGTTTGTCTGTCTGTCTGGGGGCACATGAATGTTATCCTCAGGGGAAGGTTTTAGCACTATACTTGCATCTTTTAAATGAATGCATATTTAGAATTCTTATTCCAGTATCAAGACACAACTCACAATATATACATTTAAGTTTAGACAAAATTTACTAAAAGGTTATGTTTCAGACTTATATGAGGGTTTTTCTCTTGAAGTATCAACATTAAGTTTAAAAGAACTTGAGGAGTGCAATCAAATTTAATATATCTGGCAGTTGGTCACTTCTATGAGTAAATGTATGCTGTCTTGCTAGGCTAATTTCCAACAAGAAAAGTACCCACATTACGTACCTGAAGTCATCGATCTGAAAAACTCATGATTTCTATGCTATTATAAACTTGATACTTAGTTTAACCTTTAAAGGTTATTCGAGGCCCTTTAATTAACTGATCTGTGATACTTGTGTTAATCCAGCATCATGACTTAACCATGTGCTAGTCACCATTACAATAATAAGGTTGTGCATATTATTGAAATATATGTCTTGCATTGTGTGGGCGTTTGCAAACTTAGAGAACATGTATTAGATAACTGAAATCTCTCTGAGATCCTCATCCTCTGGGTGAAAAGAAATGTCATGTGCCATTTGGTGGCCAAAAGCTGAAGTTTCCTATTCCTTACACAATTATGTGGAGTATTTGAGAGTCTTAATACGGGCACCAGATATTTCATCTTTTAAAAGAAATGACACATTATTTGAGTTTTCAGCATTGAAAAGATGCTCCATTTATATGCACTTTTGAGTTTTAACTGCAGGATTCACACTTTGCTTAGGCGTTTCTACACTTTACATTCCCCTTATCCTTATATGAAAAAAGGAGATGGTTCATTCAATTGCTACTACAAATCTGTCCGGGATTTATAAGTACATACTTAATAAGTGAATTGAAATGTTGTTTATCAGATAAGGCTCCAGCTCGAGTCTCTTTTGGCTGAGAAAGCTCGGCTCGCCCAAGAGAATTCAGTCTATGCAAGGGAGAATCGTTTCCTGAGGGAGATTGTTGAATACCATCAGCTTACCATGCAGGATGTTGTGTATTTTGATGAAGGCAGTGAAGAGGTCACAGAGGTCTACCCCATCAAGTTAACGACAGCTTCTAATATACAACCATCTGCAGCCTCTCCAACTCCAACTCCAACTCCAACGGTTCCCTATGGCGCAATCAAAGCACCACCAAATGTCTCTCTCGAAACTGCCCCGTCTGTAGAGTTCCAAGAGGCTCCACAAACTACTGGCGCAACCAACCCGTATGTACAGATGCCAGGAGAAGATATTAGAAAAAAATGAGTGGATCTCAGCGGTGCCGCCTCATCTTATCGATTTTCAAAGGTTTGAGTTGAGTTGAGTTGACCCCAGTTTCTCATTTTTGTGAATGAGGAATCTGTCAGCTGTATTCTTTCGATTCTTTAATCCGTTTTACTTTTTTCCTGTAAATCATTGTATTTCTGGTAAATTATTGTCGCATGCTGATGATTTAATACTTTGTTTTGTTTCTTTTTTTTTTTTTTTTTTCCTACAGAGAGAATTTGGTCGAACACTTGTAAGCTTTGTCTGCTTCTTTATGAGTTATGACAGTGTGAATTGGCGATTGGGAACTGTAAATTTATTTCTTCAACTTTATGGAGCAACTGTAATTCTGCCTACTCTATTTATACAGCATTCTGCATAGATGCCTCATTTAGTGACATAAATACTTTTTGGTTTACATACATCAAGGTGGTGTGGCCCAAAAGAATTACTGTATTTAATAAATTTCGCCCCATCTTAGAATCAATTACAGTTAGGATGTCATCTGTTTTCTTATTTATATATGCAAGACACAGGAAACAAATCTGAATTGGTTAAATGTGTGCTAAAAATACTAATAATCAATAATCATGCAACATTAGCCAGGAAGTTGAAAATAAATTAGACCATACCTAGATAAAATAAAATCCCATTAGAAATAGTAAAATAAATTCTACTACTTTTTAAACTGTAGAAAACATGCAATATAGCAGTTGAATAACGAGATTGCCTAAAGTCTTCGCCCTTCGGTATCAAAAATCTTACCAAAAATATATTAAAACATAAAAAATTACATTGTGCAATAGAGGTAGTCTATGTCTCTAAAACTTCAACAACCTTAATCAAATATAAACATCAATATATGTATAAAAAATGTAGTGTTAAAAATTACCTCGAAACATTGAAAGGATCACCTGGAACTTCAAAGTAAAATGGAAATACCATGTTGCAATCTTGTTTCCGAAACTTAAAGAATGTATGACAAATTATTGTAGCCCACCAATGTATTCCAAGTCCATGATGGTTGATTGCTTCATATTTATGAAATTTGTGCATTATAAATAATAGAGTTAAGGCCAAAATTGGTTCTAAACATATGACCATTTTATCTTTTTGGTCCTAAACTTTATTTTTTAGATTTTTTGATCCTGCACATATGGAAAATTGATCATTTTGGTCCTCCGTCAATAGTTCCGTTAATTTTTTAACAGTCAACACGTTTTGCCCAATTTCGACCAGATTAGAATTTTAATTATAATTATTAAGTCTACCCCTTTGATGGCAGCAGAGCGGGGATCAACAAAATCATCAAGGTGGAACCTCTTCCCGCTACCCGAGGCGTCGTTGTACTCTCCCTTCCCCTGCTCCAAGCTCAGCCCCAATGGAAACCCGCCGCCGCCGTCTCCAACGGTGTAACCGCCGCCGATTTCAACTCTGAGGCCGACTCCCATCCCGAAGACTCCAACCAGATGAGAGGAGGCGTCGCCCGAGCCGAGTTGCAGCATCATCGCGGGAGAAGGAGCTTCATTTCCGACCAAAGTAGCGTCGGCTCCAGCGGCGTAGTTCTGATAACCTAAAATCTGCTCGAGGAAATCGTCGGAGGGGGTTTCGCCTTGATTGTTGGACATGATTCAAGTAACGGAAATTCAACTGAAATTCACAACTCACCGCAGCCCTTCAGGTTTGGCTCTCTATCTCTCTCTGTATATAAGTGTGTGTGCGAGAATTGAATGTATGAGTGAAAAAGAACAATGTGAATTAGGGAATAATTAGTGACTTAATAATCATAATCTTAAGATCCTAATCTGGTCAAAATTGAGCAAAACGTGTTGACTGTTAAAAAATTAACGGAACTATTGACGAAGGACCAAAATTATCAATTTTTCATATGTGCAGGACCAAAAAATCCAAAAGATAAAGTTTATGACCAAAAAGGTAAAATGGCCATATGTTTAGGACCAATTTTGGCCTTAACTCTAAATAATAAGTTGAATTGTATTCTAATTGCT
This sequence comes from Salvia hispanica, assembly GCF_023119035.1. Classification (NCBI taxonomy): domain Eukaryota; kingdom Viridiplantae; phylum Streptophyta; class Magnoliopsida; order Lamiales; family Lamiaceae; genus Salvia; species Salvia hispanica. Next base: position 25,068,149 of record NC_062969.1, read on the forward strand.
TATTTAATTACGTCTATTATAATTTTAGAGTAAAACGGAGTTCATGATCGTGGTCCACCAAGGCCTACGATTGTGTTCCGTTGACGCTCATGGTGGCCATAGGTATACACACCTTATATTAGTAAAGAGGCTTAAAGCCCTTACTAAAATAATTTTTCTCACGTTTTAGCTATATAATTTCACTCAACTTAAACTATAAGTATCTTATCATCTCAAAAGATCATAGTATAATCCAAGAAATTAATATTTCGAAATTCCAAATTCAAACTTTAGAAAGTAGTCTCTGTAAATAAATTTTTGCGCCCATCCTTAAAGGTGGATATACCACCATGGCTCATGAACTCTACACAACCATGGTCTATAGTCTCTACACTCCGTGCATGGGCGGACCCAAATGGAGGTGACTAGGGGCTAAAGCCCTTAATGAATTTATTTTTTAAACAATTTTTTTTAATTTATTAATGTTTAATATTAACTATTGTATAACAGCCCTTGCAAATGAGGAAAATTGTCCAAAAATATACATTGAAATAAAAATTAGAAATCTCAATTCTGCGTCCGCTCCTGTTACCGTAGGTGTCACGTTTGATACATTTCGATAATCATTGGAACCGATCGCCGTATGTAGATAAAGATTCTACTAAAATCTAGCATGAATCATAAAATTGAATTTTATTTTAGAAACGGCATATGCTCATTAATGCATATGAATAGGAAAACATAGGGACGAATTAAAGCAGAAGGGGGCAAGGTCAACCGGGCCAAATTTATTACTGCTCTAACTAATAGTAATACACACTACACTAGTAAGGAAATGATTTGTCTCAATAATTACTCACAAGAACGTAAATTTTATGAAACTTTAAGATATAGTATTCCCAAAAGATTACAAGAAAATGCGAGTATCACGATTTGTTATAGAGTGATGTGGAAGATTTTTAACATAAATAATGAGTTAAGAATAGCTAGGAAATGGCCATGGCCATCACACTAAAATAATTTACCCAAAGATTAATGCTTTTAGCAAATTTCGCAATCAGGTGGTCCTTTTTTATTTTTTCATTTTTTGGTCTTTAATGGTCTAATCCTGATCCGACGTGTCATCCCATTATTGGGTGAGGATATGTAATTATTGGAGAAGCGGTGGAATCTGCTCTGTCGCAGACCACAGCTGTGTGGTGAGGTTAGTTGCTCCCCATTTATTTTCCTTTCCAGTTGTACTTTTTTTTTTTTTTTTTTTAATTTCCTAAATATATGAACTCTCTTCCCTTTTTTTCAGCTTCTGCAAACTTGATACTTGATGCCAGAATCCCTTGATTTTTTCCCACAGATCCTCTTATCTTAGGCAAGTTTCCGATCCAATTCATTGCTGCTGAATCCTTGTAGCTAGATTTGATTTTTTGCAGATCGGGAAAGGGGATATGGCATTGGCGGCCATTAAAGCACTCTCGATTTATAACTCACTGCATTTTCAGACGAGGCTTGTTTGAATCTCGGATTGCTTTTTCTCGATGCTTCTAGTTTATCTCTGCACAATTCTCCTGTTCCAAGCGGCGGTTGCTCAACCGAGATCGGAGCTCTCCGCTATCGCGCTCGATTCTCTGCTACAGGACTACGCTTTTAGGGCTTTAGTCAGGCCGAAGACCGGCATTGTCTACGACGGCAATGTGCCGTCCAATTTGACCGGTATCTCCGTGGCGGCGCTGCGGCTTAGGAGCGGCAGCCTGCGGCGGAAGGGGGTGGATTATAAGGAGTTTCACCTGCCAGTAGGTGTGACTGCGCAGCCCTATGTTGAGCGGCTTGTGTTGGTTTACCACAGTTTGGGAAATTGGTCTTCGTTATACTACCCTCTTCCCGGCCGGACCTTTTTAGCTCCGGTTTTAGGGCTTTTAGCCTACGATGCTTCCAATTTATCCGCCAAAAATCTCTCCGAGCTCGATATTCGGGCCTCGGGTGACCGCATTTCGGTAACGTTCCCAACGGTACTTGCCGGGCCGGGAGGGTTAGCCCCTAAATGCGTACATTTCGCTTTGGACGGTAGCGTGGAGTTCGAGAATGTTGTGAATGGGACTACTTGTTTGACCGCTGACCAGGGGCATTACTCAATTGTGGTGGAGACGGTGCCGGCTCCGGCTCCGGCACCGGCACCAGGCGGAGGTGCGCCGCGGAGAAGCGGCGGGGTGGGGAAAGGGGGAGGGAATAGGAGGGTTTGGATAATTGTGGCAGCGGTGGTGGGAGGAGTGGCGCTTGTGGCGGCGCTGGTAATGCTGTTCGTTTATGTGAGGGGGTGCCGGCGGCGGAAGAAGCTCCGGCGGATGGAGCACGCGGCGGAGGTGGGGGTGCCGCTGCCGATGACGCCGGTGGGGAACACGAAGGCGCCGGTGGCGATGGAGACGCGGACGAAACCCTTGTTGGAGAATGAATTTGTGCCTTGATTTCTGGTAAATTTCCAAATATTTTACTCATTTTCTTTCAATTGGGATTTTCGTCTTCGTTGATTAAACACATTCAAAAAAGGGAAATTCTTTACTTAAAATTAGTGTTCAGTTTGTTTTGATCATAATTTATTTTGGAGCTTGAGAAAAATGTAGGACGATTTGGATCCGTTGATTATTATTGTGCAGGTTGTTACTTATCTCTTTGCATGATGTACAAATATTGGTGCAATTAAATTGGAGAATTAAGCCATTTTTCTAAGCCAAGTTATTGAAATGGTTAGTGCATTTTTTGGTAGTGTTTGTTTTATGCGTAGGTGTGCTTTTAAGTGAAAGTAAATAAGTATAGAGTTACATCATTTTGTCCATAACATCAATAATGAGTGTCAACTATCAAGATTCAAGAATGGAATATAAAAGAAAAATGGGTTTGTCATATAATCAAATTTTGATTCCTCATAGCTGCAAGACTTAAATTTTACTAGTTGTCAAGTTTGTTGAAGATATTAATAATATCGAATTTTTCTGTGGCAAACTTTGTGTTTTCATGATATATATCTGTGTGTCTGGTGGGAGATGAACATTGAATGCAAAGTTGATGAAAGTGTATGTATTTAGAAGAAGATGTGGTAAATTATAGAGGTAATAGTATTATTGAAATGGTGGGTGAAAAATGATGGTAGAGATGGTAAAAGTAAATGGCGACGAGAAGAAGGCAAGTACTCCATGAGAGTGCGAGTAGCTAAAATAAGAGATGACAGGCTGTGTAGGGATACACCAAAAATATAAACGACACAATCAGTTGGGGACTAGAGCTTTTACATCACGTTGCTGCACGTGAACCCCCTTCTATATCATTTCTGTTTTCCTTTTTCTTTTTCATTTTTATTTTTATAAAATTGTAATCTAGCCCCCTTTCACTAAACTAAGCAATTACGTACCTTTATAGGACGAATTAGTTAGTGTTTATATATCGGTTAATATCTAAACGACCTTGTTTTATTGTCGTACCATCGATTTTTGGTGCCAAGTCACTTTCGATAATCGATATGCCAGAGTTTGATTCCGTATGAAATGTTTATATATACCAATTTTGAAAATTATGGGAAATAATTAAAATTCAATAATAATGAATGAATTTAGAATCAATTAACCCTTATATAAATGCCGGCATATAGTAGTAGTATTGATTAAAACTTGGATGTACCAAGATCACAAGTATAAATGGAGCGCACCATAGGATCACGGTCACGGGCATCATAGAACGTCTCAAAATTAATTGAATTACAAAATGATGAATAATAAATTTAGAACCAATAGTTCTCTTCTTTTCATTTGGGGTAGTGAGATAACTCATTTTAAAAAAATTACGCATCAGTGATGATGTGTGTATATCATATCAATTAGACCAATGACCAGCGTATCCGATGAAATAAATCACTACATCACTTTAGTAGGCGAGTCTTAATCTCAATACATTCAAACTAATGAAAGTCATGTTTTGTCACCTGATATAGTCTTCATAAACCCATTTATATAAGCTAATTATTATACCTATAATTTTGAAACCTCCACGCCACGGTTTCATATTTTTTTAAGAAAAATTAGAGCTAAGTTTAAGGAAGCTGACATCACATCACATGATACCTTACCAATATTATTCCACCTAAAAACATCCATATAATATATTAGGCATTCTACTTCTACCTATATTCATTTATCTTAACGTGGTTTCCACAATATCTTTTCTTTGTTTTTTTAAGCGAAGAAGAGGCGCCCGCGACCCGCTCATACATACCTAATTTCAGATTAGTGGAATTTAAATTAAATATTTCGTGTGGGTACCACTCTGTCAACTATCCATTCCACGCAAAAAAAAAATACTAGTAGTAAGTCCATATTGTTTTCTCTAAACAAATTTGGATCGAGCCACTTCAATTGGAAATTGGTAGTACTAAATTCTCTGTGCTCACTATCATCATTGAATTTTTTTTTAAGAGATGAAAAGTGAAAATTGTGATAGAATGTTTTTCTTTATTTTAAATCCTCTTAGCTAATGTGAAATGAGTTTAGTTGCAGCCCACATGTGACTAAATTTAAACTTCAAAACAGTATTTAATTGAACGTGTGAATTTTAGTGCGTCACCTCCAAAAAAAGAACCCACAAATTCGGCTCTACTATGATGATTCACGATTTATCATCTTCAACGCCATCTTTAGTCTTTTCTTCCAACTCTTGCCTTTTGTTTACTATTGGATTCTCATTCTTATACTATTGGATTATGTTGCTTTTATTTAAATATGTCATTCGATATCTGATCATATTCTATCACCACCAACTTCTTTTTTTGTTCTGAAAATGATGAAGTTAAAGATGCAGCAAACGACCGTTTAGTTCATAGGGGAAAAGAAAATAAAAGAAACGAAGCAAAAGTAAAAGGCATAAAGTAGTTTCATACAGTTGTGGACTCATTTCGATTATTCCCAGCTATCATATGATATAGATTAGTAGAAAAAGTAAATTTCTTAACTGAAAGTCACCAACTCATAGATGGTCATTTATTTATTTTTCTTTTGGTAATTACCAAGGGTATCCACCGCCGGGTCCAGACGGGCCTTAATGGATAGGACAGCTGATCCAAGGATTTAAAGCTACTTCATAGCCAAAGGCAGAGATCAATCCACTAATCATTTGGTTATGGATAGACGAGTATTGTGCCACTTAACCACACCCCTCCAATTGATTTATTTATTTTTCTGAAGTATATATATCAAATGGTTCAACATAATTCCCACATAAATGTGTAAACATTACTGCATTAAATGACTCAAAAGGCACCATAATTAAGAGTAGGAGTGTAGGACCGAGTCCATAAATTTCAAATAACGAAATCGAATATTATTACGTTCAGTTAGAATTGTTTTCTAAATTTAAAAGATCAAGGGCGCCGGCACTATTCGTTCGATTTAGATAAATTTGTATATTGAAATACCGATATCATTTTTTCAGGGACTACCAATACAATTAAAATAATTTGATATTACTACTGTATTATTTATTTGTTCTATATAAATATATTATCGAATTTGTTACTACTAATTATTTTTACCAAGACTCTATTAGGGTTATGTACTTAAGTTTCGAGTAGTATCTATTTTTATTCATTTTATGATCAACACCTATTTACATTTATGACTTGATGTTTTAAATTGGAATGGACAGCAAAATTTAGGGGAGTCTATTTTTAGGAGAATGGGAGTTTAAGTAAAGTCCAAAACGTCATTATATATATAATTGAAGGAGCATTTTAATTTGTTGTCCAAACCCTTGCTACAACTTTTTGTGAGGTAGAGATCACGAGATGGATTGAATCATGACAATAAGCTACACATCATCTCTAACAAACGACTCCATATGTAGTGAACTCTCGTATATATGTATGTACCCTAATTATTTGTCTAATATTTAGATAGTGTGGTATCGATTGCGATTGCATACAATTTTCCTTTCTGCTTGCTCATTTATTATATTACTGTTGGCATTTGAAACCAATAAAATACCTGTCTCAGATCGGTGTCAAGAGAACACTGAAACTAGTATATAAATCTCATGGGCCACTCCTCATATCACCAATTGGTTTTAGGATGAAACCCATGGATTTCTATCATGGTATCAGAGCGGGTCACCGATTGTCAGTTAAAATTAACTGACCCAGCAGTATATCTGGGCTGAAACCGAAAAAAATGACTGACCCAGCAGTATATCTAGGCTGAAAATTTTCGTCCAATCGATAAAGAAAAAATTCCAACTCCTCCAAGATTCACTTTGAAGGGTTTGAGGGAGGGTGTTGGTATTTGAAACTAAAAAAACATATAATTGTCCCACATCGTTGTAAGGGAATACTGAAACTAGTATATAAATCCCATGGGTCACTCCTCCTATCACCAATTGGAATTGGTTTTAGGATGGAACCCATGGATTTCTATCAATTACCTAGAATATAAGGAGGAACTCAATATTTTCTTTTGATACATTTTTTGCATATAGCTTTAATCTACAATCCATTTATATCAAAACATTTGATTTCCGCACTAGGTGGTTACTAGTTAGTGAATTAGAACATTTAAATCAACCGTCATAAAAAATTAATCAGTATTATAAATAGAAACATCTCATCGAGAAAGTAACTAACATTTTGTTATTGGTAAACCAAAAATAATTTGAAAACTCTCTACATCGCCCGCCCTAATGTGACATATGTACTTGGGATATTTCC